>NC_133666.1:538292589-538665324 GCF_037893015.1 Macrotis lagotis | reverse complement strand
AAACTCTAGTGTGCTACTTTCTCTTCCTCTTCCTGGGACCACCACCCAGGACTGTGAAAATGATGATCTGAGTATGGGCAAAGCAAAAGAGTCCTGCCTCAATACTAACAAAGAAACCCTTATAATATTCTTGTTATTAGATATTTGACTCCTTATTATCTGTGAGCTGATGGTATGGAAGCAGTCACTGCTGTTACTGATTCATTAGCTCCCTAAATCCACTCCTGGTTTGCCAGGGCCATATCTATACTGGGGCAGCTTTTACTGAACTGTATTCTTCAACTTGACACAACAGACCTTTTCTGCTAAACTTCTAAGTTGTCTTGGGCTGGAAAATTGTTTCACTCCATGTTTTGTGTTCTGCTGGCCTAGAATTTGTAAAGAGTCATTATTTAAAGGTATTTAGAGAGGTTTGGCAGAGAGCAAGGGTGAGTCCCTGACTTTATTCCATCAACTTCCACCCCAACCCAGTAATTCCTTTGGGACCTGAGACCAATTCACAATTTAGTTTGAGACTTTGAAGTAATAGTTTTGACTTTTTTGCCTTCTGAGTTTGTATTTTTAATCTTCCCTAAACCCAAATTAATTTCCCTTATTTATTGTTTTCTCATTTTCATAGTCTAATTCTTAATTCTACATTAAAGTAAGGTTCTGTTCCTGGGGTCTGTGGTAGGGTGGGGTACTGATGCTCTCAAGTTAATTCTGGGGGCTTGTAAATTTTCACTTTTTCCAAAGTGGTATGATCTAAGGAGTGGTGTGGTCATTGGTCTCTTGATCTGTGCTTTGGTCTATGAGTGAACACAATCATTCTTTTCCAACCTTGAAATATGACCAAGGTGCCTACTACTCTGTGGCTGCAAGCTCTGGTATGTTAATGCTCATTTTCACCCTGTAACCCTATACTGAAACCCACATTCACCACTGGGCAATGAAACATAATATTGTACTAGCAAAGATACTTCCATAATCTTCTTCTGACCAGCTATCTAGTACCTTTACTCTTTGTGAGCTTAGAGCTCTAGAGTTGGTGCTACCACTGCTGATTTGGTAATCTCTAAGAACTCCAGCTGGTTGCTAGGACCAAGCCTGAAGTCTGTGCTAGATTGAGATCCACTCTCAAACAGTAGGACAGATCTTTCCTGCCCACCTTCTAAGTTGTCTTTAACTGGAAAATTGTTTCTCCCAATCCCTTTGGGGGTTCTGCTGCTCCTGAATTCATTTTAAGGAATTATTTAAAGCTCTTTGGAGAGGAATTTGAAAGAACCCAGGAAGTCCCTGGTTTTTCCTCTGACAACTTAACTTTTGGCATTCTCTTCTTCAAATATTCTCATTAACTTGCTCAGAGTTATTTTCCTCAGTGTTATTCCAGAGTTCCTGGATTTCCTACAACTCCATGCCTGAGGCCTGGGACAAAATTAATAATACAATGATAGTAATGCAATTAATGATGATATTCATAATAATAACAAGGAAAATGAGGATGACAAAAACCTAGGATCATAGAAATGTCAGAGCAAAAAGGATATCCCTCTTATATCTATAAAATGCAATATAAAATCCTTAAAAGTTTTTCATTTAGCTTTATTTGAAGATTTTTCGTGAAAAACTCACTACTTCTTTAAGCAGCCCATTCCACTTTTGATAAACTATATTGTTGGGACATTTCTATTTGTTTGTTTACATGAAATATAAATCTACTTCTGCAACCTCTATCTACTGCTTCATATTTGTCCCTTTGGTCCAAGTAAATAAAGTCTTCAACATGATAGCCTTTCAAATACTTGAATACAGATATCATAACTCAACTCATTTCTTCTTAAGACTAAGTGTTCTCAGGATAATAATTATAGTGATAGAAATAAAGATGACAGAAATTTCTAAAAATATTAATTCAATTATAATTATAATTACAATTATATAATTAAATAATTATAATTACAATTATAATACCAAAATACCATCAGTAATGGACACAATGATAATATATTTCAAAAGTGCTATCTAGTGAGGCTTGTCTCTCCTCATGTAGCACTAGAGTATCTATCATCAACTGGTTGCCCACATAGATGATAAGATTGACACATTTATTGCCAGAGCTTCTTCAATGTTTGGAAGGATCTGAAAGAAACTGTGGAAGAGAAGAGGTATTAGGTTGCCTACCCAACTGAAACCATTATGCTGACTTCATTGTTTTAAGCCTGTGAAAACTGAAACATAAACTAAGACTATATAGGACCTAAATCACTTCCATTTGAATTGTCTTAGGAAGATTCTGAAGATCACTTAATAAGAACAGTTAGTAGACACCACCGAAGTCTATTTTTTAGCCAAACAGCTAAGCATTCAAAATTTACTGTAGAATGTAGTTCTAATGAACTTCACACATTATTTGAATGGCAAATGTACATGTGTATTATATGGAAAGCTCTCATAAGGCAAGGGTTCAGAAGAAGCAATAAAAGACTGTTAAGGTCTCTGAAGAAATTTGGAATCAATTGTGAGATATAGGAGACCTTGGACAGTAGCACCCAGCATGGCATGCCCATATCAAAGAAGGCACTGTGCTCTTTGAGCAAAGCAGAAATGCAGTACCTCAAAAGAAATGTGAGATGCACAAATTTAGAGACATTTATATTAAATATGTTCAAGTGGAATATTTGTGCCTTACTTGTAGCAGAGCCTTCCAAGTTTACATTGATCAGTCACAGTCTGATCAGTCACAGTCTGAAACACTGTACCTTGGTCCCAACAAAGTGATGTCATTTTGGTCATCTTCTAGGACTACCATCACTTCACTATGCCATTAAATATAAATCACTCTTGCTTTCACTGAATGGGCAATATTAATGCCCTGTCCAAGTTTCTGTGGCTCATTCTTTACATTTTGATGGCTTGTCAAGAGTGTAAATAGCAATTGTTTTATTTTTCCCAGAAACTTTGAAGACCTTTCCTGATATTTTTCTGATTGTGGATTAGACCCAAGGATCTCCTGTGATCTATTTCTGACTAGTTGTCAGATCCCCTTACCATACGTCTTTTGGCTAAGAACTCAGGGAGCTGCTGCCAATGCACATGTACCTAAACTTGCTACTGGCTTTCTAGGGCATGGCCTGTGCTGGACTGGGTTCTACTCTCACCCCAGGGAGAAATCTTTCCCGTTGATCATTTCAGTTGTTTTGGAGTGATAAATCACTTTACCTTGTCCTTTTTGTTGCTTCCACCCCTCTAAAATTCTTGTGAGATGTTAATTTTTAAAAATTTTTAGAGATATTATTTTAAAATTGTTTGGAGGGAATTTGGGAGAGCTGAGGTGAGTTCCTGTCTTTACTCCACCACCTTGACTACTTCTTCACTCAATTTTTGTTTTCTTATCATTTACCTTTCCATTCTTCTTTCATATTTTACTCAGGGTAAACTTACCATTAGCATTTGAAGAACCAAGATTGTTATGTTTCATATTGTTCTGCTTGTTAAAAAAATCTACCTTTATTTTGTGTTTACTACACATATAACTTAAAACTATATAAATAATAAAGGTCTTTTTTAATGCTTCATCATGGTTTTATAGTAACCAGGCTTCTTAGAGGTTCTGTCAATCAAATTCAATCTCTAGAGGGTGGCATAAATCTTGATAAACTTTCATTATGGGCCCAGTGATTCTATGTTAACTTTTAAAACTATATAAATAATAAAGGTCTTTTTTAATGCTTCATCATGGTTTTATAGTAACCAGGCTTCTTAGAGGTTCTGTCAATCAAATTCAATCTCTAGAGGGTGGCATAAATCTTGATAAACTTTCATTATGGGCCCAGTGATTCTATGTTAACTTTTTTTTTCCTTTGGACTACAACAGTTTTATTAGGAGAAGCTCATCAGTAGGTTGGCATCTGCCTAGTTAATATAATTTCCTGCATCATAACAAATTAAAATACCATCTGTTAACTTGTAGAGGAATTGCAATCTGTGTCAGAAGAGGGAGTTACCACACTGACAAGATCTTAGACCCTTGAAGCATTGATGTAAGTACAAGTGTAATATATTTTAATTCTTGTGGGAAAGTATTCTTGTTGAAACATAAATACATGAATTAAATCTAATGTATCCTCATGTTATTTTGAAAATAAAATTGTTCCAAAGACCAAGTTTTCTGATTTTTATTTTATTTATTTATTTTAAATTTAAATTTTGTTTATTCCAATTATATGTAAAGACGATATTCATTATTTTGTAATATTTTGAGATCCACATTTTTCTTCCTCCTCTCATTCCCTTCCCCATCCCCATGATAATGAGTAATTTAACATAGGTTATGCATGTACAATCTGTTAATTTTTTAAATCTTGGATTAAATAGATTTTCACTTCTATTAATATTGTCTTTAACCAAAAACAATTTAGACACAAAACAATAAAGGACATTTATGTTCATTTTTGAAGTACAGTTGGAAGTACTATATTTCTTATAGGATATCACTTTGATTGCTAACATATCACATCAATCAGGTTGAAAGGACCATTATTATTAGCATTAGCAAACTCTTATCCTGTGGAAATTCTATAGCTTATGAAACCAAATACTATAATTTTGAAGAAACATTGTGGCTCTGGAAGACAAAATTATAAACAATGAAAAAATAATAGAATATAGATTTTGACCCACTTTAAGGATGCATTTCTTAATTACTAGTCTAGAAATAGAACAAAGAACCTAAAAAGATAGTTAGTTTTATGTTACTGGGAATCTTCAAACAAAGAGTTCTAGATCACAATTTGTCATGGATTCTATAAGTGAGATTCATGTTCTTTTTAGGGTAGAGGTTATTAATGTGAGGGAATGGATAGATGTTAGGGAGAGTCTGTGAACTTGAATAAAGAAAAATAATACTATTATTTTTACTAATTTTGATTTCCTTAATATTCTTAGGTTGTCAATACACATTTTTAACATAACTGTTTGATGCCAGTAATTGTGTTATGCATATTGGGATACAAAAAAAGGGCAAAAAATCTCCCGATAAACTTTATTTTCATACATTTAAAACAGTAATTTGAAAAAGGGCTAATAGGTTTCAACAGTCGTTTTACTTTCCACCACACACAATCACAAAGAATTCTTGATAAGGATAACCTACAGCATCCTTTCCAGCTCTATTTCTGTTTTTTCAATCAGTGTCCTACAATGTTGTTTTTTTTTTAAATAGAGATGATGATGATAATGTTTGTTTCAAAGATCATATCATCAGGGAGGTGATGTCACACCAAGCAAGTGAATTAGATTTGAATGAAGGGGTGCTGGGCTAAGTCACCTACCTCACTTTCTCCTCCAGAGGTCATCTGACTCCAGTGGCCAGATATGAATTAGGATGAATTAGAGATGGTCCTGGATGAAAGACAATGAGGGTTAGTGACTTGCCCAAGGCCACAAAACTAATAACTGTTAAATGTCTGAGGTCAAATTTGAACTCAGGTCCTCCTGACACCAGGGATGGTGCTGTATTCACTATGCCACCTAGCAGCTCATATTGTCTAAAAATATGGCTTATGTGGTAAACCTGTATATGTTGACTAACCTAGTAAATAACAAAGGAAATGCTGAATGAACATAATACGAACCTTTTTGACAGGAAATAATTTCTCATTCTATATTTCTATAAAAAAAATTTTCCAAAAGTTGAAAAGTGATGTAGAAATAACACTAGATTATCTAAAGGTATGCCAACAGAATTCATGTAAGATCTACAATTCTGTAAGGTTATGAGTCTGGTAGAAATGATTGCTTTATCTGCTTTCCCAAGACCAGCCTAGATAAAAATAGAGAGACCTAATGCTGATAGTCTGGTCACTTAGTGACCATAGACATTTTTGAAATACATTTTGCAAATGAGTTGGATGGATAGTATTAGATACCCATTACTCTATGTCAGCTACTCAGTGAAATAAATCTGGTTCATATGTTCATCCAACTTTGTGATTCAAATTCAACTTTAGTATTAATTTGTGAGTTTTTTTTCCAATTGTTATCAAGAAAGCTTATTGGTTTGTAGGAAAGCATGATTAAAACTATATTTAATCATATGCTAAAATTATATATCAGTGTAAACTAAAACTTGTTTAGCAAGTGTTCTTAAGTTCAATTAGCATCCTCTTATAGGTTTTATAAATAATGCTTGGCAGTATTGCAGTGCTAAAGTAACTACTTGGCAGTAGTATTGAGCTTTATAATGTTTAATTTTTTCTCCAGAAAAGAAAACAATTCCTATTTTGAAATATTTATATATGATATGATTTCTTTTAATTTAATTTCTTGAAAAGGACATTTTCTGCTTGTTTTTTATTTTAGTTAAATTTTTTATTGTATGGGGCATTCTGAGTCTATTGTTATTTTTATTTTTCTGAATTATTCATTGTGTTTTAAAATATGAAGGTTTTAGCAACATCTTCAAGTTCCTCTTCAATATGGGGGTTATTTTTCTTGGTAAAATGGTCATGTACTGACTTCCTATTCTTACCTTTTTTCATATTCTGAAAAAATCCTAGATTTCTAAATATGAATCTTTGATTCATTTCTGTTTTAATAGAGATGGTAATTGCACTCAAGATTTAAGCTTTGGCTTGCTCTTTCTCTACCTATTCACTTATGATAATCTAAATCCTTTCCTTCTTATTCTTTAAAAATCCTTTTGCTTTCTTTCCTTTAATCTTCCTTTGTGCCAAAACAAGCCAGGTTATTTTGTTTTCTTCAGCATACTCCTAAAATTGTGCCCATGATTTACTTTGGAGGACTTTTAGTCTCTTCTCATGTCATTATTTTGATAATTTACATTGAAATAGTTTGGGGAAAAATTCTCAAGTCTTGCTAATTAGTTATTTATTGACAAATGATCTTATTATTTGTAAGTAAATATAAAATGAACAGATAGTGATTATTTTATTTCCAGATTGAAAATAAAGCTAATACTTTTCTCCTTAACTCCATTTTGTTTGCCTTTTTTCCCATCTGTCAAGTGATATTGATATCAATATTCTTAATTTGGGTTTAATAAATTATTCATAAAAAAGATTGTAGTTAATTGATGAAATTGGGGAAAAAGAAGATAAAATTTAGTTTGCATTTTTAATCGCATAAGACATATTTTAATGACAATTTTCATCTCCACAGTAAAGTCTGAGACCTCATTTTAATTATATTTCTATATTGCTATAATTTATTATATTATTATTATTATTAATGATAAATTCTAGGGATGATATCTAGATTATGCAACCTTTCCAATTTTATTGATTTAATAGCTAAAGCTAGTGGATATATAATGATGATGATGATGATGATGATAATAATAATAATAATAATAATAACAGTCAGTTTTTATATTGTAAACTACAGTGTGCTAGATATTGTCCTAAGTTCTTCCCCAATATTTGGTCATTTGATAATATAAATAAAGAGTCATTATAGTCAGACCTGGGTGCTAGTATTGCCTCCAACATACATTGACATACTTATGTTCTGTCTTATGTGTTCTAATATGTGTAATTTCTCTGATTTCTTTTTTATATCTTCTTGGATAAATGGACTTACATGATATTAACTAATCATGTTAGTCTTTTATGTAAATAATATTCAGCATAAAGGAACCAAGTCTTTGAATGTAAGCTGCAGTCCTTGCTATTTAAGGGATAATTAAGGAAACATTTTGATTCTAAAAATCATTTCCCCCAGACTTACAACTTTAGGAGACAAATAGTAATCATGTTATCCTAGCATCCTTTCACCAAGGAACAGAGTAGGCAGTCTGATGGTTGCGATCTCCTGTTCCACTCCAGAGAGGAATCAAAATCACTCAGAGACAAGTATATGACAGTCCAACGACAAAAATATTCTTATGTCTCTGCTCTTTGTGAGTCCCATTTAGACAAATTCACATGGAAATTCAAAACGTACAGGGGAAATATATGCATTCTACTTGTAGGAAAGCACCAGAAGTCTCCAGGTTCAATAGGAAGGACTTAATTGTTTTTGTTAACTGGATATAGTATCACAAAGTCATAGATTTAGAGCTGGTAGCATCCTTAAAGTCTAACCCCTCATTTTACCCTGGAGAAAGCTGAGACACAATGGGGAAGAGACTTATCCAAGATGAAGTCTTTATTTTAATTTGAAAATTCTTCCACTTCTGGATTTGTGGCCTCCCTGAAAATCTTCTAATCAGTATCACAGAATATTTCTAGAGATGCTATAGTATAGAAACATACCAATCACTCTAAACAGGAAAACCTGGTTTGAAGTCTCATTTCTGACAAATATTGACTATATTTGTCATTAAGTTTATGACCCAGGCAATTCATTTAAAATATCATGGCTGGAGACAACTTTCTAGGACTATAAATTATAGAGATGGTGGCAGCCTTCATCTCTTGGAAACATTTCCACACTGGTAGTTATCTATATTAATAAAACTGTATCCTTTCTGACCCTTTTTCATATCTGTGGTAAAAATTTTAGTATTACTAAATTTGATTTCATAGAAATTTAGCTTCTAAAAATTCCACTGGCAACTATAGTATTAAGGAATTTCACTCAAAGATTCCTAGAGTAGCTTAGAAAACACATAGTTATAGTCTCCATTTTCCCCTGTTTTTTGTTTATTTGTTTTGTTGCTTGTATGTTTTTACTTATTTGTATTCCCCCGTCAAAACATGCACCTACTACTTCTCTCTTTTCTATTATTTTGCTCATCCTTCCTATTTTTTTTCTCCTATGTGTTTTATTGTTGAGTTTATCACTTTCTATTACAAAAATTGAAACTCAGGAGTCAAGGAGTGTTGCAAATGACCAATACTTATTTTTCATGATTTCCTCATATTGTTGGTAATAAAATGGTGTTCTAGGAATAAGCTTGGATATAATCAAATATCCCAAATTAAATGTTCACTCATTGTTATTGTATATACATACATCTGTACAGGCAAAAATTAATTAATTTAAAAAATAATTTATAAAATACTTCCTATGTTCCAGAGAATTTTCAAGGTGATTTGGAAGATTATTGATATTATTTGGGATCACATGTTGGTTTATTTGAAATATTGGAATATTTGAGGCAATTGATTGACTTGGCACTTCTAGGACAGAGCTAAGATGTTGGCATGAAAGGATGGTCCTTTTTTCACACTCATTTTCATTAAATACCTGGAAATTATTGACTTTTTATTTCTCCATGTGAATTTACTTACAATTTTTTCTAACACTTTAAAGTCCTTTTTTGGAGTTTTGATTGGTAGGGCACTAAACAAGTAGTTTAATTTAGGTAGAATTGTCATTTTTATTATATCAGCTCAACCTGTCCATGAGCAGTTGATATTTGTCCAGTTATTTAAATCTGATTTTATATGTGTAAGAAGTGTTTTGCAATTACTTTCATAAAATTTCTGAGTCTGCCTTGGCAAGTAGACTCCCAAGTATTTTATACTGTCTGAAGTTGCTTTGAATGGGATTTTTCTTTCTAGCTCTTTCTGCTTATCTCTTGATAGTAATAAACAGAAATATTAAGCATTTATGAGGGTTTATTTTATATCCTACTACTTTGCTAAAGTTGCTAATTGTTTCTAGTAGTTCTTTAGATAAATTTTTGGGATTCTCTAGGTTATCTGTAAGGAGTGAGAGCTTTGTTTCTTCCTTTCCAATTCTACTTCCTTCAATTTATTTTTCTTCTCTTATTGTTGAAGCTAACATTTCTAATGCAATATTGAATAGTAGTGGTGATAATGGACATCCTTGTTTCACCCCTGATCTTACTGAGAATGCCTCTAGTGCTCGCTTCAGCAGCACATATACTAAAATTGGAAAGATACAGAGAAGATTAGCATGGCCCTTGCACAAGAATGACATGCAAATTCGTGAAGTGTTCCATATTTTATCAAAGTAACCTCAGACAATATAAAATACCTGGGAGTCTATTTCCCAAGACAGACTCAGAAACTTTTTGAAAATAATTACAAAACACTTCTCACACAAATTAAATCAGATTTAAATAACTGGGCAAATATCAACTTCTCATGGATAGGTAGAGCTGATATAATAAAAATGACAATTCCACCAAAACTAAACTACCTGATTAGTGCCCTACCAATCAAAATTACAAAAAATTACTTTAATGAATTAGAAAAAAAATTGTAAGTAAATTCACATGGAGAAATAAAAAGTCAAGAATTTCCGGGAATTTAATGAAAAAAAGTGCAAAAGAAGGGGCCTTAGTCCTACCTGATCTAAAATTATATTATGAAGCATCAGTTATCAAAACTGTTTGGTATTGGTTAAGAAATAGAGTGCTGGACCAGTGGAATAGACTAGGTACAAAAAAAGGAGATGATTATAGTAATCTGCTGTTTGATAAACCCAAAGAGTCCAGCTATTGGGATAAAAACTCTCTCTTTGATAAAAACTGCTGGGAAAATTGGAAGTTAGTATGGAAGAAACTTAGATTAGATCAACACCTAACACCCTTTACCAAGATAAGATCCAAATGTATACAGGATTTAGACATAAAAAACAATACGATAAGCAAATTAGAAGATCAAGGACTAGTTTACCCATCAGATCTATGGAAAGGGGAGCAGTTTATGACTAAGGAAGAGATGGAGAACATCACCAAAAACAATCTAGATTATTTCGATTACATTAAATTAAAAATCTTTTGCACAGATAAAACCACTGCAACCAAGATCAAAAGAATGTAGTAAATTGGGAAACAATCTTTAAAACTAATGATTCTGACAAAGGACTCATTTCTAAAATATACAGAACACTGAGTCATATTTTTTTTTAAAAAAAAAGCCATTCCCCAAATGACAAATGGTCAAAGGATATGCAAAGGCAATTTACAGATGAGGAGATCAAAGCAATCCATAGCTATATGAAAAATTGCTCTAAATCATTAATTATTAGAGAAATGCAAATCAAAACTTCTCTGAGGTACCACCTCACGCCTCTCAGACTGGCCAATATGACTAGAAAGGATAATGATCATTGTTGGAAGGGTTGTACTATTATACTGTTGATGGAGCTGTGAACTCATCCAACCTTTCTGGAGAGAAATTTGGAACTACACCCAAAGGGCAACAAAAATGAGCATACCCTTTGACCCAGCAATACCACTACTGGGTCTATACCCTGAAGAGATCATGAGAAAGGGTAAAAACATCACTTGTACAAAAATATTCATAGCAGCCCTGTTTGTGATGGCAAAGAATTGGACATCAAGTAAATGTCCTTCATTTGGGGAATGGCTTAGCAAACTGTGGTATATATATATGTCATGGAACACTATTGTTCTATTAGAAACAAAGAGGGATGGGAATTCAGGGAAGCCTGGAGGAATTTGCTTGAACTGCTGAGTGAGATGAGCAGAACCAGAAAAACACTGTACACGCTATCAGCAACATGGGGGTGATGTTCAATTTGATCGTTCCATCAGCACAACAACCAGGGACAATTTTGGGCTGTCTGCAATGGAGAATACCATCTGTATCCAGGTAAAGAGCTGTGGAGTTTGAACAAATTTCAAGGACTATTTATTCCCTTTGATTTAGAAAAAAACAGATATCTTATTGTCTGATCTTATTATCCCTTATACTTTTTGTTTCTTACTTAAGGATGTGATTTCTCTCTCATCACACTCAATTTGGATCAATGTACAACATGGAAAGAGAATAAAGTAAAATTGATCAACTGAAAAGGAGTGTAACTCTTTTAAAATTACAATTGATCACTGGAAAACAAAACACAAAAGCTAACTGAAGAAAATAAATCCTAAAAATCAGAATTGGACAAAAGGAAAATAATGACTCTATGAGACTTCAAGACTCCATCAAACAAAACCAAAAGGCTGCAAATGTAAAATATCTTCTATAAAAAAAACAACCTGGAAAATAGATCCAGACTAGAAAACTTCTGAATTATTCGTCTACCTGAAAGCATCAATCAAAAAAAAGTGTCTGGAAAATATCTTTCAGGAAATTAAAATGGAAAACTGTCCAAATATTCTAGAATAAGAAGACAAATTAATCCTTGAAAGAATCTACAGAATACCTCCAGAACAAAAGTGACTGACTTGACTTGCCTAGATGGCCATTTGTTCTCAAATTCATTTATAAATGTGAGATTTTTCAAGTCATTTGTGTTTTAATATATGTGTTCAGCATTTTGCTCTTTACTAGGCATTTTAGTCTTCGAAAAAATTAACTGCCTTTTGTCATGTACAAGCATACTGAACTATTTTATGAAAAATAAGCTATTTTAATATAAATTCTTCTAAATCATAACTTAATTTTATTAATCTATTTGAAAATTTCCATAATACTTTTAGTTAAACTATATAATTTCTTTTTAAAGTTGGGGTAAATGAAGAAAACAATAAAGTCACTCCATAAAATATGTTATAAGCAATAAGATACACAGACAATCTGAATCATAAAACTTATATAAAGTATAAAAAATATTTGAAAGTCATGAGATTAAGATAAATGTCATA
The DNA here is from genome assembly GCF_037893015.1 of Macrotis lagotis. Classification (NCBI taxonomy): domain Eukaryota; kingdom Metazoa; phylum Chordata; class Mammalia; order Peramelemorphia; family Peramelidae; genus Macrotis; species Macrotis lagotis. The sequence goes on along the minus strand of NC_133666.1, from coordinate 538,652,795 downwards.
ACTTGGAATATTTCTATCATTTAGCTGAAAGATTTCATCATGCTCTCTGACTCTTATCGAAACATTATTATTAGTTGGAATTGGGAGATTTGAAACAAGATAATCCAGTAGGGAGAACATTCTAGAAGGGGAAAAACTGTGTGGAAAAAAGCACATGGTAGAAGGAGACCTGGATCAAGTCTGAGAGTTTGACCAGTGTAAAGACTTTAGGACTTCCTGTCTTCTCATCAGTGTCTTTCTCATTAGTGTTGATTTATGATTCTATAACAACACCAGAAAAAATACATCATCCTTAAGGGCACCTTCTTGAGTAGCCCATCAATAGGACATAAGAACTTTTGGCATCTAGCAGCTCTGAGCTGTTTGCCACATATGCTTTTTTAGATAGAATACCATTTTCACCTAAAATCTATGTTTTGGAGAAAGATTGTTACAGATTTAGGTTGGCGGTATATTTTGTACAAATTATCCTTTTTTGTTGGTTTTTTTTTAGGTTTTTGCAAGGCAAATGGGGTTAAGTGGCTTGACCAAGGCCACACAGCTAAGTAATTATTAAGAATCTGAGGCTGGATTTGAACTCAGGTACTCCTGACTCCAGGACCAGTGTTCTATCTACTGTGCCACCTAGCCACCCCAAATTATTCTTACTTCTTAGTAAAAATGTATTTAAAATGCTAAGTAAAATAGCTAATTAAGTTATTTAAATTAAAAATCTGAGGGTAACAAAAGTAGTCTATGGGTGGAAATTTGAGCTGATGACACAAGAGATATACCTCTCAACACTTTAGAATTTGCTTAGAATTTTGAGAGATCTGTAGTCCTGCTCCAGGTTGTAAGACTCACCTAGGAAAATGGAAATTTGGATAAGGATCCTCAAAGCTTATATAGGTTACATTTATAGGCAGAATAGCATAATATTTTGAACATTTGGAAAGAAGTCAGGATAAGTTTTCTTAAATACTTTCCCTAAGGCTTACTAGTTGTATGATCATGGACAAGTGAATAAATCTCTTGAACCCCAGGAAACCTCTAAATGTTTTAGAGGTTTCCTGGGGTTCAAGAGAGAGATTTATTCACTTGTCCATGATCATACAACTATATATATATATATATATATATATATATATATATATATATATACATATATATTCAGAAAAGATGGGAAGAAGAGTAGGAAGGAGAAAGAGGATATGAAACTCAATATTTTAAAAAATATTAATGAATTTGGGGAATATATAATGAAATAAATTAAATGCTTTTAAAGAATAAAAATATAAACTATATAGAGGATGGAAAATCTACCCCTAAAAATCTTAGTTATTTGATATTTGTTTTTCTTTAATGTTTAACTGCTTTTATTGATCAAAAACTTCATAAATACCAGTACTGATGTAAAGATAGAGAGATTCAAAGAAATTAATTCATGGAAGATGTGGAGAAGACAGGGAACAGATGAAGAAACTTCTGTAAGATAAAACTTTCTTTTCAAAGAAGGAATAATAAAAGGAGAATCTAGAAAATGATAAATTTGAAAATCAAATAAGTTTTATACTACTATATTTGAAGTATTTATTTTCAAGATGAGAATCATGTCATCAGCATTTGGTGGGAATATTAAATATAATCCAGTCCAAAATTCATGCAGTATCAGAAACCTTTGTCCCTCATTGCCTATAAGGGGTAATATGACCTCTGTTCAAAAACACTTTCTCAATAAGAAGCTCATTACTTAAATGTGCAGATTGTTACTTCTTTGGTAACTCAAATTGTTTCTAATTGTCAAAGTTTTACTTTTTTTTCTTTTAACTAAGATCTGCCTCTTTATAGCTTTATATATATATATATATATATATATATATATATATATGTATGTATATGTATATTTTGTTTTTCATTCTGTCCTATGAAGTGATATATTAAAGTCTAATCCCTTTTCTACATTCTTTTTCCAAATATGGTTCACCTTAACTGACCTGATATCCTGGAACCAGAGGGCAAAATAGTCATTAAAAAATATATATATTGGGGTGGCTAGGTGGCGCAGTGGATAGAGCACCAGCCCTGGAGTCAGGAGGACCTGAGTTCAAATTCGGCCTCAGCCACTTAGTAATTACCTAGCTATGTGGTTTTGGTCAAGCCACTTAACCCCACTGCCTTGCAAAACCCTAAAAAAATTAAAAAGAATACATTGATCCCCTTCCTGAAAGGGATCCCAAAATGAAAGCACCGAAGAATATTGTGACCAAACTTCAGAACTATCAGAACAAGGAAAAAAGTCCTGTAAGCAGCCAGAAAGAAGCAATTCAAATAACAAGGAGCTACAGCCAGGATTACAAAGGATCCTGGCTGTATCAATATTAAGGGGTTAAAGAGCCTGGAATATGTTATTACAGAGAGCAAGGGAAATTTGAATGCAGCCAAGCAAATCTGAACCTTCTCTTCCAGGGGAAAAGAAAGATATTTAATGAAATAGGAGACTTTCAAATTTTCCTGATGAAAAGCTAAATAGAAAATTTGGTCTTCAAATAGGAGACTCAGGAGATACATACAAACATAAAAAAGGAAAAGAAAAAGAAAAACTGTTATCCAATAAGATGAAACTGGCTATATCCCCACATAGGAGGAAGATTCTCATGATTCTTGAGAACTGTTACTCTATTAGAGGGAATATCCTTAACCGGATGTAATGGACACTCACGACTTGTCTGTAATTCTTTTGGAATGACTTAAAAATATATTCTAAAAAGGAAGGAACAGAAAAGAGATGGAAAGAAAGAGCAGACTGATTGATGTAAATTATATCACATGAAGAAGTGCAAGACCTATAGCAATAGAAAGGAAGAAGGGAGGAGGTAGGAATTGCCTGATTCTTACTCTCATAAGATTTGGCCCAAAGAGGGATTAACACACACTCACACAAACTCAGTTGAGTTTAGAAACGTATCTTACCTTTCAAGTATAAAGAAGGGAAAGGAGGTGGAGGAAAAAGAGGAAATGACAGAAGGAAGGGAAGAAGGGGGAAAGGGAAAGGGGAAAGAAAGGGGAGGGGGGGTTGGATAGAAGGGGGGATCACAGCAAAGAAGGATATATTCAGAAGCAAAATATTGGGGAATAGGGATAAGGTGACAAAAGGGGAAAATACAAATGGAGGAAAGATAGCGTGGAAGAAAATATATTTTTGTTTGGTCATTATAATTTTCAACTAGAATTGGATGAACTCTATCATAAAATGTAAGTGGATAGCAAAGTGGATTAAAAACCAGAATCCTACAATATGCTGCTTGCAAGAAACACATTTGAAGTAGAGTGATACATACTGAGTAAAGGTAAAATATATTAACCCTAAGTTTAGTTGGAAGAAAACCTAGAGATTTTCTAATTCAGTTGCATCCAAAGATTAATCCCTTGTGTGATATCCCTGACAAATGGTCAGCCAGCTTCTTTGCACATATTCTTAAAATCAAGCTATTCTATGTCTACTGCAGATACCATCTTCTTATTACACTATTATGGATTTTTGCCAATAATAGATATCAAGTCAACTAATCTATACTTTGAAGAATTCTTCCTCTTCTCATTTTTTGAAAACAGAGGAAATGTGCCCATTTCCAATGTAGTATCTGGATTTCACAACTACATACTCATTCAGTACTTGGAAGTACCATTTGTTCAGGCCAAGTGATTAGAACTATTTTATAGGTGATATATAATCTTACATGCCCCTTGCTCACCATCAACTTCCTTTTCAACCATTGTTGTTCTTTTCTTTCCTATAGTAAGACTAATCTTTTTGAAAGAAAAATTAATGTAAAAGAGATTTGACTTTCTCTCTAACCTTAATGTCCTCTTAATATTTATATCTTCAGAGTAAAGGAAATTACAGGTACTCTCTTTTATATCAACAAATAAAATAGATCAAATAAGGGGAAGATACCCCTTTATCTAAGGTTCCAAAGGTCTTGAACACATTGGAAAAACAATTATTCTACAATGCATCCATATATAATACTAGCACTTCTACCACTATTTTGAAATAGGCATGTTGGAAGCAGAAATAGCTCTTCTCTGAAGCATGGCTTTTTCCTTCAAAAGTGTAGCATAGAATCCTAACTGGTTAGTAGTATAAGGACTAGTATTCACATATGACTGTTAATAAAAGGAAAGTATCTATTTCAATATATCCAGGGCACTCAATGAATTTTGTCCTATATATGTTGAGTTTACAGAATTGTCACATTAAAAAATAACAGATGACAATGTTTAGCAGTTTGAAACCTGCTTGCTCTAGTTGGTATTTTGTTTAACTTTGTGGAAACCCCAGACTCTACAGAAGCATGGAATTACTTATGAGATTTGATACTGAGAGAAGGGAGTAGCACCAAGAGAACAATGAACACATCAACAGCAACATTGTGAGATGAACAACCTTGAGGGAAGCAGCTCCTCTCAACAATTCAAAGAGCTAGGAAAACTATATTTGATTGGCTATGGACTATATTATCCCTAGAAGAAGAAAACAAAACAAAATAAAACACACAGAAAAAAAACAACCCTCCTAATCTGATGAACACTTTATAAGAATCATCTCTTTTGTATCTCTCTCCCTTAATCCTAAATCCTAAATCCTAGTAAAATGCTAACCTGACTGCTCCTGCTGAGGGGCAAGGGGTGGGAAGGGGAGAATGGAGGGATACTTTGTAACTTGGAAATATGCATGTGCATATGGATGAAATAAATAAATTTCTTAATAAAAAGATGGATGCCAAAGAACTTTGTGGAAACTCATGAAGCTGATGTATGAAACACAAAGTTAAATCTTTCCATAGTAATAGACCATTCTAAATACACTAGGCCCATGGATTCCTTCTTTATATGTAATGTCCTTAAAACATAGTCTGTATTCTACCCAATGGATCATAATAGAGCATAACTTTTCAATCTTATCATGACTTTTATATATCAACTTTTCAAAATGATCAACCATGATATAGCGTTGTACAAGCTGCCATTTCTTTTAGCAGTGACATTTCGTTTAGCAAACATAAATGTTAGGAGTGGTCTACATCTTTTCTTGAGACTCTATTTGAGAGAAGAATTCTGAATGTATTTGATTTTCCGTGTGTGTTTGAAAATCTTGATTGGTAGATAGTCAACAGTGATAATTTTATATTATTCAATCACAATTAAGTTCTCACTTTGGTCATTTGATATTTTTTTTCTTCCCTATGATATTGCAAAGGGTAAAGGTACAACCAAGAATTACCTATTCAGAAAAACTGAGTACAATTCTTCAGAGGAAAAAATAGACTTCCAGTGAAATTAAATTAAATTAAATTAAATTAAATTAAATTCCAGTACCAATTCCCCTCATGAAAGAGATCTTAAGCATTCCTGATGAAAAATGGCAAAAAGGTCAGTCAATTTATCAGAAAGAGATTACAAAGGTCCCTTTGCTGGCTCTAGGCAGAGAAAGCTATTGAGTTGCCCATTCTGGGATCTGGATCATAGTCCCAGGGTGAGTAAAAGTACTGGCACATCACAACTGTGACTGCATGGAACCTGGGACTCTGGTCCCAGTTCCAGAGCAGGAGAGTGCTTGTGATGATTCACAGACCAGAGCATAGGCTAAGAGAGTAGAAAATGCACTTCTCCTAAAATCATAACACCTAAGAAGAACTGAAAGCTTACAGACTCCCCAGAACAAGCTCTTTAAAAAAATACTGAAGTTTAGATAGTGTCCCCTTCACCTTGGAGAAAAAAAATGTTTAATATAAAGTTAAAAGTCAAGAAACAGGTTGAGAAAATGAAAAAAAAATACAAAAAAGAAAGTTACTATGATGAAAGAGAAGATCAAAACAAAAGCTAAAAAGAAGAAACAAAGTCAAAATACATCCAAAGTTTGAAATAAAAATGTGAAATAGTCTCTGAACCCAAGAAGAATTCAGAAAAAATGTAAAAAATAATCAAATAACAGAGGTAGAGGGAAATTTGGGAAATAAATGAGTGTTGAAATAAAATCATGATAAAAGATTTGGGCACAAAAAATACTTTAAAATTGATCAAATGGAAAAACATGAAGAAAAATTCATTAAAGAAAAGAATTCCAGAAAAAGTAGAATTGACCAAATGATGAAAAACTAAATGAAAGAAAGTATTTTCTTAAAAATTAGAATTGAGGGGCAGCTAGATAGCACACTGGATAGAGCATCATCCCTGGAGTCAGGGGGACCTGAGTTCAAATCCGGCCTTAGACACAATAATTACCTAGATGTGTGACCTTGGGCAAGTCACTTAACCCCATTGCCTTGAAAAAAAAAAAGAAAAATTAGAATTGAGCAAGGTGAAATTAATGATACCATGAGATACTAAGAAACAATAAAACAGAAAATAAAAAAATAAAACAGAAGAAAATGTGATTTCTCATAAGGCAAAAAATAACTTACTAGTAAATAGATCCAGAAGAGATAATTTAAAAATTATTGAACTACCTTAAAGCTATGATCAAGAATAAAGAGCTTAGACAATACCTGTAAAGAAATTATCAAGGAAAACTGCCCTGATTTTCTAGTCAGAGAGTAAAAAAAGAAATTAAATTCCAGTGCCAATTCCCCTCATCAAAGAGATCCCCAAATGAAAACTCCTAGGAATTTTGTAGCTACATTCATTATTTCAAGGACAAGGAGAAAATATTGTAAACAGCCAGAAAGAAATACTTCAGATATCATGGAATCACAGTCAGAACAACCCAGGATTTAGGAGCTTCTACATTAAAGGATTAGAGGGTTTAGAAAGCAAAGAATTTAGGATTATAAACAAGTATCACCTACTCAGCAAAACTAAGTACAATCCTTCAGAGAAAAAAAAAATGGATATTCAAGGAAATAGAGGACTTTCAAGCATTTCTTATGAAAAGTCAGTCTATTAGAAAATTTGACTTTGAAATGTAAGACATAAAAGAAGCATAAAAATGTAAATAGGAATGAAAATCATTAGGGACTCAATAAGTTAAACTGTTTACAGTCCTCCATGAGAAAGTAATTCTTTTTTTTTAAGGTTTTTGCAAGGCAAATGGGGTTAAGTGGCTTGCCCAAGGCCACACAGCTAGGTAATTATTAAGTGTCTGAGTCTGGATTTGAACTCAGGTACTCCTGACTCCAGGGCCGGTGCTCTACCCACTGCACCACCTAGCCAATTTAGCTGCCCCGAGATAGTAATTCTTATAACTCCTAAGAAATTTCTCATCATTTGGGCAGTTAAAAGGAATGTACACAGACAGAGGGCATAGGTATAAGCTGAATATGAAAGAATGATATCCAATAAATAATATAATAATTAGAGTAGGTGCTGAGAAAGAGATATGCACTGTGAGAAGGGGAGAGTTGAAATTAGGTAAATTTTTCACATAAAAGATATGCACTAGCTTTTACAGTGGAGGAGAAAAAAGGGAAGATTTGAAACTTACTCTTATCAGAATTGACTCAAAGAGGGAATTACATACATATTTAATTGAGGATAGAAATCTATCTTAACCTTTGGGAAAAACGGAGGTTAAGGGGATAAAAGAAGGGGTAGTGACTAATAGAAGAGTGCAGATTAGGGGAGGCAGTAGCAAGGAACAAAACACTCAAGAGAATGGAAAAGATAAAAAAATAGACAGAAAGGAATAAATAGGAAAACAGAATGTAAGGAAACACAGTAATCAAAACTGGAAAATATAGCAAGTTTCTCTTATAAAAATCTCATTTCTCAAATACATAGAGAAGTGAGTTAAGCTAAAAAAAGAGACATTGTTCAATTGATTATCAAAAGATGTGATAAATTATCAAATTGATAACAATTGATAAATTATCAAGAGTTACATGTGAGTAGATTTCAGATAACATAATAATAATTAGAACTATATAAAAAAACGCTTTAGATCACTATTGTTCAGCAAATTGAAATAATTCTGAGGTACTACCTCACACTTATCAGATTAGCAATTATGACAGAAAAAGAAGTCAAATGTTGGGAGGAATGTGGGTAAATTCAAACACTAATGTACTGTTGGTGGCAATGTGGACTGATTCTTTGGAACTGTACACAAAATGATATAAAATGGTGTATATACTTTTTGATGTAACAATGCCATGAATAGGTGGGTATCCTAAAGAGTTAAAAAAAACAAGCTAAAAGAAGAAAATACCTATATGTACAGTTATTTTTTCTGGTGGCAAAGAAATGAAATGTAAGTAATGAATGCCTGATAACACAGGAATAGCTGAACAGATTATAGTATAATGCTGTGATGAAACACTATTGTGCTATAAGAAATTGTGGCAGAATACTCTCAAAAAAAAAAAAAACCCTGGACTTGGGGGGTGGCTAGGTGATGTAGTGGATAGAGCACCAGCCTTGGAGTCAGGAGTACCTGAGTTCAAATCCGGCCTCAGACACTTAATAATTACCTAGCTGTGTGGCCTTGGGCAAGCCACTTAATCCCATCTGCCTTGCAAAAAAAACTAAAAAAGAAAACAAAACCCTGGACTTATGCAAAGGAAAATGAGTGGAACCAGGAGAACATTGTACACAGTTTCAGCAAAATTATACAATAACCAGCTATGAATGACTTAGTCTCAAAAATACAGTGATCCAAAAAAAATTCCTAAAAACTTATGATGAAAAATGTTTCCTCTCTCCATAGAAAGGATTAGAGGGAATCTGAATGCAGATCAAAGAATACTTTTAAAATTTTGAGAGGGGAGGAGCTATTTATTTTCTTTAATAACATGATTAATGTGGAAATAATTCTGTATAATTGCATGTGTATAAGTTATACAAAATTGCTTTCCCTCTCAAAAAGAGAGTATAGGAAGAAGAAAGAGAATTTGGAACTCAATTTTAAAAATTAATGTTTCAAATGTTTGTATATATAATCGAGGAAAAACAAATACCTAGTAAATAATTTAAAATATTGTGATAATTATAAATTAACATAATTTGTATCTTCTGCAATCCTAAAAATAAGGTTTCCTAGAATTTACTAGTTTGAGAAATGGGTTAGTAACAGAAACAAAGGTGAAGAACTCTTCTAATGGCTTGTCCTTTTGAACCTTCCCCTTGATAATCAATCTCTTCTTATAAAGTGGCTCCTTCATTGGTCACTACAAACGTGTCTAGATATGCCTCATACATAAAAAAAGGAATAAAAACTAAAACCTTCACTTCATACTAGTTGTTGATTTAAATCTCTCTTCCCTTTCAGAGTCTAATTTCTTTATACTATAAGTTGTCTTTAGAGAAAACTGTGTGTATTTCCTTTTCTCCAATTTTGTTTTAAATCTCTTTCTATTTGACTTCCACCCCTACCACTCAACTGAAATTATCTTAAAAGTCACCAGTGATTTCTTTATTAAATCCTGACGTTTTTTCTTTGCCCTCATCTTTCTTAACCTCTCTACACCATTTCAGAATATTTACTTTCCCTCTCCTTGATGTTCTGTTTTCTGGGTTCTCATGACACTCTTTTCAGGAGTTCACCTTCTATTGGGGGATATCGTGTTTGTGTGTGTGTGTGTGTGTGTGTGTGTGTGTGTGTGTGTGTGTGTGTGTGTATAAAAACAACTATCAATATATACAAAATATAGATGAATATAAGGTCATTTAGAGTGAAAAGACACCAGCACTTGGTTTTTAAGCACATACATACACATATAAATATTACACATGTATATGTAAATATTTTATATATGTATAAATTATATTAGCAAATGAGTGACTTTAGAGAACTCTTATTCAATTAAAAGCTTTCAAATTTTGTCAGCGCTCCCAGTCAAACCAATATTCTTTCCCAGGTGATTAAACTGTTATCAGTCTAAGTATACAGTGGTTGTAATCTGATACTTTGTAATAAAAAAGAAAATGTGAAATTAATCCAATTCTGGTATGAGTACAAGGGATAATTCATACAAACATAAAATATAAACACACATGATTTTCATTTAATTGTCAGACTAGTTGACCTTTAAGGTCTCTTGCAATTCTTAAAACTCACACAGATGTTAATAACTGGGAAAGAACCACTCTGATTTCAGAATCTGGCATCATATGTTGTCTCCATGATGCCAAAACAATGAATCACTTTAGTCAAAAACAAACATTCAAATCAGTGGTTTGGCTTTATGTAAACCAAACAAGCAATTGATTGACTAAAATTTTTCCACTTTGTGTTTGGGACTTATGTGGAACTATGCTTATATAATGTGCTCTTTAGAGTTGATGTTGAGGCAACCATCTCATCCCTAGTTGGAAATCCCACTGTGCAAATGGAGATTGCAGTATTTTAGAATATCATCACCACAGATTTTAAAAGACAGGCTTCCATGATATAGGCATAGGCCCCAAAGTATAATGTACCTCTAAATTCATATCCAAAGCAAGATAATTCAGCATTATTTCCTTAGATTAATTATTTTTGAATGCAAATTTTTAATAGTTTTTAATTCATAATTATGAGCAATAAAACACAATTCCATGTAAGTTTTTTGAAATTTATTTACTTCATAGCCATTATGGATTTTTTTCTTTAAGATAAAGACAAACATTCCATTATTTCCTTTCATTAGAAAATGTCATTAAAAACATGCCTATTTTATTTCATTCTAAATTGTGTATTGATGCATTGTTCCTTTAAAAAATTTTATAAGCAGGACATCAAGCATATATTTAAAGATTTTTGTCTATTATACACCTGAGCTTGAAATATAAGAATGCTTTCCTGTTCATCTTTATTAGAATTTTAAATGGGAAAGTGATAAAAGCATAATTAAAATCTTGTAAGTTAAGCACATTTTGTGAATTATTAAAATCTGGTTCTTTCTATCCTTCAAAAATGATTTCTTGTAGACCCTACTATGTTGGACAATTATCCTTCTCAGGGTCAGCCAGGCACCTAAAGGGTCCATCTGGAAACTTGAGATAAGGACCTATGGTTCAGTTTGAACAGCTGTTTTACTGAGCCATTAAGAACAGCGCTGAGAGGAAGTTGTTACCTTGTGACTCTTGCAGTGGCAAAGAAAAATTTATCTAGTGTACTTTATAGTAAACCTTTGGATATATTTTATATACCCAAATTCTCATTCAATTTCAAAGAAGGAAACATGGTCATGATATATGTGCCAGGTTGGGAAACTGACTATGCTTTTTCCTGACTGGAAAAAATGCTAAATAAAAGTTAGCTTCATTGCCAATTAATTACTTAAAATGTGTTGAGAAATCATATTAAATCCATTTATTGGACAAAGGGGTATTAGTTGAACTCTAAGATTATTTTCCAACCCTTAAATTAGTTATCTACGATGCCACATTTGAGTCACTTTGGAATTAATACTTCTTTTTCAAAATTCCATTTATTTTTTCCTGGAAAAAAATCTTTGGAATTCCTGGGAAGAAGCAGTTTTGTATTTGCCACTTCTGAGCAGTGTAAAAGATAACACCATTGATTTAAAAAATTACTGTACTAATATTCTTGCTGTTCAGCATGGAATCATGGACACAAACGTTAAGTCAAGGAGATTTTTTGGCACAATCTTCACAGATACAGCAAAAATATTTTCCAGGATATGAACATATTTGTTGTAAGTCTAGACCTCTGAGGGTTAGAAATCTTAGAACTGCTTATCTTGACTCTCTGGCTCTAAATAAAGTGTAGATCCTATCAGAGAAGGCACTGTAATATTTAAAATGAATTCTTAAGTTTTGAATTTGATTTTAAATATATCTGTGAAAATCAATTCTAGATACTTATGAATTAATGAGTCACAGAAGTTGTGTGTGTGTGTATGTGTGTGAGAGAGACAGACAGACAGACAGACAGACAGACAAATAGACAAACAGATAGAGACAGAAAGACAGAGGAAGCACTACATAGAAAAACCACTATGAAGAATCTCAGGCAATTTCTAAGATATCTAGAATTTGTATGTAGATTTTAATCACTTGATGGAAAGAGGTCTCAGGCTGTTGAAATCACAGATTTTTGGCAACCAGAAAGACAATATATTGACTGTCAGAAAAATAGAGAGTATCAGTATCAGTATTCTGAGTATCAGGATAACACGGTGGAGAAAGTACAGTGATTTGAGATCAAAACGAATCTTAAATATTTAATAACTATGTGGCAGTGGACAAGTCACTTAGTTTCTCTTTACTCCAATGTATTTTGTGGCAAATTGAAGATAAACAGAACCAATTTTCCAGGGTTATTATTAAGACTAAATGGTATCTATCTATCTATATCTATCTATATCTACATACATATATAGATAGATAGATAGATAAATATATAATTTCACAAACCTTAAATAATGTACATGTTGGCTATTAGTTCTAATTTGCTTAAAGAAATAGATAGATATATATTAGATGGATCCAAATAGGCATTGTTATGGAAAGAATAACACTTAAGCTTGAGAAATTCTAGTGCTTAAAATTGTTTATGAAAATATAAAGGATAAATTATTCAGATAAGTACAAGAACTATATTCAAATAATTCTGTGCATATTTTGTCATAGTACATTTTGTCTGCAACTTTAGTACAAAACTCTGTTTGCATAGCCATATAATCTTTTTTCCATATTGTATTTACAATGGGTGCAGTCATACCTAATACTTAGTTCCAGTCACTAATCAATCAGATTTCAAGTGTAAGAAGAGCTTGGCTACAGTGACAAAAAAAAAAAAAAATAGCATTCAACACAACTGACACTATGGGACTTAAAAACAATGGTTAGTCAAGGCTGACATTAACCATACTCAGTGTGTTTAGTGATCCCTGAAACACTGTTTACTATGCTTTTTTCCCCCCTCTTTCAGTCAGGACTTTCAGACTAGGAATTTTCTATACCTATAGACTATAGGTTAGGCTATCTAATCTAAATGATGTTTAATGAGGCTGTTGGAAATGTGAAGTTTTTTTTAATAAAATAATTAATATTCTAGGGCCAAATGCCATGCTTTTAGAAGACAGAGACCTAACAGCAAACATTGAAATCAGTTGGTAAAAATATGTCCTGTGCATCATCCCTATTGTTTAGTCTGCTACTAGAAAAGTAGTGAGAATGTTTTCAGGGAGCCTACAAGGGATGAACTGACACCACAATACTCTTATATAACTATTGAAAAAAGAACTATTATTTTGCTCACCTGTGCAATGGAACATAGAATACAGATTTACAGAGAAATAAGAACAAGATTTTTTTAAATTTAATTTATTTATTTTCCAGTGCCTTGAAAAGATAGTTTTCAACAATCATTTTTTAAAGGTTTTGATTTCCACATTTTTCTCCTTCCCCCTCTTCCTTTCCCCCTCCCCTTGACAGAAAATAATCTAATATGGTCTATACATGTATAACTATGTTAACATATTTCTATATAAATCATGTTGTAAAAGAACTATCAGAACACAAAGAGGGAAACATGAAATATAAAGCAAATTTTAAAAACTGAAAAATAGGAATCCTTGATTTGCATTCAGATTCAGTAATTCCTTCTTTGGATCTGGATGGTATTTTCCATCATAAGTCCTTTAGTACTGTCTGTGATTATTGTACTGCTGAAATGAGCAAGTCCATCATAGTTGATCAACATACATTTTTTCTCTTGATGTGTACAATGTTCTTCTGGTTCTGCTCACTTTACTCAGCATCAGTTCATGCAAGTTTTTTCAGGCTTTTCTGAAGTTCTGCAGCTCATGATTTCTTACAGACCAAGAGTACTTCCCCACATTCATATACTACCATGTCTTTAGTTATTCTTCAATTGATGGGCATCTTCCCTTAGTAATTGCTTTGGCTATATTGCAAAATGTTTGGTTTATTCTCCCATTATTGCCATTGCTTTGGACAAAATTTTTAATTTTTCCATGTTTTGTTGTTATTTCTTAAAAGTAGGTTTAGTTTCCAATTAATTTTTATTACATGAGATTTTTATTGTATCATGATCTGAAAATGTTGTATATAATATTTCTGCCTTTTCACTTTTGACTGTGTCTTTTATGACCTAATATGTAGTTATTTTTTTGTATAAATGCCATGAATCTCTGAGAAAAAGCTATATTCCCATCAATTTACATTCAATTTTTCTCCAGAGGTCTGTTATGTCTAATTTTTCAAAAATTATATTCATTTCTTTAGCTTCCTTCTTGCTTATTTTGCATTAAATGTATCTAATTCTGAGACTGAAGTTGAGGTTCTCCAATCGGCAAAATTTTGCCATCTCTATCTTCCTATAACTCATTTAGCTTCCCCTTTGGGAGTATGGCAGCTCTACTACTAGATGTAAAAATGTTTAACATTTATATTACTTCATTGACTATAGTACTTTGGGTTTTTTTGGCTTTTGCTTTGTCTAAGATAAGGATTGCTACCTGTGCTTTTTTTTAATTTCAGCTGAAGCATAATATATTCTCTTCCAGAAATTTGCCTTTACTCTTTGTGTAGCTCTCTGCTTCTAATGTGTTTCTTGAAAACAACATATTGCAGGATTCTGGTTTTTAATCTACTCTGCTTTCCATTTCCATTTTATGGGACAGTCCATCCCATTAACATTCATAGTTATTAACTCTTTACTCCCCTCCATTTGTATTTTTCTTTCTCCTACCCCCTTCTGTAAGCCCCCTCCATTTTCTTTCTCCTTTCCCCTTGTACTTTCCCCTCTTTTCTTCCCTCCCCTCCATCAATCCCTCCTTCCCTTCTCTCCCTTTACCCTGCTACTTTCCAATAAGGTAGGATAAATTTCTAAACCCAACTGACTATATATATATATATATATATATATATATATATATATATATATATATACTCCCTCTTTGAGTCAAAGGTGATGGAAGTAAGAATCAAAAAATTCTTACTTCCTCCTTTCTTTCCTTCTATTATACTAGGTCTTCTGCACTTATTCATGTAATATAATTTGCCCCATTCTGCCTCTCCCTTCTCCCAGCACAATTCCTTTTTTATATCTTAATATTTTTAAACATTCCAAGAAAATCAACTTATATCCATATATTCTGTCTAAATATACCCCCCTCTAATAGAGATAAAGTTCTCAAGGGTTATGAGTATCTTTCATGTAGGAATGTTATCAATTTAAACTTGTTCAGTAACATGCTTTTTCTTTTTCTCTATGTTTATATTGAGTCTCCTATTTGAGAATGAGATTTTCTTTTCAGCTCTGGGTTTTTCATTAGAAAAGTTTGAAAATCACCTATCTCAATAAATATCCATCTTTTCCCCAGAAAGAATATGCTCAATTTTCCTGGGTTATTGATTCTTGCTTGTAATCCAAGTTCCTTTGCCCTTCAGGATAGCATATTCTAGGCCCTTTGATACTTCCATGCTGATGCTTCCATATCCTGTGTAAACTTTTCTGTCACTTCTTGTATTTGAATAGTTTATTTCTGACTGTTTGCAGGATTTTTTCCTTTATCTGATAATTGTGAAATTTGCTTACAATATTCCTTTGTTTCCACTGTGGGATTCCTTTCTGGATGTGATTAGTTGATTCTTTCAATGAATATTTTGTCCTCTGGTTCTAGGCTGTCATGGGGGTTTTCCTTAATGGTTTCTTTGTTTTTGCTTTTTAAAAAAAATGTATTTTACCTTCAATCATACAGCAAAGCAAGAATTTCCATAATATAGTACAATAAAATGTGTAATACATGTAGACCTTGCAATTCTGATCAAATATACAACAAAATTATCATTTAATTTTCTTTTTTCTTTTCTTTTTCCTTCCCCTCCTAACAATTTCAATTATTAGACATGTACATATATATTCACATATGTATATACACATGTATACACATACATACATACAAATATATGTGAAATTATTCTATACATATTTCCATTTATCAATTCAGTCTTTGAATGTAGATAAAATTTTCTTCATGTCCTTTATTTTTAATTTTTCTCATTCATTCTTAAAACAATGTTGCTTTTACTGTATGTAATATTCTCTTCTTACTGGTCATTTCATTGTTCATTTATTTCTCTTTATGTGTCCTGAATTTTTTGGTTTATTTATTATATGTTATTAAAATAATTTTATTACAAGAGAAAACATAAACCTTCCCCCTTAAAGTAGATGAGAAACCTAAAGAATAGTGAGAGAGAGAAAAAAATGTACTTCAATCTATGTTCAGATTCCAATGGCTTTGTCTCTGTGGTGAGTTACCTTCTTTATCATGTCTACCAGAGAAGTTGCTTCAATATTTTTCCTACAGTTGCTATTACTAGCTGTATTTCCCTCTGCTTTGTTCCTCCCCACTCTCATTTATTCTATTCTCCCTCTCCTTTCATCCTGTCCCTGTACAAAAGTGTGTTGTACCTGAGTATCCTCTCCCACAATCTTCATTCTCTTCTATCACCTATTCCTCCCTTCCCTCCCTCATACCCCTTTCTCCCATCCCTTTCTTCTCATTTTTCTGTTGGGTAAGGGAGATTTCTATAGCCTATTAAGTGTGTGTATATTATTTCCTCTCTGAGCCATTTCTGATGAGAATGAAGGTTCATTCATTCCTCCTTGCCTTCCCCCATTCCACTCCATTAAAAAAAAAAGTTTTTTTTCTTGACTCTTATGTAAAATATCTTAGCTCATTTTTCCTCTCCTTTCCCTTCCTCCTAGTACTTCCCTTTATCACCCACTGTCTCCATTTTTTTTACTATATTATACCATTATATTCAGTTCCTTCCTGTGCCCTGTCTATATATGCTCCTTCTAATAGCTCATATAAATGAGAAAGTTAATAAGAGTTATCAGTATTTTCTTCCCATACAGGAATACAAACAGTTCAATATCATTAAGTTCTTCATAGTTAGTCCTTCTTGTCCACCCCCTCTATGGTTCACCTGAGTCCTGTACTTGGAGATCAAATTGTCTGTTCAGCTCTGTTTTTTTCAGTAGGAAGGTTTGGAAGTCCCATTTCATTGAAAGTCCATCTTTTCCCTTGAAAGAGGATGTTCAGTTTTTCTGGTTAGTTGATTCTTGGTTGTAAACCAAGATATTTTGCCTTCTAGAATTTCATATTTCAATCCCTATGAGCCCTTAATGTAGATACTGCCAGATCCTGTGTAATCCTGACTATGGAGCCATGGTATTGGAATTGTTTGCTTCTGGCAGCTTTTAGTATTTTCTCTTTGATTTGGGAGTTTTGGTTTTAGGCTATAATATTCCCAGGAGATTTTCTTTTGGGATCTCTTTCAGGAGTTGACTGGCAAATTCCCTCAATTTCTATCTTACCCTCTGCTTCTAGGATCTCAGGTCAATTTTTCTGTATTATTTCTTGAAAAATGAAGTCTAGGATCTTTGCCTGGCCATGGCTTTCAGGTAGCCCAATAATTTTTAACTTATTTCTTCTGCATCTGTTTTCAAGGTCAGTTATTTTTCCAATGAGATATTTCACATTTTCTTCTAATTTCTGGCTTTTTTTGGAAGAGTTTTATTTCTCCCTGATTTCTTGCAAAATCATCATACTCCTTTCATTCCATTCTGCATTTGAAAGAGTTATTTTCTTCAGAGAGCTTTTTTATCTCCTTTTCCAGCTGGCCAATTCTGCTTTTCAAAGCATTCATCTCCTCATTTGCTTTTTGTTTTGTTTTTTCCATTTGGCCTAAACTGGTTTTTAACAGATTATTTTCTTCAGTATTTTTTTTTTTGTATTTCTTTCACCAAGCTGCTGATTTGGTTTTCATGATTTATCTGCAACACTCTCATTTCTCCTCCCAATTTTTCTTCCACCTCCCTTAATTGCTTTTCAAAGTCTTTTTTGAGCTCATCCATAACCTGAACCCATTTTCTATTTCTCTTGTAGATTTTGGATACAGTGCTTCAATTTTATTGTCATTTGTGGATGTGTTTTGATCTTCCATGGGACCAAAGTAATTTTCTATGGTCAGATTCTTCTTTTTCTGTTGTTTACTCATTTCCTCAGTCCAAGACTAATTTACAACACTTCCAAGACTTTGGGGTTTTTGGGAAGGACACCGCACTAGGACCTTTATTCCTCCTTGGTCTTGTGCTCTCTTGCCTGTGCTTAGATATATAGATGACCACAGGCACTCCCCTCTGCCCTGGAACTGTGAGGAGATTCTCTGCTCTCTATCTTAGTATGGAAGGTCAAACTGCAACCTGGATGTGAGTATGGGCAAACAGCAGAGTCTTGCCCCATGGAGAGCACAAAGATTTCTACAGTCTCTTCTCACCCCCAGTGGACCATGGGCTGTGATCTGGAGGTGCAGGCTGGATTCCCCCAATTCTCATTGCAGGTTCTGTGGCTAATGCTCCTCACTCCACACTCTTTATGGCATAGCAAAGTTCTCTCACTGCCCCTTCAAACTGTCCCTAGTGATTCCTGGGCTGGACTGGGCTAGGCTGGGCTGGGCTGGGCTCTGACAAGGGATTTTTTCCAATTCCCTGTCCTGGTGAAACACACCTTTCCCTTGGAACTTATAAGTTATCTTAGATTGGGAAAATGTATCATTCAATCTTTCTGCCCCTCTAAATTTTGGCTAGAGTCATAATTTGATGGCTTTTGGAGCTTTTGGGGGAAGGAGTTTCCAGGAAATGCTGCCTTCAAACTGCCATCTTGACTCCACCTTGATGATTTCTTGAAAGCACTCTCTAAGCACACACTCCCTCTCTCTCTCTCTCTCTCTCTCTCTCTCTCTCTCTCTCTCTCTCTCCCTCCCCCTTTATTTTTATGGTTTTCAACTAGTCCGACAGTTCTTAAATTATTTCTCCTGGATCTTTTTCTTTTACCAGATCAGTTATTTTTCCAATGAAGAATTTTTCATTTTCTTCTATCTTTTCTTTTTTCTTTTTTGATTTTGCTTGCTTGATTCTTGATGTCCCATAGAATCGTTAGTCTCCACTTGCCAAAGTCCATTATTCTTCAAGGAATTATTTTCTTCAGTTAACTTTTGAAACTCCTTTTCCAGTTGATCAATTATATTTTTTTAGGTTTTTGCAAGGCAAACAGGGTTAAGTGGCTTGCCCAAGGCCACACAGCTAGGTAATTATTAAGTGTCCACGACTGGATTTGAACCCAAGTACTCCTGACTCCAGGGCCGGTACTTTATCCATTATGCCACCTAGCCACCCCGATCAATTATATTTTTAAAGAACCAGTTAGCTATTTCCATTTGCCCAATTGTATTTTTGAAGGAATCACTCAGTCAATTTTTGTGCTTCCTTTTGCTAGATATTGAATTTCTCTTGCATTTCTTTTCTATATTTTTCCATTTCATTTTTTTTCTATTTGTTTTTATGAGTCAATAGGATTAAGTGGCTTTCCCAAGATCATACAGCTAAGAATTATCAAGTGTCTGAGACTAGATTTGAACTGAGGTCCTGCTGATTCCAGGTCTGGTGCTCTCTCCAATGTGCCAACTAGCTTCCCCACTATTTGATTTTTAAAAGTCTTTTTTAAGTTCTTCCAAGAAGTATTTTTGAACTGGAGAACAATTTATATTACCTTCTGAAGCTTCATATATAATACTTTTTCTGCTATTCTCTTCTGAGATAGAGTTTTGCAATCCTTACCTTCAAAGTAGTTTTCTATTGACGTAGGTCTTCTCTGACTTTTCTAACTCATTTTGAGCTCTTTTGCCTCAGACTTCTTCGTTGTAGAAGGGGCCTGCTTGCTGACCTTCCATATTGAGACAACTAGTGGCCTACATATTGGGTTGGGGTCTTCTGAGTGGCTTACTCACTGGGCTAGGGTCTTTTTTATAGAGAACCCTGGTGCCTAGCTCACTGGAATATTTCATGTTGGCTGAATAGGGGTTCTGGGGTTGGAACCCTTCTAACTAGCTCCCTGGTTGACTTGCTAAGCAAGGACCAACTGGCTCCCTCTGCACCCCACCCATGCTGGTTTCGGCTCTCTGAAAGGGCTCTGCTCCCTCTCTTGGTCATGATTCTCCTCTACTTGAGACAATCTTGCTGAAAAATGTTCTACTCTGTTCTTTTTTGAGTTCTGTCACTCCAGAATCCATTCAGAAGCTTGATTAACATTGTTTCAGAGGAAAGCCTGGGAGAGCTTAAGGAAGTTCATGAGTTCTCTTCATCATTTTGGCTCTGCCCCCATGAACAGAATTTTTGATGAGGAAAAAAATAGATCACTTTTTTACTAAATCCATCTCATACTACATAAAACGACAGTTTCTTTTTTCAAAAATGAAATGTGAAATTCACTCTTTTTAGTATGTGTTATTTAAAGAAGAGTGCATCACATCCAGTTTCTGGCTCTTGAAAAATTTTCAAAGTGTTTCTAGCCTTAATTAACTTAAGGGTCATAAATAGTCTAATTCAAGGAGAGCCTTTCCTTCCAGGTTTCACCTGGAATTTTTTATGAAAATTTGAGTAATTTTTGAGACTGTATCCTGATGACTCATACATTCTAAATCCTTTGGTGTGCTGTTAAAAAAAAACATTAAAAATCTAGAAAAACTGTATCTTGAAAGCTATAGATGTTTTACAATTCCTCTCTGAAGCCAAGGTTAATTAAGCTATTAATTGCATTGCTATTCAGGTCTTGGTTATGATGCACTGCAACAATTTTGAGAGAATGGATTCCAAAACATATGCAGCCAGTTTGGGCCACTATATATTATGAAGCTATTAAACAATATCTGGAAATGCATCAGGCTAATGAGCCTAATTGTGGGGTTTTCTCTTAGTGCTCAGTGGAAGTAGAAACCTACAAATGTAGCATGATGGGCATGTTGTGGATGAAGGAACAAAAATAAAGTGTCTTTTTTCACAGTCACCAAGTCTTTATCAGGGTCTGCCTTTTAAAAATAGCATGAACAATTAACCCACAGTAAGAGATAAACTAAAACAAAATTTAAGTGCAACTATATTTCCTTTTGTATTTAGGGGAAAAATACTTAATGTTTGTCAAGGTTACACTTAGAACTTATAGAAAACTTTATAAGCTTTATAATAAATATTTCTGTAATTCTCTTAATGTTCTCAGTACTACCTATATGGAAAAGTTATGAGTCTATTACACTCTGCTCTGTTGTTTCAAAACATACATGGGGTGGGGAAGGAGGGAAGGATCATCTTATATTTCCTATGGGAGGGGGGAAGTCATAATTATACACGGTTTAACATGTCACCAGTGAGAATGGAGGGATTACTTTCTCCTTTAAGCCTTCACTTCTCTTCTTACTATGCCTCACATACCACACACTCTTTTTGATTATTTATCCTCTTGCTCTATTGATCACTTTCACATGTTTTCTCATTTGGGTCCTTTTCTTGTGCCTACAACGATGCTCAAGACTTCTTAGTCCCTTTCAAAAAGAAGAAGAAAAATTTGATCTTTCATTTATACTTCTCCAAAAATGTTCTAATTATTAGATAAATAGCTTCAGTACCAACTTTTCTTGATCTCTTAATAGTATTTAGTAATACTCATTGGTACTTTGGTTTTCAGTGGAGTATTATCTTTTGCTTTTGTTTAATTCTTCTAAGTATTCATTTTCAATTTCTTTCATTGATTCCTCCTCCTTTTCTTGTCCTGTTACCATGATCCTCCCATGAAACTCTATCCTTGGTTCTTTTTTTTTCTTTTTCTCTATATTCTCTTCCTTGGCAAAATCTCACCTCCTCCCATAAGTTCAATTATAAACTAAATATTATATCTCTAGCTCTGAATCCATCATTGAATAAATATAAATTAAATTAAGATATAATGATTAAAATATAATGTTTTAATCTTTCATTAAATATTTCATAAAATAGATCTCCAGTTTACTCCTCTATCCTTATTTCACACATTTTAATTCACATATTTGGTAAAACCAAATGGAACTATTTCAAATTCTTCAATTTTTTAGTTCTCATCTTCAAGTATTCATGATTGTCACTATTTAACATTAACCTACCCTCTAACCTTAACACTCAAATTCTTCTTTCTTGCTTAGGTACCAGATTTTTTATGGTTTTTTTGGCTATTTCAGATAAAAGTGATCCCTCCCTCCTTAAATCCCCATTCCATTTTTTAACCCTTTCTAATTAATGATAGTGTATGCCATTGAAGATATTCAGTGAGAATTAGAATTGTATGGACTTAGGGAAATTGTAGATAACTGGAGTGATAAAAGTATGTGCAGTTGGACATGGGGAAATATAATTCGGATTGGATGATTATAAATAAATATAGTACAAGGATTGGGAGAATAAAATAATGAAACTGAGGATTATCAAGAAGAAAGTCATAATTGTAACTATAATAAATTGTATTCTGCCTAGACACGGTTGACTTGAATAACACAGTTTTGAGGATCGTCATGATTGTCAGTCAACATCTACATAAAAACCATTGTTCATAAGCCTTTCTTAGGAGATATAGTCTCAGATCATTTAAAATTTCTTCCATATTAAATAATAATTCTATAAGGAAAAAATAAAGGGAAAATAGGAGGATGTGAATTATTTTGTCAAGAATTAGGGTGAATTAGCAAATTTTTTAGACCTAATGATTAAGTTAGAGGTCCTATATAGACCCAAATATTTTGATAATTAATCCAATCCAGGGTGAATATAATTTTTTTTAAATTCTCAGATTCTCTTGTTGTGTTTCCAATCCATGCTTTTCCTCATCAACTCAAAGATTCAGTATATTTACTAAGCCCTATAAGGATTAAAAAAACTAGGAAAAGAAAAAAATAGAATGGATAGAGTAACTAGGAAACTTAAAAGATGTTTTGGGGGCTGGGGTAGATTTTCTAGTTAAAAGTAATAGTTCTCTTTCAGAATGAACATATAGTTTTCATTTTAATATAGTTTATTTTTTATATTTTAAAAAATAGGAGGAAGAGTATGAGAGGCAGTGTGGCACAGTAGTAGTAAGTTGTCCTTAAAAGATGAAAATCCTGGGCTTTGAAACTGCCTAGTGGTGTTATGATCATTGACAAATCAATCAACATATTGGTGCTTCTAGAAATTTAATTAGACTCAAGTTATAGCTGAGGTACTGATCTGCATTTGTGACATTTTCCACACCAAGAGTTCTCTTACCCAAATGGAAATCTTTGCCACATCTCTCAACAAATTATAAAATTACTAGATAGCAAGACTATAGAAAAGCTAATTATGTTGAGGAGTTTGAATTTTTTCTATTAAATGAAGAATGAAGTGATGAAATTATACCTTGATTTTTGCTACTTATTTCCCTAATATTATTCTGTAGGTAAATCCACTAACATATGTGATATTATCAAGTATATATTAGGAAATAATTGTGATGAAAAAAAATTCTAAAGGTGAATTTTTTCAGATTTAAATTTATTCAAATTACATGCGTAGTTTTTAACATTCACCTTTTTTGCAAATTTTGAGTTCCATATTTTTCTCCCTCCCTCTTTTCCCTCCCCCTTTCCCTTGACAGTGAGTAATATAATATAGGTTATACATCTTTAACTATATTAAACAAATTTCCATTTTAGTCATGTTATAAAAGATGAATCAGAACAAAGGGAACAAAAAGTCATGAGAGGGTAAAGCAAACATAAAACATACAACAAACTTTTAAGATGGAAAATAGTATCCTTTGGTCTTCATTCAGATTCTACAATTCTTCCTCTGGATGTGTCTAAAGATGAATTTTTAAAGAAAAGATTTATACACTGAATTTGAAATATATTCTAAGCTACAATTTAAAATATATCATTTTGAAGATTCAGATTATCAAATTAGATAGAAGTCAGTATACCAAAAAGCATTCTGGAGTTGGGGCTAGAAAGAGACCTAGAATTATGAGATGTATGTGAAATGTGTGACCATGGACAAGTCACTTAATCTTTCTGTTTCTTTTAAGTTGCTATAAAAGCAACCTTAAAGTAGAATACAAATGTGCATTATTATTATTCAAAATCACCTCCAAAATTTGTGGTCACTAGAGCATGATGTGGCCATTATTAGAAGATCTATAAATGTATTGCTGTCTACATAGTGAGCTAAGCATTAGCTAGATTAGTATTTGATTTAGATTGATTTAGCACAGTCATTTAATCATTGTTCTAATGAATGGACAAAACCAGTCCAATGTCTCACTGCCAGTTCGCTTCTTGATCTTCCAAGCCAATAGCTACACTTGTTAAAGGCTTTCACAATGTATTTAAAGTTTAAATATTGATCTCAGGAGTACTTGGGAAGAAATTGAAGTTCTGGATTCAGAGGCAAAGCACTCCTACCTTGATATTTTTTAAAAAATCATCTTTAAAGAAACTCACAAACCAGGGGATAAATGCTCCATCTCATTTTTCTTTCATTTGAAGTTGAAAAGCAAAGCATTTCTAGTTCCAGAGGGCAATTTCTTTATGGCATTCATCTTACTGCAAGTCACAGTGATTATTTATCCATGTGGAGTACTGCTTGATAATGAATTAGCAGAGACTTCATTGGAGGGGCTATAGTGATAGACAGAAAGAACTAGACACTTTAGTGGAATATTTTGTCATTTTCACTCTCAAAAATGCA
This sequence comes from Macrotis lagotis, assembly GCF_037893015.1. NCBI lineage: Eukaryota > Metazoa > Chordata > Mammalia > Peramelemorphia > Peramelidae > Macrotis > Macrotis lagotis. The sequence goes on along the minus strand of NC_133666.1, from coordinate 538,628,269 downwards.
ATGGATTGTATAAAATAATCAATTAATTGTAACTAGGATGATGCTATAATATATGTGAATTTATGACTTTTTCTGCATGAGAAATATAAAAAACCCTCTGGGTTACAGTAAATTAATGGGCTTTAAAAGAATGTATGTGTTTAAATGATGCAGTCATTGTCTACCCTAAGAAAAACATTAAAGTGTACTTATCTGCCAGAAAAATGACATTGTGTAGTTTCATATTTATTCCTTCTCAATGATTTTTATATTAAAATTTCTCTGTTTACAAATAAGAAGGTACTTTTCCTACTACCAGGCAGCAAACTAAACCTGAAGTTTGAAAATCAAGCTGTGTTCATTCTCTCTTGTGTATAATCTGAGGGAGTAAAGGTTCTGCAATTAGGAATCAAGTGACAATTTAAGGTGATACATGAGGAAAGAGACAAAAAAGAAAAAAATCTCCAAATTGTGAATCATTGCTTGGGTACAACTACCCCCAGGATCAGTATTTCCTAAGACTATAGCATAAAGAAATGATCAATGCCGCCGTAATGATTATCCTCTTCTATTCAAGATGCATGACATCCTTATGGTTATTTTCAAGATGCTTCAATTGTGGTCTTGATTTCATGCCCAAGGGATCATGTTTGCATACTCACTTGGTTAACTTTCAGCGTAAAATACAAACTGATACCTGTCTTGATTCCCAAGAACACACAGGGAGTCTAGCTTTGGATGCAGATAATATAAAATGTCAGCTCAGTTTGGAGTGAGGGTGATTTATCCATCACACATTCCTTGCCCTCTGCATCTTCTGGGTCAAGTGTTTCTGAAAAATATGGCAACTTACAAAGACATGTTCAGGGTACCCTTCATATTCCTTAACACTAAATATTGGAATAAATGAAATTGGCATATTTTTTCCAGTGTTCTCATTCATTAGCATAATTAGTAAAAAGTTAAATATGGGGAAGATTTGGGCCCTTCAGAAGTCTTAATGGGGATAAATTGTTTTTTATTTGTTAGCTTTTTCCACAAAATAATCTGCTAACTCCTAAAAGGAAAAGAATAGTTTGTGCCTACATCAAAGTATTTGACTCTATCAAAATAAAGATATTGGGTAAAGAGAGCTTTCTATCCTTGATTGCTGAAGTACCTTCAAAGCTTACATAACATTAAGATTCAAGAGAGGGCTAAGGAGGTATTACTTTTTTGAAGTGCATTTCCTTCAGTGGATCAGATTATAATAATAATAATAATAATAGCCATTATTGTTACCATTATTGTTATTGCTAGCATTTCTATAGTGTCTCAAGGTAGGCAAATGCTTTTTTGATGTTATTTCATTTTATCCATAACTAATTAATGTCTGAGGAAGGATTTGAGTTGAGGTATTTCCAACTCCAAGTCCGGGGCTCTAAACAACAAATGGACTTGTATCTCTCATCTTCTTTCCACTCTCAGGGCTACCCCTATAGTTTCAAGTCTTCATTCTTTCCCAATTGTACAATAACCATACTCTCCTATTTGAACTTCAAAGATTCTAGTCTTCCCTCTCTACAATCTCAGTTAAAGCTGATAAAATTACTTTTCTAGCATTGAGAACCCAGTTCTTATCATGCTTTCATGATAGCTAAGCTTAACAATCTTCAGTGTGTCCAGTGTGTATTGCTTCTAGGATAATAATATGTACATCTCTGCTTTAGTAACAAAAACTCTTTATGATCTGTATCCCATCTTTCTAGATCTATTTCATACCACTCTTTCACAGATTCCTTGTTTTATAATTCTTACCTTCTGCTGTATCTCAGGTACAATAATATCACCTTTAGGAAGCTTTTCCAGAGCCCTTGTTACTAATATATTTCTTAGCACTTTCTTTTTTCCCAATTAACTTTTTTCTCTATTTAAATAATGTATATACATGGTAAAAAGCACCCATTTTTTCTTTTTGTAAGAAATATTTTATTTATTTATTTTGAGTTTTACAGTATTTTCCCCTATTCTTGCTTCCCTCCTCCTACCCCCAACAGAAGGCAGTCTGTTAGTCTTTATATTGTTTCCATGGATTACATTGATCTAAGTTGAATGTGATGAGAGAGAAATCATATCCTTAAGGAAGAAAAATAAAGTAAAAGAGATAGCAAAATTAAATGATAAGATAACTTTTTTTTTTCTAAATTTAAGGTAATAGTCTTTGGTCTTTGTTCAAACTCCACAATTCTTTCTCTGGATACAGATGGTATTCTCCATCGCAGATAGCCTAAAATTGTCCCTGATTGTTGGACTGATGGAATGAGAAAGTCCATCAAGGTTGATCATCACCCCCATGATTCTGTACAATGTTTCACTGGTTCAGCTCATCTCACTCAACATCAGTTCATGCAAATCCTTCCATGCTTCCCTGAATTCCCAACCTTCCTGGTTACTAATAGAACAATAGTGTTACATGACATACATATACAACAGTTTGTTAAGCCATTCCCCAGTTGAAGGACATGAACTTAATTCCCAATTCTTTGCCACCACAAATAGGGCTGCTATGAATATTTTTGTTCAAGTTGTGTTTTTACCCTTTGTCATGATCTCTTCAGGGTATAGACCCAGTAGTGGTACTGCTGGATCAAAGGGTATGCACATTTTTGTTGCCATTTGGGCATAATTCCAAAAACTCCAAAAAGGTTGGATGAGTTCACAGCTCAACCAACAATGTATTAGTGTCACAGATTTCCCACAACCCTTCCAACGTTGATCATTATACTTTCTGGTCATACTGGCCAGTCTGAGAGAGAGGAGAGGTGGTACCACATAGATACTTTAATTTGTGTTTAATAAATAATGCTTTAGAGCAATTTTTCATGTGACTATGGATCACTTTGATTTCCTCAACTGCATATTGCCTTTGCATATCCTTTGACTATTTGTCAAATGGGGAATGGCTTGTTTTTTTAAAAATTTGACTCAGATCTCTGTATATTTTAGAATTGAGTCCTTTGTTAGAAATACTGGTTATAAAAATTGTTTTCCAATTAACTACATTTCTTTTGATCTTGGTTATAGTGGTTTTGTCTGTGCAAAAGCTTTTTAATTAATGTAATCAAAATTATGTAGTTTGTTTTTTTTAAGTTTTTTGCAAGGCAATGGGATTAAGTGGCTTGCCCAAGGCCACATGGCTAGGTAATTAAGTGTCTGAGGCCAGATTTGAACTCAGGTACTCCTGACTTCAGGGCCGGTGCTCTATCCACTGCGTCACCTAGCCACCCCTATCTAGTTTGTTTATAATGATGTCTCTATCTCCTCCTTGATCATACAATGCTTCCCTTTCCATAGATCTGACAGATATACTACTCTTTGATCTTCTAGTTTGCTTATAATATTGTTTTTATGTCTAAATCCTGTATCCATTTTGATCTTATCTTGGTATAGGGTGTGAGGTGTTGGTCTAATCCAAATTTCTTCCATGCTAACTTTCAATTTTCCCAGCAGTTTTTATTGAAGAGAGAGTTTTTATCCCCAAAACTGGACTCTTTCGGTGTATCAAACAGAAGATTACTATAATCATTTCTTGCTATTGTACCTAGTCTATTCCACTGGTACACCACTTTATTTCTTAACCAATACCAGACAGTTTTGATGACTGATGCTTTATAATATAATTTTAAATCTGGTAAGGCTAAGCCAGCTTCTTTTGCACTTTTTTCATTGAATCCCTGGAAATTCTTGACTTTTTATTTCTCCATATGAACAAATTTACTTACAACATTTTCTAACTCAAAGTAATTTTTTTGGAATTTTGATTGGTAGGACACTAAACAGGTAGTTTAATTTTAGTAGAATTGTCATTTTTATTATATTAACTCAATCTATCCATGAGCAGTTGATGTTTGCCCAGTTATTTAAATCTGATTTTATTTGTGTGAGAAGTGTTTTGTAATTGTTTTTAAAAAGTTTCCAAGTTTGCCTTGGCAGGTAGATTATCAGGTATTATATATTGTCTGAGGTTACTTTGAAAGGTATTTCTCTTTCTAGCTCTTTCTACTATATCTTGCTAGTCATATATAGAAATGTTGAGAATTTTAGACAGTTTATTTTATATCCTGTGACATTGCTAAAGTTGCTAATTATTTGCAGTAGTTTTTAGATGATTTTTTAGAATTCTCTAGATCATGTCATCTCCAAAATGTGAGAGTTTTATCTCTTCCTTTCCAATTCTAATACCTTCAATTTCCTTTTCTTCTCTTATTGCTGATGGTAACATGTCTAATACAATATTCAATAGTAGTGGTGATAATGGGCATCCTTGTTCCCTCATCTTATTGGGAATGCCTCTAGCCTATCCCTATTGAATATAATGCTTGCTGATGGTTTCAGATAGATACTACTTATTATTCTAAGGAACAATCCATTTATTCTTTCACTTTCTAGTATTTTTAGTAGGAATGGGTACAGTAGTTGCACCTTTTCAGTGTCTATTGATATAATCATATGATTTCTGAAAGGTTTGTTATTGATATAATTAATTATACTAACAGTTTTCCTAATATTGAACCAACCCTGAATTCCTGGGATAAATCCTACTTGATCATGATGTATTATCCTAGTGATAATTTGTAATTGTTTTGCTAAGGTTTTATTTAAGATTTTTTGCAATTATATTCATCAGGGTGATAGGTCTATAATTTTCTTTCTTTGAAAAGCAACCAGAATTAAAGTAGGTACTGCCTTGAAGGACCTAGATTCAAGAACATTTACAGAATTGTTGGAAAAATTCTTTCACCTGGAGAAGAGATCATTTTAGGGCACATGATAACTCTTTTGAAAATTCTGAAAAGCTATTGGGTATAAGAAGAATTAGATTTTCCTGTTATGGTTCAGTGATCATAATACGGAACAGAGAGTTGGAGTTGCAAGGATTAAAATTTGTGATTGTTGCCAGGAAAAAAATATCTAACAACGCTATCCAGAAATAGAATAGTTTTCTTCAAGGGTAGAGGATATCTTGAAACTGACTGACCTCTGTTTGATATATAATAAAATACCTTCCTGGTATGGTTTGGAAGAGACAAGCATTATGATATATTCCAAATTTAAAATTTTGGGATTCTGGAACCCTCTTTTTTCTTTGTATTCTCCAGTGCTTAACATATTGATTGGAATGTAATTAGATGCAGAGTAGATACTTGATGATTTTTAGTGAATTGAATATACTGAACTAGTGGACCGGTGAGAACAAAGGTCTAGACGCATGTCAGTCAATTTCCCCTCCTGCTACAAAATAAATGGACTTCTGCCATTTGGAAGGATTGATGTTTCCCAGGGAAATTCTTTCTACTGTTAGACTTTCAGTTCCCCTAGTGCCAGACTCATTACTGGATTTCAGCCTTCACCACATTTATGTTCTTTATTTTAGTTATATAAAAGATTAGTATTAACTTGGAGCTATAGTCATTCCCACAATTTCCACCTGCTATAAAACCAAGGTACATTGTAGTCTGGGTAAGTTCCCTGCTCCCTGGCTCTACTAAGAATTCTCCACAAGACAACACTCATAGGGATAAATGCCTGTGGAGGTGTATATTCAGAGAACAAATTATATTTCCCTCAAAAATACTTAAAATCATAACATTAAGAGGACATCTTAATTAGTTGACAACATTATTAGTGGCAACCATATTTCTACTATTAATCTACTATTAATTAGCATAAGATATGATTAAAGTCATAATTTCTTCATTATCAAAATCCATTGCAATTGATCAAGATGTACACATACTAGCTATGTGACCTTAGGAAGGTCACTTAACTTGCCTCACATCCAGAGCCTTCACCAGTCATCCTAATTTATATCTGGTCCTGGACCCAGATGGCCCTGGATTCAAAAGTGAGGCTAGTGATTTAGCATAGCATCCTTTACTCAAATTCAGTCCACTTGCTTGTCATGGCATCACCTCCTGAATACCATGGTCTTCTTCATGAATGAAGAACAAACACAAGCACCAACCAGTCTAAATTCCCTTACTTAGACAATAATGCTTAAGCAATCATTTTAAGTATACCATTCTGGAACCTCCACTTCCCATTGTCAGTAGATCAGTTTAGTGCTATCCCATTTGGCCTTTCTCCTAGCAATTTCTCTATTGACTTCCAGGTTGAATTACATTTGGAACTTCCTTTTTCATATGTTCTTTATAATTCCTTTCTAATTGATTACCAATTTGTTACTAGATGATTGGTATCTCGCACATATACAAAGACATGCCAAGCCAGACCTCTAGCATAGCCCCATAGGAAGACTTCTATTTTTCAAACAACTGTTTTTGGTATAGTGTAGTCTCATGCTGATTCATTTTTTCTTCTTTTCAAAGAAACAAATTTGGGATTGACATCTGGGAATTTTTTTTAATAATTCAAGCTATCCAGAGATTTGGGATTAATTCAATAAATGGGATTCATTCCCTTGTCTTTTAGGGACACAATGATGAGGTGTAGAATGATACTGATTTGAAGGGATAGTCATGTTATTTTTATAATGGTGATCAATTAAAACTCAAGACCTGTTATATACTAGAAGGGAAATGAATGTAATTCATTAAATGAATTACAGAATATAAGCTCTATGAGACTAACTATTCATTTTGTTTAATATCCTTGATGTCTGACATAGTACTTGGAAATAATAGATACTTCATAAATATTTGGTAGATGAATGAGTGAGCAAGTGGTCAACTGAACAAACAAATGAGTAAGTGTATGAATATCATCAATCCCTGTGCCTACCAGAGGTCCAAGAGTGTTCTCTGCACTAGAACTTGGCTTTCATTTCTCAGTTTTATAGCTTTTAGAAACACAGGATCTCACAGATCCGAGAAGAAAATTTTGAGTTCATTTACCTCAAAAACAACTTCTTCGACTCCAAAAACAGTCTGTTCACTGTATGCTATTTTGTATATTGTTAAATACAAGTGACAATTTGGTATGGTCATAAAAAAAAGTTTTAGATGCACAGATCTGAGTTTAGAGCTGGAAGGGACCTTGGGTTCAGGTAGTCCATTCCTCTCCTTTAGAAAATGAGGAAACTGGTTTTCAGTGGTTAAATGGCATCCAACAGATAATAGTGGCAGAACTCCAAATGCATGACTTTTTCTTTGGTATTACTGTTTTATTATCTGATTTTTTTTTGAATTTCAGTTTCCCTATCTAGAAAATAGAGACTATCGATGTCATCTCCCTCCTAAGATTTTGTGAGAATGAAAGAGATAATATTTAGAAAGTTCATTGCAAAACCTTGGAGTATGAAATAAATATTAATTACCATTTTGGCTATTTTTTCTAACTGTACCCAAAAAGTACAGGTAAAAATAATCTAAACTGCTATAGTGGAAACTAGACTTGGATGGTAGAAAGATCCTTCATCTCAATGTGTATGGTCTTATGGCAATGATCCAGAAGTTATCATATGTCACTTCATTATTTAGTGGCTAATTAAATGTCATCTGAAAGCAGACCAAAATTCTATACTGAAAGAGTCACTATGTGCAACATTAATGTTATAGACTCACTGAATCACACAATGTCATCATTGGAAGAGACTTAAGAGGTCATTCAGTTCAACTGATACCAAAACAAAAAGAAGTTCAACTAGTAAAGTCCTCTCTTCAAGGTGCCCTGAAGACCCTATAAGTTCACAAAAACTGTTTCAAGTTAACCTCATTTCTGTCTTTGACAAAATTAGTTAGACTGGTAAAATGAAAATTAATGTGACACATCCTTTCAAGTGAGTCTCCTAGGGGTGGGGAATGGAGATGTATGGATTAGATTCAGTATCACCTTAATTTTGCAGACATTCACCAACTATCTCCTTTATACCATATTCTAGAATTTTTCTAATTCCCTTGTCTTTAACAGAATGAGAGAATGAAAGAATTTTAAGTGTTGGAAGAGACCTCAGAATCTCTCTATTCCAAATCACGCCTGAAAAATGAATAAATAAAATATAAGATGTGTGTGCTAATGTATAGAACATATATTTTATTATTTTTATCTTTAAAATAGGTACATATTTCTTTTACAGTCCTGAGGTTTCAATATCTCTTTTGAGTTATTAGTACCTTATTTTTCTTCTTGAATTTCTATTACTCTTTGTATTAGTCACTTTGATCGTGAGATTTTGTCCAAAGTAGTTTTGCAATAATAAAAGTATTGAAAGTCTATCCCTTATTAGCATGTTCTACTGATGCCTAGACCAACAATCAGATGTTTGAAAGATCTTTCTTTCATCACATCAACAAGAATAGAACCAAATAAGAGTCTCCAATGCAAGGCATTTGGCTACTCAGGGGAGGTTGGTTTATGGTTTTCATACCATACAATAAACCTGAAACTACACAGCCTACACATGCAGGTGAGTCACAAACATTTCTTTTAGGAACATGGGTAGGTAAGCTTAGCTTGTGGGCATGTGCCAGCTCTTTTGGTCTGACTTCAGAATTGATGTCTTCTGTTATATATTGCAGTCATATATTCAGAGTGAAAGAAACTACATGAATCTTATTTTGGTGTGCTCTCAAAAGGTTGGTCTATTTGTTGTCATTGCCTATAAAACCTAGACAACTTTCTCCTCCCTTTACATTTGTTACAGCCTATTGATGACTCCTTGGTTTGATTTCAAACATTTCTCACTTTATTTTGTCACTAAACCATCTGTTTAGATTTTCTGGTACTTTCTAGTTGTGGGACTCAATGTACTAAGCCTCTTTAATCTTGTTTATGCTCCTGTCTTTCAAATAAAGGGTTTGGTACAAAAACAGCTGTTTTTTTCTAGTTTTCTAGTTTCTGGGTTTCTGAACATGCTCAGCAGTTAAGTGGTACAGTAGATAGAGAACTGGATCTGAGTCAGAAAGACCTGAGTTCAAATCCTGCCTCATCTACATATTAGTTGTGTGACTCTGGACAAGTCACTTCATCTCAATCAGCCTCATTCTACTTTTCTGTAAAAATCAAGATAATAGTATTAGCACCACACTTCAGGGTTGTTGTGTTGATTAAATGCAATGACACATAAAACACCTGTAGAACTTTATTGTGCAATATAAATTGTGATGATCATGATGATCATGATGTCAATATCTTTAGGTATCTAGGTCCAGATTTATGAGAAGCAAGGTATCATAGTACATAGATTTATACCTAGAAGTATCTAACTGTAGGTCTTCAAATCTAACCATTTTCTTTTACAGATGTCAAAACTGTGACCATCAGAAATGACCTGACTTATACAAATTTGCACAGGCAACAATTAGGTGGCAGAGATAGAATCTGAAGTTATAACAGACTTCTTTGAAATTCTACAATACCTGGAATCAGAATTCATGGTTTCAAGTTCTCCCATTTACTAAATTTGTGATCTTCTACAAGTCACAAGTACACAACTCTACTCCCAAAGTCTTCCTTTATAGAGAAAAAAAAATGAAAGTTCTGTTCTCTTCACTTTGTATCTGCAGTTCTGCCTGATCTTAACTCTATAGATCAAGATATCTTTGATCATGGAACCAACCACTGGTATCATTTCTCATCCCCTATTTTTCAGCTTCCTTTGTGTGCTGTCTTTCCCTCATTAGACTGTAAATTTCTTGAAGACAAGGACTGTCTTTCTGACTTTCATGTTTAGAATTTATATCCCTAGCATTTATTCCAGTATTTGGCACATACTCAACACTCAATAAATGTTTATTGAATTGAATTAAATTGCATTTCTCAGTCTCAGTCTCAGTCTCACTCTATAGAATTGGCCAATAATACTTGATGGGGGTTTTTTTGACGATCAAGTAAAATAATATGTGAAGTACCCTGTAACTGTAAAATGTTTCCATCTTTGGGTGACACACAAGGTTCTAATCAAGATAATATTCTTTACAGTTTTATAATCGTTTTTTGTGCCTTGAACCCTTTTCAAAGTCTGTGAATTCCATGAACCCCTTCTTAAAGTAAATACATAGGAATGTATAAAATACACAGGAAATCTATTTTGTTGAAAATATAGCTATCAAAATATACTTTTAAAAGATTACATACATTTAGTCCTCTTACAATTTACCTCAAGAACAATAGAAAGTACATAACAATATTTTATGAATATAAGTTAAAATACTCTGACAAGAAAGACAACTAATAAAAATGAAATTGTTTATGATTGAACTATGTCAATTCATTAACAATGATAATACTACCTAGTTTAATTTGTATTTTAGTATTATACTATTCAAATTACAAAGAGGATTTTTTTTATAGAATTAGTTTAAAATAAACTAAAAAATTCAATTCATCTAGAGGAACAAAACACCAACTCTCCAAAGAGAAAGAATGAAAAGAAGCAGTAATGAAGGGTTTCTATATTTGCCTTCTCATACAATATTATGAAGTAATAAACATCAATAAAGTTTTGTAAAGAATTAAAAAACAGAAAAGTTGATGAATAGATTTTGAAAAACTGGACCCAGAATCTAAATCTAGTTAAAATGTGAAATATTCTGGTGTTATATAAAACCAAGATTATAAACTGTGAGGCAAAGACTTCATTTAAAAACAGTCACTGTAAGACTGGAAAAATAGAAAACAGTTTGAAAGAAATTGGGTTTAGATCAACATCTTTAGCATATTTAGATTAACATTTTTACACCATATTTATCAATAAACTCCAAATAGATACAAAATCTAAATATAAAAATTATAATTCTTTTTTTTTTAGTTTTTTGCAAGGCAAGTGGCTTGCCCAAAGCCACACAGCTAGGTAATCATTAAGTGTCTGAGGCCAGATTTGAACTCAGGTACTCATGACTCCAAGGCCAGTGCTCTATCCACTGTGCCACCTAGCTGCCCCTAAAAATTATAATTCTTAAAAAGATAGTGGAAATAGGAGCATTTTAAAACTGAAATGAGGATTATCAAAAAATGAGATCATAGGATTATAAATTTAGAGCTAGAAGTGGGCATTAGAGATACTTTAAATTAAACTTAATTTTTCAGGTGAGACAACTAAATCTCAGAAAAGTGAATTAACTTACAAGGGTCACACAATTAAGACTGAGGTGGCATTCAAACTTACTACTTCTTGATTCCAGGGTAGTTAGGTAGTGCAATGGATACAGCAACAGGCCTGGAGTCAAAAAAACTCACCTTCCTGAGTTAAAGTCTCACCTTAGACACTTATGTTATATGACACTGAGTAAGTTACTTAACCCTGCTTCCTTCAGTTCCTCACCTGTAAAATGAGCTTGAGAAGGAAATGACAAAGTAGTCTAACATGATTGCCAAGAAAACCCTCAATGGGATCATGAAGAGTTGAATATAACTAAGATGACTGAACAACAATTTCTTTACCCCAAGTATAATCCCTTTCTACCCCACCACAATGCTTTTAAAGGTACTTGCATTAAGATGAGTATAAAAAGCAAACAATTTTACCTACTTAAAATTAAAAAGGATTTTCATTAACAAATCAATATAGCTAGAATAAAAAAAAACTTGTCATTTGGGAAGCTATCTAAGCTATCCAATAAAATATTTCTGATAAGTATCTTCTATACATTCCCCTAATAATAAATGCTCAAAAGTTGTAAAAGTCAATTTTCATAAGAATGTTAAGAATAAATGTTAAATGTTGAAAAAATAATTTAAATCAATAAAAATAAGAGAAATGCAAATTAAAACAGTTTTGCAGCTTCTAATTATACTTATCAAATTGGCAAAGAAGACAAAAGATGAAAATGACAAACTTTAAAGAGTCTTGAAGAACACAAGCACATGCTCTGTTCCATTCTGGAAAATTATTTGGAATTCTAGTAGAACATCATGCAATTGCACTTGACTTGTGCAACCCAGTACTCCTAAGTATATATTATTTATGGGATCAAAGGTCAAAGAAAAATTCCCTTAAGGAAAATTCTTATAGCTCCACTTTTTTATGGTAACAAAGAATTACATTTTAAATAGATCATCATCATCATTAGAAAAGGAATGACAGAACAAGTTATGTCACATGAGAAAAAAATGAATATTATTTTATCATAAAAATGAAGAATATGAAGAACATTTGATAATACCTGATGCAAAATGAAGCAGACACTATCCAAAAAGGAATATAAATAAAAGCTATAGAAATGTGGAAAAGAATAATACTGAAGAAAATAAGAATTCTGATCAATGCAGTGACCAGTATTCATAATAGAGGAATAAATTCAGTTTTTTTTCATCTTGGCATAAATGATACACTCTAAATACATAGTGAGAAAGATAGAATGAAAAATTTTAAAAAGAAACAATATGGTAATTTCTATTATTATTTCTATTTATTATTTCTTTAGCTTTGTTTAAGCTATACTTGTTTCAAAGAAAGGTTTATAGGTCAAGGGAAAATTGGAAAATAATAATGATTTGATTGATATACAAGAAAATAAAAGTTTCAATACAATTTTAAAATGACAAAAGAACAAGTCTGAAAGATTCATAAATATCAACCATTGTCATTATGTGATGATTAAAAAAAATAATTTCCTTTCTTGATCACTAGAAAATTCTGTCTACCTTCATTATTGTGATTAACGCTTCTCTTACTTATTTATGAAACCTTGACCTGTTGGTTTCTGACCTCATAATTCAACTAAAACTGATCTCTATAAAGTTACCTTAATTACTAAATATGATTATCTTTCCTTAATCTTTATTGACTTTCATGAAGCATTTGTCTTTGCTGACGTGATCTCTATTCAATAGATATTCTTTTTCTGGGTTTTCATGACTCTAATCTTTCCCAGTTATCTTTCTAGTATTAAAATTATTTCTCACTATTTTTTTCCTGGTTCACCATCAATATCAATGCCCTCTAACTGTGTATGAAATCCCTGGTCATATCTTGAGCCCTTTTTTGCTTTTTTTCCACTCTTGCACTTGATGATTTCATGAGTTGGATTTAATTGTCCTTTCTGTAAATCACTGAATTACTTATCCAATTCCACTTTTTCTGATCTCCAGTTCCATATCCACAACTGTCCGTTAGTTATTTAAACTGAATATGCTATAAAAATTTTAAACTTCATGTTCATTCTCTTCTCTTGCCCTAATCCCCACTTCTCTAATAATCTTCCTTATGTTTATTGAAGACATCAATATTCATCTAATCACCCAGATTCATTTCTTCAGGGTAATGCTGACTTTTTGCACTTTACTTTACATAGACAGTCAGTTTCCAAACTGTCATTTCAACCTTCATGATATCTCTCATATTATTCTATGTATCACTACAGACATCACTTTTAACCATGTTCAAGCTTTTTCTAGACTACTTTAATGGCCTCTTATTTAGGCTTCCTCAAATGACATCCCACTCAAATTATATTGCTGCCAAGGTAATTTTCTTTAGACATAGGTCAGATTTATTCCTAAAGCACAATGTCCATATTCCTTATAACCTCCAAGATAGAACAAACTTCTCTGTTTTGTTTTTTAAAAAACCCTTCATAACCTAATCTAATCTATATTTCCATCATGATTTTAAATTGCTTCCTTTTTTTAACTCTGTGCAAGAATCAAACTGACCTTTCTTTTTCAATAAATAGAATTCCTTCTCCTAGCTCCTTTTCCACTCCCCACATACCCCATGCCTGAAATTAACCCCTTAAAGAAGCCCTTGCTTCAAAATTTAGCTCTTCTTTGTGTGGTCATTGTTGATATGTTGAATTGCTTAACACTCCCTCTTAACCATGTGGCATGTATTCTTTATATATTTATATGCATATTGTCTTTTGTGTAGATTCTAAGTTTCTTGAGAGAAAAGTTATTTCCTTCTTTGTTTTTATAATTCCTATACTTAATAAAGACCCTGGGATATTGATTAAAGTGGAAAAGATTTGGAATAGCTTCTAAAAGAAGTGAAATAGAGACTCATCTAAGAGCATTGCCTTGCTATGGTGAGGATTCAGTTGCTATTAGGGTTATTAAATAACATGGTTTCCCCAGTAAACATAGTTTCTCTCTCTCTCTCTCTCTCTCTCTCTCTCTCTCTCTCTCTCTCTCTCTCAATTATAGTAGGGTAACATAGAAATATTTCCTTCCATACTATGCAAAAAGAAAAGGTTTCTAAAACCAAAAAGTAATGTTATTTTTTGTAAGATATTGAAAGTTTTCCCAGTGAAATTAGGGGTGAAGCAATGATCGCTACTATTATAATTATTATTTCATATAATGCTAATTATATTATCTAAAAATGGCATGAACTATGGGAAAGGGAACATATTTATTATTATTTGTGGTTTATATGATGATTACATGGAAAAATCTTTCTAATCAATGAAAAGAAACCATTAAAGATAATAGTTTCATCAAAGTACAAGGATGTACACTAAATCAATAAAAATCATCAGCATTTCAATGTTACAAAATAAAATAAAAATTGATTTTAAAAATAGTTTATTAGATGTTGACAATAAACATACTAAGACACAAAGTAATAATTTTAAAACAGCTAGAAAATTCCCTTCTCAGAAATAAAGTTGTGCCTAACCAAGTAAAAATGTATATGTTCACACTTGACTAAGTCAATGTATAAAAACAATACTCATTTTGCAAACCTTAAAAAACTATCCAAATGTTGTGGTTTTCATTACTCATGTTAATTTAGATAGTTAATGCTAAGACAATCAATTAACCACATGAACACATTACATATTTAAATAATAACCTGATTCATAGAGAAAAAAAGTCAAAAATATCAAATGAAATAATGAAAAAATAAGAAAGATCTGGCATTTCTAATATCAATGGTATCAGAAAATAACAGTAATGAAAACTATCTGAAAATAGATAAAAATCAAAAGAATGGGCCACTAGAATAAATAAAATAGCTAAAAAGAGAATATTGAGACAGTAGATTCGTTTTCAACAAACTTGAGAATGGATAGTATTATAGAGAGAATATTGGACAAAATTTTCCTGGAAAAACTGAATAATTTTCTAGGGAAATAAAGGTTGAGTCCAAAATTCTATTTGTTACAGCATGATAATTTACCAATTTAAAAATCATTCCAAATTAAAAACCATACCATAAAAAAGAAAGTAGAATAGTTTGTGGTTACATGTTTTATAAATATAGATAACAAATTAATTTAATCAAATATGGAACAGAAAAAATTATAAAAAATAAAAGATGGATAAATTAAAAAATAGGAATTTTGCTACAAATAAAATAATTAAAAATAAAAAAGAGATGAGTATTTTAGTTACATTGAAAATTTTATTTTTGACATCTGAAATCCAAAAGGTATTTGTACAAATTTTTAAGACTAAGAACCATTCCTCAATAAAAAAGTGGTTAAAATATTATTAGCATTCAAAAGAAGTAAACTGCCAACAAAACTATAAAAACATGCTCAAAATTGCTATTAATTGAAGAAATGCAAATTAAGCCAACTAGGGTTATCACCTTAAGACTACCAAATTGGTTAAGTTCAGAAAAGATGAAAATATTAATTTTGACTTGGAAAGTGGGAAAGCAAGCATGCTGATTCTCTGCAACTATAGCTATAAATTTGTCCAACTGTTTTGAAAACAATTTGGAATTATACAAGAACTGTAAGAAAATACATATAACCTTTGACCCCAAAAATCCCACGAATACTGAACCACTGACAGGAAAAAGATATATATCTGTAGAAAGTTGTCATGCAAGCAATATATTTTTTTAGTATTTTTTGCAAGGCAAACAGGGTTAAGTGGCTTGCCCAAGGCCACACAGATTGGTAATTATTCAGTGTCTGAGACCAGATTTGAACTCAGGTACTCCTGACTCCAGGGCTGGTGCTCTATCCCCTCTGCAACCTAGCCGCCTCACAAACACTATTTTTGAAAGTAAAAAGTTATAAACAAACTCTGTACCCTGGTTTGGTGAAAGGCTACATATATTATACTATATTAATAAAATCTTGCATTATTACACTGTAAAAAATGTTAAGTAGAAAGCATCCACCCCAACCCCAATATGATGATTTGACTGAAACAACAAAGTAAAGAAAAATATATCTAGACAAAAACTTATATTTACCAGAACTTTATAAATGAAAAGTCCATTAAACTAAAACATAATAAATTCAATATACTGGATAACTTGTTACCTTCTTTCAAAGAAAGCACCCAAACTTTCTTTTAAAAGTTCAGCAATTTTTTAAAAAAATTAAAACATATGAATGTGTGATTAGTTGTAATTATTCTTTTTGTCATTTTGTTGAAATCTTTTGTATAATTTGTGTATTTATGTTCCTACTAATAAAATAATATTTTAAAAATTAATTAGCAAGTTTTTATTAGGTTTCTACACTGGGTCAGTTACGGTGCTAAGAATTGCAGCAGGAATAGTTGTCATCTTTGTTGTTGAATATTATGAACATAACTCTTTAAGGTTTTCTAAATCCTTTAGTGTAATATAAATTGAATCTCACAACAATAGGAGATAAGGTAGTATTATATTTCATTTTACAGATTAGGTAATTGGGGTTGAGAGATGCGAAATGATTGCTCTCAGCTCACACAGTTATTGAATATCTGAGGCAGGATTTAAACAGTCTTCCTGATGCTAAAGCCAGAACTCAATGTTCTCTTTAACCTTGTTGACATTCAATTAATCTATTTTGATGAAGGAAAATATGAATTAAGGAAAAATGTGCTGATATTGTTGAAACTTTGATGAAATGGGAAATCAATTCTCTGAATGTTATCCAGATTTTATTGGAGGTACCTGAGATCCTTTTAGGCGGTCAAAAGGTCAAAACTATCTTCATATTACTATGACATTATTTGTTTTTTTCAATTTCTATTATTTTATAAGTATTTGTTGTACTCTTCCATTTGTTGTACTCTGCAGAATTGCACTTTTCCCTTAAAATATATGACTAGAAAAGTTCTGGATTTCTTATTTTGTTTAGTATTACTATTTGTGCAATATCAATACCAACTGATCATTAAGAGGATTTTCGTTTATGTGAAAGATTGGTGACAAAGTGTTAGATTTTTTAAAAATTCTCATTACTTCTCCTATTTGTATTTGCACTAATGGTACAAAATTAAAACTACAGGCACCTGAGCAACAATCAAGTCAGTAGCATTTAACTGTATATAAAATCATTTTATTTTTCACTCAATGTACTCATAGTAATATATTTATACACATGCATATGTAATTGTGTAGACCATACATTCTTAAGTAAAAATACATATTTAAGAATGTATTTAAGAACATCTTCAATATTTAAGAATGTCTTGAAGAATGTCTTTAATAGGAAATAAAAATTAACTTGACCCAAGAATACATGTTTCCTTAATATTCTATTTGGTTAAATGAGAAATACAAATAAAAGCCTTCTGCTACTGAAGTATAATATTGTCTTAAGGAAAAGCACATGTGATTGTTTAAGGTTAAGTTGATCTGGCCACTTCTTTTTCACAGAATAGTATCTTTTCTTGAAAGAATAATTGAAAGGCAAACTATGTTTATTCAGATGGGCATTTGGCAAACATTTCCTTAGAAATGAATAAATGAGCCATTTACTTCAATGAAAACAATTAATATTATTTGTTTTGGGGGTTAAATTTTTAGTTTTTGAATGAAAATTAGAATTTTTGAAAACTTGTATCTACCACTCTAAAACTGACAGCTTCCCAATATAGAATAAGAGCTAGGAATATAAACAAAGGTACTTTTGATATTATCCAATGAAATATGCCAGTTGTTGAAAGATTCACTTAATTCAGGGAACCAATATTTTCCAAATAACCAATAGATGATATTGCTAAATTGTGAAGAATAATAGATTTTAGTGTAACAGAGTGTTCTACTGCATACTCATACTTAACTGGAGGCTGGTACCATGATTTTACTATGCTTCTGGTACCAGAACCACACAGATGTTATTTACTTCTGAACTTTCTACTATATCAATGCAAAGTCTAGACTGTGACATCCTCCCCTGCATCTAGGGGCAAGTCACCTTCTAAGTCTTCCCTGGATCTTTGGTATAGAAATGGGTAGTGCCAGAGCTGTCAGTTAGCACCTGTTTATATGCCCCACATGAATCCAGGTTTCTTTGTGCTAGATATTAGATTTCTTGCCAAAAAGACAGTCTTTTCCTGTGTTGATATGTTCCATATGGATATTTCTAGCTATATCTGTCCCTAGTGTATGCAGACTTCTCTGTTTCCCTATACCTACCTGAGGTATAAGAATAGTTCACTGTAATTTTTTTTCTTGGATTCCCCAAGCAGGACTGTTTGGTATATCCTAAATCTGTCTGAAATAATTGAGGATGAGGAGAGATTCCCTGCTACTTTGCTCTCTTTTAAGTTGCTGATAGACCTTTTTTTTGTTATCTCCTGATATTTATAAAAGGGTTTTAATTCATATCCACTTTAATGAATGCTCAGAGCCTCCAGGTTTTCTCTGACTTCCCCATGACCAGTTAATATTAGTCATATGAAGCACACCATAAAAGATTTTTTTAAATGACTAAAATTCAAAAGCAAAGTAAATAAAAAGGGAAATTATCATAATGTACTTTACAACACCTATTTTTCAGAGCAATTCACCTCCCAAACTCCAATGTTGTTGTTCAGTTGTTTCAGTTGTGCCCAATTCTTAATGACCCTATTTGAAATTTTCTTGGCAAAGGTACTGCATTGATTTTTCATATACTTCTCCAGCTTATTTTACTGATGTGGAAACTGAGGTAAATAGGGTTAAGTTATTTGCTAGGAAATATCTGAGGTCAAATTTGAACTCATGGTTTCTTGGCATACCATCCACCACACCAACTAGTTAACCTAAACTCTAAATGTAGGAAGATACAAGTTTAGATCCCACAGTCCATCACTAAACTGATGCTTTAGAGAGAATAACTTAGTACTCAATATGAGGACCCAGGAAACAGTGCTTTAACAACTTTCCCTATTTACTTACTCAAAAATGAATTTGTCTCAATGTCTATCATCATTATTTTCTGCTGAACCAATAAATCTTCGAGATACACTGGTCTCTACAATCTTGAATTTCAGATTGGGAGCTAAGTGGATGAAATGGGAGAAGATGTTCATACAGAGCATATCACCCAAAATGACCAGGAAATAAATAAAACACCCTGGGCTTCTATGGTGATGTCATATCAATGTCAACCCTCATGCTGTAGGAGAAGAGAAAAACTCAAAGTTCTTCAACAACAAAACATGGATAGAATATTGCACCAATGGAAACCATTTCCATTCCCATTTCCTTTTTCTGTTTCTACCTTCTTCCTTTCTCTTTGAACAGTTACCATTCTTGTTAGAGTTTCCTGCATTACTTTTGAGATGACACCATCCCTTGTGCCATTTACAGAATTTTAGGGAATGTCCTTTCCAAAGGGACATGGTGTCTCCATCATGATTCATAAAATATATCTGTTATTCAGTCATTCATGTTGTTTATGGTCATTACAGATGAGCGTACAACTCTGTGACTCATGCCAATATTGTCCATAAAATTTACCTGGCAGAGATACTAGATTTATTCATCATTTCCTTCTCCAGTGGATTAAGGCAGAGATTAAATGGCTAGCTTAGGTTCACCCGATAAATTTAGTCTAAGGCTAGGCTTTAATTTAAATCTTCCTGAATCCAGACCCAGTACTGCTGCCATGAGTCACCTAGCTGCTTCCTACATATCTCTGGACCAACATAATTTCCACAAATCAAAGGTGAAGGTGTCTAAAGAGCAATGTAGAGAAAAAAAGTGTTTGTAAACAAAATGTAGCATTTGAGCTATATGTAAGGAGTGGTATTAGAGATATAACCCATGTTGTATAGAGCAGGTAAAAAATAAGGAAGCAGAGTTAAGATGGTGGGTTAAAGGCAGGATCTTGCCCAAACTCTCCCACACTCCAAATATCATTAAATAATAACTCTAACTAAATTCTAGAGTGGCAGAACCCACAAAAAGACTGAATGAAACAATCTTCCAGCCCAAGATACCTTGGAAGATCAAAGGGAAAGATCTTCTTCACCAGAGAAGTGCAAACTCCACTGGAGCCAATGGGCCCCAGCCATCCAACAACATAAAGCCAGGTGACTGGGTCAGAGGCAGCAGTGGCGGTTTTCAGACCTCTCACCGCAGGGATTGCCAAAGACAAATTAGAAGATCAGCATGAAAACTCTGCCACACCAAGTGAGATTGGATGACAGTTCAACATAGGTCTCAGCAAGCACCCTAGCAGATCAGGAACAAGTCTCGAAAGCTACTGGATCAGGAGCCACAACTGCTTCCAGAGCTCTCAGCTTACTGATGGAGGTGTGGTAGAAGGAGATTACAGGGGTTTCTTTGCTATCCTTTGCTATCCTATGTTGCTTTTCCCATGCTCAGATCTGGATTGCAGTCTGAGGTCCCAGTCCCAAGAAGAGGAGCAGAAGCAGAATGGAATCACTGCCTTAGTGGAGCAGGGACCCTTCCCATAGTTCCAGGGCAGAAAGAAAAGTAGTAGTTGCCTATAAACCAGAGCACAGACCAACAGAGTAGTCATAGCCTCTCATATCTTAGAAGAATTGAAAATTTTCATATCCCTATAAATATCTCTAAAAATAGCTGCAAAACACTCAAAAATTGTGACAGTGTGTCCTCCACACTGGAAGCAGAGTCCCACCTTAACACAGAACTAAAATCAAGTCATAGACTGTAGAAATGAGCAAGCAACAGAAGAGAAAAAAATCCAAGTATAAAGTTACTACAGTAATATGGAAGATCAATATACACACTCAGAAGAAGATATCAAAGTCAAAGCTTCTACATCCAAAGCCTCTAAGAAAAATATGAATTGGACTCAGGCATGGAAGACTCAAAAAGGATTTTGAAAATCAAGTAAGGAAGATAAATAAAAAATTTGGAGGAGAAATGAGTGGTGTGGGAAATCTTGAAAACCAAGTCACAACTAGGTAAAGAAGATATTAAAAAAAACTAAAGAAAATATCATCTTAAAAACCAGACTGATGGAAAAAGAGGTCCAAAAAGTCAATAAGAAATGAATGCCTTAAAAAGCAGAATTGGTCAAATGGAAAAGGAGATAGAAAAGTCCACTGAAGAAAATAATTCCTTAAAATATAGAATGGGGCAGTGGGAAGCTAATGAACTTGTGAGAAATCAAGAAACAATACAACAAAGCCAAAAGAAAGAAAAACTAGAAGAAAATTTGAAATATCCCACTGGATAAACAACTGACCTGGAAAACAGATCCAGGAAAGATAGTTTAAAAATTACTAAACTAATTGAAAACCATTATCAAATAAAAAGAGCCTAGATATCATCTCTCAAGAAATTATCAAGGAAAACTATCCTGATAGTCTAGAAACAAAGGTCAAAATAAAATTTGAAAGAATTCACCAATCACCTCCTGAGATACCAAAATGAAAACTACCAGGAATATTATAGCCACATTTCAGTTCTCAAGTTAAGGAGAAAAAATTGCAAATAACCTTAATAAAACAATTCAATTATTGTGTAACCAAAGTCAGGATAAAACTAGATTCAATAGCTTCTAGATTGAGAACTCACAGGGTTTGGAATATGATATTCTGGAAGGCAAAAGAGCTTGGATTGCAACCAAGAATCATCTACCCAGCAAAAGTGAACATATTCTCTCAGGGGAAAAGATGAACATTAAGTGAAAAAGGAAACTTTCAAACTTTTCTGATGAAGCAACCAGAACTAAACAGAAAATTTGATCTTCAAATAGAAGACTCAAATGAAATATAAAAAAGTAAACAGAAAATGCTAATCATATTTGTTCATGGGAAGATGATACTGACAACTCAAATGAGTTTTCTCCTTTATTAGGTCAATTAGAAGGGGCACAACACAGTGGGAGATGAATTTTAAAGGAAAATATATATTATATATATATATATATATATATATATATAATAGATGGAGTTTAATGGGTGAGAAAAGAATGTATTGGAAGAAAGAGAAAGGACAACTTAAAATGGGGCAAGTTATTCACTGAAAGAGGCAAGAAAAAGATTTTGCAATGTAATGAAAGGGGGGGAGGGAGGTGGGGGTAGGAAACTTACTGTAATTTAAATTGCTTAGAGAGGGAATAACATAATAATCAAATCTACTTTACCCAAGAGGAAAGTAGAAGAGAAAAAGGATGGAAGAAAGGTGGTGGGGATAGATGATAGAAGGGAGGAAAGATTGTGTGTGGAGGGGAGGTAGTCAGATGCAAAACACTTTTGAGGTGGGAATGGGTGAAAGGAGAGAGAAAATAGAATAATTGGGGAGGGTGGATGGAGGGAAATACAATTAGCAGTATTGTAGAGGGGAAAGTCCTCATCTCTCTGTCATAGAGAAACCCATAAACACAATTTAAAATGGAACTTCTTAATCATTTTTTTTGAATTAAATATCCTTTTAATGATCAGGTGAAGTGCTTGGAAACCTCAAAATTAAATCCGTCATTGAGGTAAATGCCAAATTTTAGTGAAATATTAGTCAAAATAAATATTCCCCCAATACACACACACCAACCAAGTTCTCAGCTGCCAATGAAATCTATCCTTGGCATACTGTGGATTCTAGGTGATGAAGCTGAAATTAAAAAAAAAAGAGGATCTGATCAAAAGAGAGAATGCTAGTTTAGGCAGAATCTGATTTTTCAAAGTCTGACTTTTCCAGGAGAGAACTAAGAATAAGGAATTCTAAGAGTCAGTCCACAGGAGGCAATAGAAACAGTCACTTTGACTTAGCCTACTCCCTTTCAAGATGTTTGTTGTGCTGGAGGTGCTTTAGTCATGACTTGTGCCCCATGATCTCCAGCTGTACAGTAGTTAAGTCTAGCAAGCAAAGGGAGGTATTTAGTCTGAGGGGAAGTGCATGGTAGAAAGACTATGTAAGGAAGAACATCTACTGAGTCATAAAAAGTATTAGTGTAGAGAAGTTGATAAGTAAATCACATCCCCCAAAACTCTTCAGTTTATTTTTTAACAGCTTTAACCTTAAAAATGTCACTGAAAAGACATCTGTGGAATTGTTTTGTGAGTAAATGTCATCCCAGTAAGAGGAAAACCTAATAGACTTTCTGAACTCCGACACCCTG
Source organism: Macrotis lagotis (assembly GCF_037893015.1). Classification (NCBI taxonomy): domain Eukaryota; kingdom Metazoa; phylum Chordata; class Mammalia; order Peramelemorphia; family Peramelidae; genus Macrotis; species Macrotis lagotis. Next base: position 538,605,134 of record NC_133666.1, on the reverse strand, counting down.
TCTATGGTAAAACACACACTAAACTTTTACAAGTGTTGTTGATAGCATAATGGGAAGGCATTTTGTGTCAGAATGAGAAGGTCATTGATATAACCTGCTTTTTAATTTCTTTATTTTATTACACCAGAGTCTTTAAAACTAGTGAAGAGAATTTAAGGTAGTCTTAAAAGAATTGGTATGACTCCCTCATGCTTCCTTTAAAACATTATCTGACACCTTTATCAAGGAGGGAATACTGAGACACTGTAAGTAATACAACATAAGGGCATAAGTGTGTTCACCTGTTCTCTATTTTAATCAAAGACAATGGAGGTCACTGAGAGGTATTGGGCTGGATGGATGCTAGAGATTAATCTTCTTTTCCCTAGGTGATTACTCAGTAGTTATGGAAGAAGTTTGTCCTTATGAGTCCAAAGGATATCATTCTTCCCTAAATGAAGTTTTAGAGGTTTGTAGGTAAGATTTTTCTTTTACTTGGAGGTAAGAGAAATCTGGTTTTCTATTTATTTAACCCATTGTTTTTGATCAGTTCTTTCAGTTCTATCTGACTTTTCAAGACCCCTTTTGGGATTTTCTTGGCAGAAACAGTGGGTACTCTGCCCCTTCTTCTTCAGCTTATTTTACAGATGAGAAAACTTAGGAAAAAAAGGTTAATTGACTTGCCCAGGGTCCCACAGCTAGTAAGTGCCTGAAGTCATATTTAAACTCATGAAAATGAGTCCTCCTGATTTCAAACCTAGTGCTCTATCCACTATCTATCCATTTAACCATTACAAAATCATTTTTAAAAAGTTAAGTATTACCTTGCTATAACATAAAGCATAATGGATTTGGAATCAGAAGAACCAAGTTCTAGTGTAACCTATATAACCTTGAATAAAACATTTCATTTGTCTGATCCTCAATTTTTTTGAGGGTTAAATCTAGATAATCTCTAGGGTCACTTTCAGCTTTTATCAACAATCCCATGATTGTGAGACATTAGCATGATGATTGCAAAGAACTATGCACAAGCTGTCCCTTCTGTCTGTGGAAAAGTATATGTAAAGTCCTAAATTCACAAAATCTAAATTCTAATGCAATAAATAGCTATGTAATCTCAGGGATATTACTTTCAGGGGGTTCTTAGTTTTTTTTCCCCACTTTACCTGTAAAATCAAGAGTTTGAGGAAAATGATCTTTAGTATTCCATTTCCATAATCCTATCACCTTGATTGCCTCTAACTCTCAAGGCAAAAATGCAGGGTATAATTCAGGAAACATCCTAGAAACATTATGCCAGCCTTAAACACAGGTAATATAAAGTTGAATATAAAGTTTGAATAATTAGTTTTAATTAATTTAATTTTTGATTAACTGGCAAAAGAATCCTCTCACAAAAATTATCTCTTGCTAGCCTTCTACAGTATATTTTATATTATATATGTATATCATATAATATCTTATGCATATTATATATAATATATATTAATTTCTTTTGATCAAAGTGGGAAACGCATTAACACTGTTTTCTTAATGTAATTAATGCTAGCTCCAAATGAATAAAAGGAGATAAGTTTTGCAGATATTCTTAATAGACTGAACCCTTTGAGTAAAAATAGCTAATTATAATCATAACTAATAATTACACAGAGTCTTAAGATTTAAATACTCTTTACAAATTTTATTTCATTTATCCACCCAACCCCAGTAGGTGGGTGTTATTATTCTCCTCACTTTACAGATGAAGAGAATTAGACAGAAAGAGGTTAAGTGATTTGCTCAGGGTCACACAGAAAAAAGTGTCTGAGGAAGGCTTTAAGTGTAGGTCCTCCTGACTCCAGGTTCAGTTGTCTATCTAGTGAATCTCTAAAGAAGGCAGTGCTCATATGATAATATTCAATAGGTAAAAGAGAATCTGAGTTCAATTCAATTCTTTGTTGTTATTCAGTCATTTTTCAGTCCTAACTCTTCATGATCTCATTTGAGATTTTCTTGGAAAAGATATTGGAGTCATTTGCCATTTCCTCTCCAATTCATTTTTACATATGAGGAACTAAAACAAACAGGCAAACTTGCTTAGAGTCACACAGATACTGTCTATGGTCACATTTGAACTCAGGAAAATGAGTCTTTCGGACTTCAAATCCCAGTGTTCTGTCCACTACCCCATCTAGTGGCTCCTCAAATCAACTCTACTAATTACTTTTATTGTGACCTTTGGAAAGTCCTTAAACTGTTTTGGTCTTTGTTTCTTTATCTGTAGGTATCTTTTGAAATAGGTCTTTTCCAGTTCTAAATTTATGAATTTCTGGCATTGCGTGATGAAAAGGAACATTTGACAAATATTTAGGATATCCAAATTCTAGATAGACATAGCTCTGCCACTACGTAGCCATGAAATGTGGGGAATACATTTATTTTCTCTGTGCCTTGGTGTTCTAGTCTCTCAATAGATAGAATTGGCAATAGAAGATTTCTATGATCCCCTGCAGCTCCAATACTCACTGAATACATGATTAAACAGGGAGTCGGTGCATCTGTATTCTGCTCTGCTTTTCAAATCTTGTATAATTTAGACCAACTTTCATGAAGCTTGCTCTTTCTCTTGGTCAGACTAGCCCTTTAGAATTAAACATCTTGAAAAGGGCATAGGTTTGTGGTTCAACATTTAAGAGAGTGTGTACTGTGATGTCTGAGATGGTTTACAGATAAAGCTTTCTGCTCATTTTCACAGCATGTCAATTTTCAGCAGCAGACATGTGACTTCCAAAGCCATCAAATGGAGAGCTGCCGTCAGTAGAAACCTGGGATTGGTTCAAATGGTTCTTATATTATTCTTTTGTACTGGATTGAATGGCTCTAAACTCAGTTGCTTGTGGGTAAGAATATGGCAAAATGAAGAGAATTACTCCAACTCTCTTTTTTTTCAAAAAAGGGAAAGCTACGTTAACTTAAGAATGAACACATCCTTATGGACTGGAACAGCCACCAGATGGCACTCTGATTGCAAACTGTACTGGGACCAAAAACTAAAACAGAACAAAACAAAAAACAATATGAAGCTTTGGATCCTCTACTAAGGGTTCTTAACCTGATGTCTACAAACTTAAAAGACAAAAAAAAAAGTGATATTCCAACATAATTTATTTTCTTTGAAATCCTTTTCATTTTATTTATACATTAAAAAACATGCTGAGAGGGAGTCCCTAGGTTTTAGCAGATTGTCAATGAAACTCATGAGCCGAAAATGATATTTAAAAAGCAAAACAAACAAATAAAAACCCTAAATCCAAAGGCATAGGGAGGCTAAATGTACAGGGTCACTTAGTAACATAGTAAGAGAGAAAAACCCTAGAACTCCCAGTGACTATATTTGCCCACATATATAAAAAGCTTCCAGAAGCCGGCCCTTCTCCATCCTCAAATGAATATTAAAGCATAACTGTACTTTCCTTTTGACTAGAACTTATTAGAAAATTAAGGGCTGACCCCTATTCCCATCCACCTTTTGGGAGAAGTATTTATTTTTTTTAAACTTTAAACAAGAAAAAAAATTCCATGTACATAGCTGACTATAAGAGAAGGTTCAATATAACACAATAAACTTCCATTTCAAGAAATTCTATATAATGAATACTTCATATTACATTCAAAACTACCCACCTTTATTCCTTTTTGATTTTCTTTTTTCCTCTGCTGTACATTTTTTACTTTATTTTTCCCCTGTCTCCCTCTCCCCTTTCTAAAGGTTATAATTAAGCATGTATATATGCATATATATGTATATCAATAGATACATATTTATAGATATCTAAAAGCATACACATATACACTCATAGACATATGTGTAATAACATACTATGCTTATTTCCTCCTATCATCTGTTTCTCTGAAGATAGATAGCATCTTCCTTCATAAATTCAAATCTTTCCATATTTTTCTAAACCAACAAGCTCATAATTTCCAACACCACAATAATATTCCAATTCAATCACATCCTGTTTGAAAGACTGAGTATGGAAGTTTTTCCTTCATTTTATCCATTATTTCTATTCTTGGCCGCATAGATTTTATTTATACAAGAAAATTTTAATTTAAAATAATTGAAATTATCCTTTTTTAGATTTCAACAATGCTCTCACCTTATAATGTAATTTAAGGTCTGCTGATACTGAAGAAACTACTTCCTTTACATGTTTTCTTTTCTGATTTCCTTGAAGTTCCTAACCTTTTATTTTTCTGTATGAATTGTATTATTATTTTTTCCAACTCATAAAATAATTTTATTCATTTAATTGGGATGACATTGAATAAATAGATTAGTTAGATGAAATTCTCATTATAAAATTATATTGGTTTTACTTACTCATGTGCAGTAAATATTACTTCAATTATTATGGTGAGTTTATTTGAATATAAAATATTTTTATGTTTATGTTCAAATAGTTCTTGTGTCTAGAAATTTTAAATGATCTAAAGCAATAGTGAATAATATTGCTGGCATCCAGTGTAGTTTATTTTTTCACTTTTGATTAAATCTATTTTAACTTGTTAATTTGTTTAATTTGTTAACATAATTATTATCCTTGCATTTTATACATGCTAAATCCTACTTTTGCCCTTTATTTTATCTTTATGTACATCTTTTATTTTTATAATGCTTCCTTAAAGTAATATATTACTGACTTCAATTTTTAATCTAGGGGGTAAATTTAATTTAGGGGTAAATTCATCCCATTCACATTCTAAGCCATATTTTCTTGTGTGTAATTTTCTTCTTCCTATTTTCCTTCTCTATCCTTCTCTTGCTGATTACCCTATACCTTTTCACTCTTTCCTTCTACTATACTTCCCTAAAATAAGACCAGATATTAATTTTTTCTCCAAAAGACACATTAGGGCTTATTTTATGGGGATGTCTTTTTTATGTACAAAAATCTATATTTATTTAAATACAGTCTTATTATCTTCTTCAGGAACATCAACATTACCCTCCAACTCCAAATTCTGGGTTGAATTTCTTGTGATTCCATTTCCGGTAGAACCATTGGTCTCAATCTCTCATGTTCAGCAATAGTGCTCTCCTTAAATGAGCACTTATTGTCTATATAAACAGGCTCATAGTGAATTGACAACACAGTTGTCAGTGATTTTTTCTTATGAATTCTGCATCCAAGTCATGATCTCTTGCAGAACAGACTCCACAAAGTTTCTTCTTCTTCTTCTTCTTCTTCTTCTTCTTCTTCTTCTTCTTCTTCTTCTTCTTCTTCTTCTTCTTCTTCTTCTTCTTCTTCTTCTTCTTCTTCTTCTTCTTCGTCTTCGTCTTCGTCTTCGTCTTCGTCTTCATCTTCTTCTTCTTCTTCTTCTTCTTTGCAAGGCAATGGGGTTAAGTGACTTGCACAGGGTCACACAGCTAGGTAATTAGTAAGTCTCCAGAGTCACTGTTCTATCTACTGTGCCACCTAGCGGCCTCTTCACAAAGTTTCCATGCTGTGTCTTCTCCATTCTCTTTTCAACATAGTTATTGATTTCTATACTCAAATGGTCCTTGAATGTCTTGTTTATTGATTATCAAGAGTCTGGAAACAGTCAATCAGTCCTGCAGGAATCATTATTTGATCTATTCGTTTTGCAAGGAAGTTCATCATGTCTTTAGCAAGGTAAGTGTACACTGAATCCCAGACTAGCCCACTTCTTTGGGACTTTACAAAAAAAGTAGCAGCATTAAATCAATCCATTTCCTTACAATTAGTTATGTGAACTTTTTTCCTTTTCAAATATATAAATGCTTGAAACACATTCAATCTTATATTTCTTGCCCTTAGTAAAGATTAGAGGTGGAACTTTCTTTCCATCTAGATGTTAATCAAGTACCCATGCTATTACCGAGTTGTGTCTGTACTCCAACCAGTCATTTAGCAATAAGTTTTCAGTTCATCTGTTTACATAAGCATTTACCTCTCATCCAAAACTATGCCTGTTTGGGCATTTATAAATACTTAATTTTTAATATTCATATTATTATTTATTTTAAGCATTAATGTCAATAATACTATTTATGTATATTAATTCTATTAATATTTTATTTTACAATTCAATATATCTCTCTTGCTGACCATCTTAACTAGGGCTTATTTTTGAGATAGGACTTATATTACAAGCATCCTGAAAAAAATCATGGTGCTTGGGCTTATTTTTATAAATATACAATAATTTGCTACTTTGTCTTCCTATTCCTCCAAGAGACCCCCCTCTTACCCTTTCCCCCACTCCATTACCTTGCTTTCTTATTTCTTTAAGAATTTAGATTTTTATACCCATGTATGCAAGCATATATATATATATATATATATATATATATATTTCTCTATTTAACCCATTCCCCCCAAAATTAAGGTAACAACACTGCCCTCTCCCCTTAGCTATTTCTGTATCATTTTTTTTCTTTTTGTGCCTCATTTATATGAGATAATTATTCCCTTTTTTCTCTATCTACACAATCCCTTATAATTGGTCTTTAATGTTTACCTTATATCTCTACTCAATTTTATATGTTAAATTTTCCCTTAAGTTCTGATGTTTTTGTCACAAAAACCTTAAAGTCTTTGAGTTTCTTAAATATCCATTTTTTTTCTTTTTTAAGATTTGCTGGGTAAGTTATCTTTGGTCATAACCCCAGCTCTTTTGTTCTTTGAAATATAGTATTCCAAGACCTACCTTCAGTTCTTCTAAATAGTAACTGCTAGATCTTGTATAATCCTTATTGCAGCTTCATGATATTTAAATTTGGGGGGGGGTGCTGTTTCCAATATTTTCTTCCTAACCTGGGAGCTTTAAGACTTCACTATAAATTCCTATAAGTTTTTCTCCTGGACTCTCTTTCAGATGGTGATCGGTGGATTTTTTTTTTCTATTTCTGTCTTGTATTCTTGTCCTTCAACTTCAGGGCAATTTCCCTTCATAATTTCTTGTAAAATTGTAACAGAATTCTTTTATTATTGTACTTTTTTAGTAGTCTGACTATTCTTGAATTATTTATCCTTGATCTTTTCTCCTAATTATTTTTCTCTGACATATTTCACTTTTTCTTCTTTTTCATTCTTTTAATTTTGTTTTATGATTTCTTGGTGTTTTAGAACTTCATTAGCTTCCCCTTTGTCTAACTCTAGTTTCAAGAAATGTTATTCTTTCTTAAATTTTTGATTATCTGTTTCAAGTTAGTTGACATTTCATAATTTTCCTGATTTTCCTTGTATTGCTCACTAATTTTTTCTAATTTTCCTTAATATTTCTTATTTGATTATTAAAGTTCTTTCAAAGTTCTTTCAAGAACAATTTTTATTTGATATTGTTTAACATTTTTCTTTTTTTATTTTCATCCATATGCAAATGCATATTTTAAGTTACAAAATTTCCTTCCATATTCCCTTCCCACCTCCCTTCCCTCAGTGGGTTAGCATTGTACATCCATATTTTAATAAACATGTTTACAGATTAGTATTAGTTATTTTTGGTATGAGGAATCAGCATTAAAGATAATAATAGATAATTTTCTATAAAGTATTCATCAGATTTTGAAGGATTGTGTGTGTGTGTTTTGTTTTGTTTTTATTTTTCTTCCTCTAGATGGGGATCATATAATCCAAAGGCAATCTAACACAGTGGTCCTAGCTCTCTAAATAGCTGAGAGGAGCTGCTTCCATCAAGGTTGTTCATCTCACAATGTTGTTGATGTGTACATTGTTCTCCTTGGTCAGATCCGTAAGTCATTCTAAGATACTTTAGTGTCTGAAATTTTATGGTTTCTTATAGAACAATAGTATTCCATGGGATAACTTCTTTAGCTGTTCCACAATTTATGACATCCCCTCAATTTCTAATTCTTTGCCACTACAAAAAGTGCTTCTATGAATATTTTAGAACATGTAGGACTTTTCCCTTTTTTATAATTTCTTCTGGATATAGACTTAGAATTGGAATTGATGGGTCAAAGGGTATGAACAGTTTTATTGCTCTTTGGACATAGTTCCATATTGCTCTACATAATGATTGCATCCATTCACAATTCCACCAGCAATGCATTAATGGCCCAATCCTCCCCAAACCTCTCTAACATTGATTGTTTTCCTTTTTTTTTTCATCTTGGCCAGTCTGATAGGTGTGAGATGATTCTTCATTGTTGTTTTAATTTGCATTTCTCTAATCAATAATAATTTGGAGTATTTTTTAATATAATTATATATGACTTTAATTTCTTCATTTGAAAATTATCTGTTCATATCCTTTGACCATTTATCCACTGGCAAATGTTTAACATTTTCAGTGAAAAAAGTGGCTTTTTTAACTCCATTATCTTCCTCTGAATATAAACTCAGATCTTTTCTGTCCCCATAGTAACTATCTATGATAGTTTTTTTCTTTACTTTCTCCTTTATATTGATTTACTTTTTCTTTTATTTTGTTTTTAACAGCTATTAGTATAATCAAGTTATTGTAATCCTGAGCTATAGCGAATGATGTCCCAAGCCTCAGGTTTTTTCTTACTGTTTTTTTCTGAGGTTTGTCTCAGGGTCCAACATGGGCTTTCCTCTCCATTCTTTTGAGACATAGCTAGGTCCACTAGCTATAGTGACCTGCAAATGATCTTGCTCCTGGTCCCTCCAGTACCTGCAAAATATAGCTGTCCTCTCTGCCTTGGAATTGAAACCAGGGACTCTGCTCTCCTGCAAGAGTTTAGCCACAGTTAAAGTTCTTCATTATTTGGGCTAATTTTCAGCTTATTCTCTGTGGTTCTTTAAGTATACCATCATATCATCTACAAGGATATATACTTTTGTCATCTCTTTGATTATTTTTCCTTTTTCTTGTCATTGCTATCATTTATGATACAATATTGAATGATAATGGATATTCTTGCTTTACCCCAGATCTTACTAGAACAGTCTTTAGAGTTTATCCCAGGTACAAATAATAACTTGTCTCTAAAACACTGATATCATTTTGATCTTCTCCAATAATGACAGACAAGAACCAACCAACCTATTTCATAATTGACTGAATTTTCCTTTAATTTTACCTTTTAGAAGTGGAGAATATCATTGCCTTTTCAAGCAAGCAACATTTGTGAGACAAATTTGCTCAGGATCTAGCTTTCCCAGTCTGATCCATGGACTTGTGATATTTTATAAATTAGGTTTTCTGAGCTCCTGGTTTCTTTTCTAGCAACTAACTCTTAAGAAGCAGCATTCTAATATTATCAAGCACATAATCAGTAGCTGAAAGGAGTTTTTGTACTGATTTGGCAAGGGTTTGATAGAAAAGTGACTTAGCTTAGTTAATTGTTGTGCTTACTTAAAGGAAGGGGAAACATCTATCAATCAATATGAGGTTTCAGGAGTAGAGGTAGGGAGGCTGAACCAATTAGAAGATTCAAGGATAGGGTTAGATTTCCTTTTTTAAGCATTTTCTTACATGCTGTGACCTCCCAGGACCAAGAAAACCTGGAATGGGAAAGTTCCCATAAAAGTAATCCATTAATCAGAATTTTAAGGTCATAACTAGGGAATATTTTCTCCTCTTGTATTTACCACAATGCCTGAAACATAGGTGCTTAATAAATATTTGTTGATTAATTGATTGATCCATGATTTTTCCCACAAAGTTCAAAACTTAAAGGTTACTCTCACACTAGTAAAAAATGTTTATTTTCCCTCTCGTAATGACCAATCTTTTTTTATGAAATGCCACTTGTCCTCAGTGAATGAATTTGCTCAGTCAACAAACATTTGTTATAATCCAAAGCTAGTTTTGCAGAATATGAAGCCACCTCAAAAGGGTGGGACCAGGGAATGACAAATTCAATTGAACAGAAGTTGGGGCAAACTGACAGCATTCATTGGTGACTTTCTGGTGCATAGAATGTCAACTGTAGAGCTCACCAACCTGGGGCAAACATTTCTTGAGTTCTATAGCTCTTTCAATGATTTTTTTTTTAATATGAGGCATCCAACTCCTTGTTTTAATTTTGTATTCATCTTTTCTTACTGGCCTCAAGATTTTTAGGTATGTATTTTTCAAATAACACATGAGACTTTACTGAAGCAAGGCTCAGAAGGCCATTATTGTATCTCTGTGTTATTGTTCTTTAATTCCTTCTGTGATATTATCTTATAGCTTAAGCCCTTCTTTCTCTTCTTATTAAAAAAAAAGTTTTGTGCTTTTTTCCTTTATCTTTTAGGGACCATAATTCATTCTTTCTAGGGAACAGAGGGAGGAATTTGGGTTTGGGGGAATTATTTTACCCAAAGAAAATATATTCTCTCAAGAAGACTGCATGATGTTCATTTGATTTTATAATAACTAAAATCAAAATGTACTATATATATATATATATATATATATATATTTAATTGTCTTTATGTTGATAGTTCAGCTTTGAAATTCTCTAAAATACATAAAATGTTAGTGAAGTGATTTATTAGCAAGGCATTTTCATTACAATGCAATCATGCGCTAGCTATTCCTATTAGCATTTGTTATATTAATTTTCTCAGGACTGATATAAAAATTTATAGGCAGCCACTGCCAAGAACATTCTTTCCATTTTCAGAAAAATAAATATTATTTTTCAATTTTCCCCTACATGCATAGATCAGTGAATAAGCTGACTGGTGAATTCTTTTAATGACCAGGGAAACTGTCTTCCAATTATATTCTTTTTTACATTTACCAGATTTCTAAACATTGTTCCCCATAATGCTCTATGTCAATAGCTCAGTTCAAAAAGCATAATCATTACAAGAGTCAGTTATGAGTCCTGAATCTGGCTTTTAATAGCTGGGTAACTTGGTTTATATTTCTTAGCACTACTGAGGCAGAATGTCCTCATTTGTGAAATGGTAATAAGTCTGCTTAAAGGTTGTGAAGATTTAGAAGACTTCATTTTAAAGATGAAACTGAAAAGAAATGAGAACTTGAGAAAGGCAGAAAATTTAATATTTGATTAAAGAACTGAATAGTGAACTCATTGAAAGTTTAAAATTATGAATGTCAATTCAGTATATTCTGGAACTAACCAGTATAAGCTTGAGATCTGATTGTTTAATAAAGTGAACATTTACACTTTAGAAAACATTAATGTTAAAGCTAAACTAGTTAAATAATTTTTTTTTTATGGATTGTCTAGACTTAACGATGGAGAATTTGTTGATTATACTTTGGGGACGGAGGAGAAACCAGCTGTAAAACAGTGCCAAGGAACTCCTGCCATCAATAAGCATAAGATTTCTTAGAGTCAAAAAATTCAGACATCAATCTCAGAAATAGTTTAGTTTGACCCTTACCAGGAAAGGAACTCGCTGTGAAACAAGCCTGAAAAATAAATATTCAACACTTTAAATCCTTAAAATCATGCTCTAGAGTTATAAAAGACTTTAAAGGTCATTTAATCCAACCACAGTCATGGAGATTGTGAGGGGGTTTGTCTAAAAGACTCAAAATTGAGGTTTATACGAACTCTTCTGGATTTAGATGCTCTATCCACTGAAACACACTGCCATACCCCAAGAAACCAAGAGGATAATTTATCTAGGAGGACAGAGGACAGAGTCAGAAGCTTCAGAGAGGTCAGAGGACAGAAATTGCAGCAAGAGTCATTACATTTTAAATTAAGAGATCATTTGGTAAATTTACAAGAAGAGATTTCTTATTATTGTTTTCTATTTTCAACTAGTAATCACATGCAACCATTCCAGGAACTTCAAGAAAAAATTAAAGATGTTGAAATGTTAAAGGACTATAAATTGTGTGTGGACATTTAAGAAATTATTCTGCCACAGTAAAAATGATGGTGTGAAGACATTTCATGATAAAAGATTAAATGTCAGTCAAAGAACTGGAATTAAACATTCTTTGTGTCCTGTTGAATATATATCAAGGTATCACAGTGAATAAGAATACTAGGCATGGAGTCAAGAGAACCTGAATTCAAATCCAGCCTCAGATGCTATCTAGCTGTGTGACCCTGTGTAAATATGTTTGACTCAGTTTCCTTATCTGTAAAATGAGCTAGAAAAGGAAATTCCAAATTGCATTCTAGTATCTTTGCCAAGAAAACCCCAAATGGAGTCACAATTAGATACAACTTGGTTGGATTCTAGAAAAAAATTGAATAACTTATTGGATCTGATGCTGAACGAAGGAAGTAGAACCAAGAGAACAATGTAGGCATTAACAACAACATTATGAGATTAAACAACCTTGATGGAATCAGCTACTCTCAGCAATTTAAAGAGCAAGTACAATTGTATTAGACCAGCTATGGACAATGATATCCCTGTACAGAAGAAGCAAAACATAAAAAAATAAAACACACACACACACACACACACACACACACACACACACACACACACACATCCTTTAGAATCTGATATACACTTTATAAAATTTATCACTTACAGGATCTCTTTCCCTTAATCCACATACTGAAAATAAATAATCTGTAACAATGTTTATCAAAAATATGCAGGTACAATGCTGACCTGACTGTTTGCCACTGTGGGGGGGGGGGTCGGAAAGGAAATTGGAAGGAAATTTTGTAACTTAAAAATATACATGTGCATTTGGATGAAAATAAATAAATAAATATAGTTACAAAACACTTAGATGCAGCTAATAAACTAAACCACAAAACAATTCACAACTGCCATGTTCAGAAAAACAAAGATAGGATTTAAGAAGTTAACCACCTTTTACTTTTTGCAAATGATCTTGTCTTTCTTTTAAATCTGACTCAAGATAATAAAAAAGAAGATATTTCAACTAATGCAAAAGGCATCTAAGTCAATTCCCTTAGAGATGAATGTCAATAAAAACCATTAGATTAATGAATATCTCTTTAAAGACATGATATATGACATTTTGAATGTAGAAGACTATATATATATATACACTTCAGATTCCATCTTTTGAAAGAAAATCACAGAAATAGAAAATGAATGCAGGCAATGATAACAAAATTTGGAGAATGACTTTCAGACACAGCTATATAATGATGATCAATGAGAAGACAGAAAAGTACTCCATTATATAATGTTGCTAGCAGTTGATGTAATGATAAAACTGGAAATAAAATTCAATTCCTCAATTTTCTATCCAGGTTACTTTAAGTGACTCAATTTAGCTTCTTCAAGCATGAGTTTCCTCATATGTAAAATATAGGTAGTAACATGTAGGGTATAATGGAAAGAAAACTAGGATTTGGAATGAAGAAGAATGTATTTCATTCAAATCTACCTATACTAGCCTTGTTACCTTGGGCAAAGACTCTGTTTCCTCATTTCTAAAAATGGGACTAATGATGATACCTATCTCCCAAAGTTGTCACATTTTCAATTAAATAACATTTATAGAGTGCTTATAGAAAAAACGTGCTGATATCTGTTAGATGTATTGCCTATATCATGGTGAACACTAAATAAATACAAAGTATATTCTAATGTGATACAAAAGTGAGTTATTTTGTTGCATCCATTGCTATTCTACAACATGTAAAGAGTAAATCATGAAATTGCCTCTTTATCCAACCAGTGGTCAAGTTGTGTTGTTTTCTCCTTCCACATCTTAGAAGCATCTCCTTCTCTCCACTCACATCACCATATTCTTAGTTCAGACCTTCATCCTTCTTTAAATGGAATACTTTAATTGCCTTAGAACCAGTCTTTCTGCTTCAGCTACCAAAAATAATCTTCCTAAGGTAGAAGCCTAGCAAAGCTAACCCCCTGCTTGAAACTCTTCTGTGGATACCTATTGCCTATAAGATGAAATATAAGCCTCTTACTTTAGGATTTAAAATTCTCCTACATCTGGCTCCCATCTAGCTTTAAAATACTTATTTAGCCCTACTATGTCCTTAAAGAACTGAATATGTTTCTGTCAAATTTCACAGGTCATCATCTCTCTTGCCTGGAATATTGTTCCTCTTCTTCACTGTAGTTTCAGAGCATACAGGTCAGAAAGTGCAAATCTTTATCATTCCCTTCCTCTTGGAAGTAAAAGTAAAGGATTTAAACAACTAACATTTTTCTACACTTCAAAAACAATAAATACTATATTTTAAAGGTTGTATAACTAAATGCATTGAAAATATGTAACAGAATTATTTTTATTCAAAGCTTTTTTAAAAGGAAAACTCCTTAGTCTTTAACTAACAAATAGAGTGCAGTCTTTTTATATTCTTTTCTTTCTTTTATATGAATAGTTCTTTTATTTATTTGGCTCTAGTGGTATTCAAAAAGGCCATTAACCCTCATTTCTCTAATCCTCTTAGATAGCATTTGATAAGTTTACTTATTTTCAGAGCTTATCTGCTCCCTACAGTTCTTAACTATGTGACTTTTACTTCAGTTTCTTCTGTGCCCTTGCTGTAATTTTCAGCATATTCGTTTTAACCCTCTTAGCAGTCCACTGTATGGATGTTTTTCTTCCATTTATTTTTCACAAAAACTATCATCTTATCAAGTCATTCCTCACCGCAGGCAGGGCTCAATTGCCTTTCCTCCCCTAGAAATCTTCAAATTCTATGACGGTCCTGAGTTTCTCCTCGATCTATTCCAGGATCTTTGTAAAATTTTGAGTTTTAGTTCAAACTTCAACTTTCCTTTGGTGTGAGAATTTAATGTGAATCTCCTTCAAGCCTTGGAAATTTTTAACTGATTGATTTAATAAATTTTAGTCTCAAAGTGATTCATTTCATTTGTTTTTGCTCTTCTTAATATGTCTTTTCAACCAACAAGCATTTATTAAGCATCTATTATTTGTCAGGAACTATGTTAAGCATTGTTTTGACTCTGTGACCAGGTGGAATAAATTACCACCTTCGTAGTAAAATTTGAAAATTTTTCATATAGTTTCTTCTATTCCAAAGTATTGTTCCCACCAGCTTCCATGAATTCATATCATTAATTTGACTTGAAAATGTCAACATTAAAGTCACTGTGGTTTAGAGTATAGATCTCTCCAATATTTTAATTCCCCCCCCCAAAAAAACCCCATCACATGCTGCATGTAATCTCTTATTAGGATTAACAATTTAGGTAATTAAAGCCTTGGATGCCACAGAAAAAAAAAAGCTTGTAATGAGCAACGATTAAAAGGACAAAGGCAATTTCAAAGGAATGTAAAGTTGCAAGAAAGCAAAATCTCCAGATAACTGGGTGGGGGGAAAACATGAGCTCATAGCACAGAAAATAAAGCTAGGCAAGATGATCAAGTAGGCATTAAATGCTTTTATGATATAACTAAGTTTGAAAGATTGTGGGACAGCTAGTTGGTGCAGTGGATAGAGTACTGGCCTGGAGTCAGGAAGATCTGAGTTCAAATCTAGCCTCAGACAATAATTATCTCTCTGTGTGTGATCTTGAGCAAGTCTCTTAACCACATTACCCTGCAAAAAAAAAGAACAACTAGGTTTTAGAGATAAGGTCTAGTGTGATGTTACCTTTTGGGGGAGAGGAGTTAATCATAGGTTCTAGAACTAATTTCATCATCATAAAAAAAAAGAATTGGAAGTACTTAGCAAATAATTGGATAGTGAAATTTTGGAAAAAATTGATTGGAAGAGGAAATGCAAATTAAAACAAAACAATGAGAAATCACCTCACACCTATCAGATTGGCCAAAATGAGAAAAAGGGAAAATGATCAATGTTGGAGAGGCTGTGGGAGGATTGGGACACTGATGCATTGCTGGTGGAGTTGTGAATAGATCCAACCTTTCTGGAGAGCAATATGGAATGATGGCTAAGGAACAATAAAACTGTTCATACCCTTTGACCCAATTCTTCTAGAATTGGAAGAAATTATAAAAAGGAAAAAGTCCTACATGTTCCAAAACATTCCTAGTGCTAAAATGCACATACATCGCATTTTCATTTAAAGTTAACTGGACAGAATATTGGATACAAGTACTGGATTAGGAGTTAATATAACTTCATTGTCTTTGAACCTTTTTTCCTTTTTTATTTTAACTTTTAAATTTACATTATTTGTTTATACATTACTAAAGCAGTCTTGTTGTAAAAGTAATTATAATCCCCCCTCCCCCACAAAAATTAAAAAAACTTCATAAGAAATAAAGTAAAAGATAAAAAATGTGCCTCAGTCTGTGTTCTGGTATCATCAGCTCTGTCTCTGAGCTAGATCACATTCTTTATCATAAGTCCATCAGAGAAGTTACTTCCACAGTTGATGTTGCTGTTTGTAATTCCCTACATCCATTTCTTCCCACTATCGATTATTATATTTTTTCTCTTCTTTCACTCTGACCCTCATCAAAAGTATGCTATGGGACAGTCAGCTGGCACAGTAGACAGAGCAGGCCCTGGAGCCAAGAGTATCCAAGGCTATATCCCATCCCAGAAAACCAAGACCTACCCATCCTCATGGTCCAGACAGGCCACCGAATACCACGACCTTGCAAAAAGTAAAAAAGAAAGTGTATTATATCTGACTATCCTCTCCCATGATCTAACCATTCCTCTATCTCCTGCTTCCCTATTCCCTTCCCCCATCTCCTTTCTCCCTTGCCCTTTCTCTCCTTTTTCTTCTTAATTTCTATACCCTATTATATATACATATATATATATAATATATATTTAAATATATTTATATGTTGTTTCCTTTATGAGCCATTTCTGAAGAGAATGAAGGCTCCCTCATTCCCCCTCATTTTGTAACCTTCCATACTATTGAAAAAGTTATTTCTTGACTCTTTTACATAAAATATCTTACTCTATTCTACCTCTCCTTTCCTTTCTCCCAGTACATTTCTTTTTTATCCATTGACTCCATTTTAAAAATATATTATACCATCAAATCCAGTTCTCTCCTTTGTCTTGACTATAAAAACTTCTTCTAACTGCTTTTATAAATGAGAAGGTTCATATTAGTATTACCAGTCTCACTTCCCATGCAAGAATATATACAGTTCAACATCATTAAATCCCTCATAATTTACCCTTCTCATCCACTCTCTCTGCATCACCTGAGTCCTGTACTTGAAGATCAAACTTTCAGTTCAGCTCTGGCTGTTTCAACAGGACCATTTAAAATTCCCCTGTTTCATTGAAAGTCCACCTATTCCCCTGGAAGAGGATGTTCAATTTTGCTGGGCAGTTGATTCTCAGTTACATTCCAAGCTCTTTAGTCTTCTGGAATATTATATTCTAAGCCCTGCAAGCCCTTGATGTGGATGCTGCTAAATCCTGTGTAATCCTGACTGTATTTCGATGATATTTGAATTTTTCCCTTCTGGCTGCTTGTAATATTTTCTCTTTGACTTGGGAATTCTGGAACTTGGCTATAATATTCCTAGGGGTTATTTTTCTTGGATCTCTTTCAGGAGGAGAGAAGTAGATTCTCTCAATTTCAATTTTGCCCTCTGCTACTAGGATATCAGGACAATTTTCCTGTAGAAATTCTTTAAAAATGAAGTCAAGGCTTTTTTCCTGATCATCACTTTCAGGTAGCCCAATAATTTTTAAATTGCCTCTTTTGGATTTGTTTTCCAGATCATTTTTTTCAATGAGATATTTCACTTTTTCTTCTAGTTTTTCATTCTTTTAATATTGTTTTATTGTTTCTTGATTCTTTGCAATGTCAACAGCTTCCTTTAGCTCCATTCTACATTTAAAGGATTTGGTTTTCTCAGAGAACTGTCTTATCTCTTTTTACATATGTCTAATTCTGCTTTTTAAGGAATTTTTTTCCTCATTAACTTTTTGAACTGTTTTTTCCATTTGTCCTAAACTAGTTTTTACTATGTTATTTTCTTCAGCATGTATTTTTCTGCATTGTTCTCATTTCTCTGCCCAAATTTTCCTCTATCTCCCTTACTTGATTTTCAAAATATTTTTTGAGCTCTGAAATAATTTGAGATCAATTTCTATATTTCTTGTAGGATTTGATTTAGATGCAGAAGCTCGAACTTTCCCATCTTCTGATTGTGTATTTTGGTCCTCCATGGGACCAAAGTAATTGTCTATGGTCAGGTTCATTATTTTTTCCTTCTATTTAATCATTTCCCCATCCTGTGCCTGCTTTGGGGGTGCTTCCTGAGCTTTTGAGTATTATTGAGACACCCCCACATGGACCTCAGTTCCTTCAAGGTCTTAAAGGAGGCTCTGACTGTTCTCCTGCCCATGCTCTAGTCTGTGGATGGCAGTGAGAGGGCCCCAGACTGTGACCAGTATCTGAATATGGACAAAGCACAATAGTCCTGCCACAGGGTCAGAAGAGAGACCTCAACAGTCTCCCCTCACCCCTTACCTTCAGTGGACTGGGCAGTCTAGAAGCAGCTGCCCAGGGACTCTGTGCACCTGCTTCAATTTTCTGGAATCTGGGCTGTGCTTATCTTCCAAGTTGTTCCTGGTATTCCCTAGGTTGCCCGGTCAGGAAACTACTTCTGCTGCTAGGAGGCTGCACTCCCTGTTATCCACGCATCTAGGTATAACAGCTGAGAAGACTGGAGCTCCTCTGCTCAAGCACAATATTTCTGGCTGTGCTGCCACCCCCTCCACCCCCATAGAACAGAGCTTTCCCACAATTTTCCAGGTTACCTTGGGCTGGAAAATTGGCTCACTGGATCATTCTGTGGGTTCTGTCTCTCAAAAATTTAGGTAGAGCCCTAATTTTAGGGGTTTTGGAATATTTTTGAGAGAGCTCCTAGGAAAGGCTGTTCTCATGCTGCCATCTTGGCTCCACCCTGACTGCCTTAGGTTCTTAATAGTTACGTGTGATCCTGGGCAAAACACCTTGTTTCAATATCAGTTTCTTTTCTTTTTTTTGTAGTGGCAAAGTGGCAAAGAATTGGAAATTGAAGGGATGCCTATCAATTGGGGAATGGCTAAGCAATTTATGGTACATGAATACTATGAAATATTATTCTATATGAAATCATAAATGGTTGGACTCTAGAGAAACATAGAATGATTTACAGGATTGGATGCTGAGCAAAGGAAGCAAAGGACAGAGTAATGTCCACATCAACAAGAAAGGGAAGGTGGAAGAAAATTTTGTAACTTAAAAAATGTATGTACAAATGGATGAAAATAAATAAGTAATTGTTTTTTTTAAAGTGAGTGGAAGACTGAAGAGAAAAAAAATCAAAAATAAAAACAAAAGTGTGTGGTTTTCAGAAGGAGTGAGTAGGCAATTAAGGTGTGTCAGTTTATATAATAAATTCAGTTTTTGATGAATATATTACTTGCTTCCATGGCCTCTTGATCCACAATGAAGGAATTTGCTTTCCCTAGCAGTTTTCCAGAGTTGTATGTATCAACACTAGACAGAAGTATAGAATAGTAAAAGCCCAGGGCAACCAGAAAAGAAAGTATAAAGAGGCAAACTTGGTGTTATTTAAAAGAACATGGGAGTTTTTGGAGTCATTTTTTTTTCTTTTTTCTTCTCTTTGTCCTCCTCTTCCTCTTCCTCCTCCTCCTCCTTTTCTTCCTTTTCCTCCTCCTCTTTTTCATTCTGCTTCTTTTGATTCTCCTCCTTTTCTTCCCTTGCACTCCTCCTCTTTTTCCCCCTCCTCCTCCTCTTCTTTTGATTTGGCTGATATGGCTGGTATGGCCTTTAAGTGGTCTTTCTAATTGAGGTTTGGGATCTAAAATATTAAGTAGTGAGCAACAGATTCTCCTAGAGAGCTACTGTATTTGAAATATCAGGGAAAGGGAGAGAGTTGGTCCATAGTGATATAACATTGTTATTCTCTTGCCCTACCTTGATATTCAGGATACACAAAAATCATTTTCTTATGAAGATATTTAGGTTCATTATACTCCACCTTAAGCTTCAAGAGAAATGAGATACAGAGATAGAAAAGAAGTGATACTTGAAATTTTGCACAGTTCCAGAATTGATTGGTGTCCTAAGTGCTAAAATGAACATACTTCACATTTTCATCTAAAGTTAACTGGAGGGGCAGCTAGGTGGCCCTGGGAGGGGCCTCAGACACTCAATAATTACCTAGCTGTGTGGCCTTGGGAAAGCCACTTAACCCCATTTGCCTTGAAAAAAAACTAAAAAAAAATAAATAAATAAAAAATAAAGTTAACTGGACAGAATATTGGATACAGCACTGGACTAGAGTCAATACAGACTTCACTGCCTTAGATTCTTACTAGCTTTGTGTGATCCTGGGCAAATCAACCTGCCTCAGTCTCAGTTTCATCATTCATAAAATAGAAATAATAATAACAGTTACCCTACAAGGGGATTTTATGATAATGATGATGATGATTTCCGTTTGCAATGAAGTAAATGTTACTTAATTTATAGATTATTGAACCATTTCCCATTGTCCATTGATAAGTCAAATAAGATGTAACAAGATTTATAATAGCATCATATATTTACAGCTTTCCCAAATTTTGTGATCATAAGGTTAGGTCAATGTTCTGTAGCCCTTTCAGATTAACAAATTACTTTTTTCACTAACTCTAATGGGTAAATAATTTCTCCCATTTTATACATGAAAAAACTGAAGTTCAGAGAGGTTAAGTGATTTTTCCTAAACTCATAAGTCAAAGGTCATAGACTTAGAGCTATTAGAGTAGGAACTACAAACCAGATATTTTTAACTTTAGAATAAGTGCTATTTTTCACTAGAAAAAGACTACCACATGTCATAAAGTTGTCACCCATGTGTCAAATAACCTGCAAAAAACAGCATGCTTATTCCTCATGTTATCTCTGAATATAGTATTCATGCATACACAGAAAATACAGAATAATTAAGGAATCATCTCTCATGAACTTCAAATGTCCTTAATAATAACAATTATTTTGAATTTTTAGATGATGAAAACATTGTGATAGTTACCTACTCATTTTCTATTATCCTTCACTTTGCTATATTTTACATGGAAGCCATTGTGTAGTAAGGTACATACTGATTGATTTTTTGAGAATTTTATTGTTCTTCATAGAAATTCTTTATTTCTTCATATCTGGTAATGATTGTTAGCACAGTAAGATAGAGAGATTTTGGTGAAATAGGTAGTATCCCTGTGATGTCTCATAATGTCTTTGGATGCATCATGGAAAAAATCAATTCTTTTGTTTTTTAAAAAAAGCTACAACTTCTTTGTGGTTTTTCACTTTAGAAAGGCTGTGATTCAGTTCCACTAATAGGATGCTCATTGAACAAAAGCTTCATATTATGCTATAAAGAATTGGATTTTTATTTGTATAACTTCTAAGAGTTGTGTGATTTTCCTCCATTAACATGTAGGGTTTGAGAACAGGGACTATTTTGCCCTTCTTTTTTTTTCCTCAGAGTTTCACCAAGAAACAGGAAAATTGTAACTGACAACAACTTATTCTCTCTTCATCACTGCCTTTTGGCTTTCTTGTCTTTAAGTTCCAGCTAAAATCCTACCTATCAGAAACCTTTCCCAATCCTTCTTAATTCAACTTCCTTCCTTCTATTGAGTAATGCTAATTTATACTGTTTCTAACTTGTTCGCACATAGCAATTTGTACACTGTCTCACCTATTAGATTGTGAGCTTCTAGAGGACAGACACTGTCTTTGGGCTTTTTTTTCATATCCCCAGAGCTTAATACATTGTCTGGCACTTTGTAGGAACTTAAATGTTTGTTGAATGATAGTTATCACTGGTAATTTTCCCTCTACTCCAATATCATCCCTGCAGAAGCCAAAGCGAATCCAGTAAAAATGAAGGACACTACTTTTTTTCTATTTCAAAGTACCTTTGAGTTCCAATCTATAATACTATTGATATGCTAGGGATAAAATCAAAATAGCATTGATTTGCAGTTTTCTGGTAACAAATCTCTTTGTACTTAGCCAAGCTGAATTTCAGACCAAAGTTATAATGATATTTCCAGGGCCAACCATGAAACTTTTATAGTCTTACACAAAATGCAAGTGAATATGTTCTGTTCTAATTAATTTTAATGTCTAGGTAATTTTCAATATCTAATGAGTCAAGAGAAGGTTATTTGACCTGGGTAAGCTACTTAACCTCTCTTGGACATATCCTCATCTACAAAATGTGGGAAAGAATAATATCTTTCTCATAAGATTATTAAGACAATCACATCAGATAATCTATGTCAAGCACCAACCTAAAGACTACATAAATTGTAATTAATAATAATGATGATGATGATGATGATGATGATGATGATTTTTATAGCAACAACAGGAGAAAGTAAAACAAACAATAATGAGACTTTACAAAATAATGAGACTTAGTCAGGTGTGGCGACTTGTGGTTGTCATTCTTAATAGAAAGGCTGGGGTTGGTAGATCCTTTAATCTGGAATTCTGAATTATAATAGAGCAAAAGTCAATCAGGATATGAACTAAGTCTAGTTCCTTCCTTCTTTCTTTCCTTGCTACTTTCTTTCCTTGCAAATAGAAATTGTTTCTATTTTGGTCAGAAATTCTAAGGGATTTCCCTTCCCAGACTGATTTTTTTGGTTTTCTTTTGACTACACAAAAGAGGCCATTCTTTGATTTCTTTCTTTCTTACCTGACTTAATCAAAGAATAGGCTTTACCTCAGACTGATACTGATAATTGCCTTGGCTTATAAAGGCCAATCCCTCCCCCTGCATTGGGGTCATTTCCAGTCATACTTATTCATATCTGGCCACTGAACAAGATGACTGAAGACAAAGCAAGGCTGGCAACTTTATACAACCTTTCTTCACTTAAATCCCATTTATTTACATGTCATGGAATCATTTTCCTGATGTCATGGTCCTCTTAGAGAATAAAGGGAAAACAACAACAGAGATATGTGCAATTTTTACCCTTGGTTTATGCGGAACAGAATCCAAAAAAGCTTAAGTGATTTACTAGTCACATAACTACGTGAGTGATTGAGTTAGAATTTGAATTCAGATCTTTCTGAATTCAAATCTAATGCTCTATCCACTAACCTACGAGGTTCACTCATATGATTTTATTTTTCTGCTTTTCTATCTATATGAAAAGGTTGATTTTTTTCGATGTTTCTCAAAGTCATAATTAAAATAATAAAAGGAAGTTGGTGGAGTAGAAGCAGCAACCCAGTTGAACTTTCCCAATATTTCCCTCCAAATAACTTTAAAATACTGTATCAAATCAAACTCTGGAGTGGTATAGCAAACAGAAATTTGGGTAAGACTTTTTCATCTTGAGAACTCTGAATGTTTGAAGGAGAGGTCTGTGACACTGAGGTAAGGACTGGACTCAAGAACCTGTAGCTTATCATTGCAGCAACAATAGATTCTGGAAGTTTTGGTCCAAAAACATTAAAGGGATTGGACAACTGTTCAGAAAGAGATTGCAGGCTATCATTTTGTGCTGGAATGGTCTCTGTTTAGTAGATCTATTATCCATACACAGATCTGAGGTACAGTTCCAGGAGGTGAGGAGGATTTAATCACAAAAGAGCAGGAATTCTGGTTATAATTAAAAAGTAGAAAGGACTACTAGCACTTGGATCTTCAGAAGAGCAAAAGGTCCTTCCTAGGTAAAGACAAGAACTCAAACTGGAAGTAGCAGTGACCATACCTCTCTTAAGATAACAACTCCTTGGAACTACTTAAAACTTGCAGAACTTCCCCTCCACCCAAGAATACTTCTGTGAAAAAGTGTGAAGTATGGGGCAGGGTCTCTCTACTTCAGCATGAACATATTCCAACTGTAAGCATAAAATTAAAAGTGAAGAAATGGGATTTAAAAAACAATGAAAAACAATTTTAAAAGAATCCAACCATTAAAATCTACTAGAGTGGCAGAGAAAATCAAGACACAAAATTAAAAAAATAAAAAACATGAAAATATCTAAATGCAAAGCCTAAAATGATAACAAATGCAAATAAGACATAAATCTAACATTAATTCCTGGAAAAGGTAAAGAAAAAGATGAGAGCTTCAGAAGAAAAAAAATGAAAGTGATGCAAAATAATGATGAAAAGTGAATTAATAATTTAGAGGTATGAAACAAACATTGATGAAAATAATAATTTAAAAACTAGAATTGGTCAATTTGTTAAAAAAAAATTAACCAAAATACATTAAAGAACTCTAAAAAGCAGAATTAGGCAAATGGAAAAGAAGACAAAAAAGGTCCCTAAAAAAAAATTATTCAATAAAAAAAAGTAGAATTGGGAAAGTTAAAGCTGAATGTCAAATTAAACATCAAGGAGAAATAAAAAAGTCAAAAAAATGAAAATAAAAAAGAAACGGTATAATATCTAATTTCAAAAACAAATTATTTGAAAAATAGATTTTGGAGTGCTAATTTAAGAATTGATGAACTACCTGAAAGTTAAAGATAAAAAAGACATAAATAAAGATAAAATATACATAAATAAAGATAAAAAATAGACATCATATTTCTTGAAATTATCAAGGAAAATTGACCCAATATTTTTGATACAGAGAGCAACAAATCAAAAGAACCCACACCAATCACTTTCTGGCAGCGATCCCCAAAATGAAAACTTCAAGGAATACCATAGTCAAATTCCAGAGCTCCCAGGGCCAAAAGAAAGTAATGTAAAGTAGTCAGAAAGAAACTCTTCAAATATCAAGGATTCCTATTTAAGATTACCCAAGATTTAGTAGCTTCTACTTTAAAAGAACAGAAAGGTTGGATATGATATTCCAGAAGGCAAGGGAGTTAGGATTACAATGAAGAATAATCTACCCAACAAAACTGAGTATATCTTTTGCAGGGGGGGTCAAGGAAGGGGAGAAGAGTAAGAAATGAATATCTAATGAAATAGAAAACTTTCAAGCATTCCTCATGAAAGGACCAGAATTGAACAGAAAATTTGACATTCGAACACAAAATCAAGAGAAACAGATAAGCGTGAAAGAGAAATCACAAAGTATTCTAAGAGGTTGAAATGTTTATATTCTTATATCAACGCTGTTAACAGGTAACTACTGAAAACTTTATCATTATTCGAATGCTTAGGAGACTACATAGTTAAAAATCATGGTATGACTCAATTTTGTTGGAAAGATCTTAAAAAATAATAAAAGTATCAGAAAATAATGCACTTGAAAGGAGAGGAAGATAGAATGGAATACAAATCAAAATCTGCTGAAACAGAAAGATAAACATGGAATTAAAACTAGAGGCTCGGTGGCGCAGTGGATAGAGCACTGGCCCTGCAGTCAGGAGTACCTGAGTTTTAATCCAGCCTCAGACACTTAATAATTACCTAGCTGTGTGACCCTGGGCAAGTCACTTAACCCACTGCCTAGCAAAAACACACACACACACATATATATATGTGTGTGTGTGTGTGTGTGTGTGTGTGTGTGTGTGTGTGTGTGTGTGTGTGTGTGTGTGTGTGTGTGTGTGTGTGTCAAATTTATAAAAATATTGGCTGTTCTCTTATTTATAGACTAAGAACATGCAGAAAAAATCAAAACATTGTATAGTACATTTAAAAATGTTCTGAATCTCTGATGATCAGAGAAATTAAAATTAAAAAAAATTCTGAGGAACTATCTTTTACCTATAAAATTGGCTAATGTGAGAGAAAAGGAAAATGAAAAATGCTAAAGGAAAAATAAAGGCACTAAGGCACTACTAGTGAAGTTGTGAACTGGCCTACCATTCTGGAGAATAACTTGGAACTATGCTCAAAGAGTTATAAAACTATATCTTTGACCTAAAAAGCATATTCACAGGATTCTATTATGTAGCTTATTATAAAATCATATATGAGAAATCAAAGGAATAGCTATCTTCCTGTTGTAAAAACACTCATAGTGAATTCCATTATTTGATTATCTTCCATCAGTTAGGAGTTGTCCCCAAACAGGAATATAAATGTTATGAGTATAACTATCAAGAGCTATGCAAATTATACAGATATAATCATGACAAGTATAAAATATAATTAATTAAATAGCAGAAATCAAGCAGAAAATGTTGTCTCCACCATTAGAATGTAAGTTCCTTAGAGTCAGGAACTAATGTATGTGCATAGCACATATATTATAATAAAGGCT
Organism: Macrotis lagotis; assembly: GCF_037893015.1. Lineage (NCBI taxonomy): Eukaryota > Metazoa > Chordata > Mammalia > Peramelemorphia > Peramelidae > Macrotis > Macrotis lagotis. The sequence goes on along the minus strand of NC_133666.1, from coordinate 538,579,099 downwards.
TTTGATTGATTTTTTGATTGAACAAATAAGCAACACTAAATATCAAGTTATTGATTAATTGCTGAACTTATGCTTAAGAGAAAATTGTTTGGGTTTTATGATGTCTTTCTTTTCATTATGGAAAGTAACAAATACCTAAGATAGGCTTATAAGATGGAAAGAATTATTGCTACAATTAGCAATATGAACATTACACAACCTCATGAATTTTTTGAAAATTAAGATAATAATAATAAAAGAATATTAATGTTCCCTAAACTGTCATTTGTCCCTGCATTTCCTACTTTAACATTACAACTTATCAACACTTTTCCTTGAACATGATTTTACATTTCCTAGGTTTAATTCTTTACTATTGATTTGGAGTTGATTTATCAGCTTTTATTCAGATATTGTTTTGACCATTACAAAATGCTTTTATCCTCCGATGCTATATACTTCTAGTATAGTGTTAAGTTCAAATGTTATTATTAACAGTTTACAATTGAGAAAACTAAGAATAGGATATGTTTAATGACTTGCCAAAACTATTCAGTATGAAACTAGAAACTTGAGTTTAAAAATGTTTCTTTAGGTATGGTGCCCTCATTAATTGTACGGTATAGTTTCAACCTCTTTCATGAAAAATAAAATACAGTTCTTACTCTCAGACTGACCTTCCAATACAGCTTTACTCTGTTTCCAGGTTTTTGCTTCACTTATATAGCAGCATTCTATTACTTGGAAATGTTTTTCTTTCCACATATAATTAATCAATTCCCCATTATTCTGGATTACAAATAATAATTAGTAGAGATTTTTTCCTCAAAATAATCCAAATATCTGAAAGAAAAATCATTTATATAACCTGATCTTGCCTGGGCAAGAAGACAGGGTCAACAGTTTGCTCTGACTGAACTAGATCCCCTACAGGTATATGAATAAACTCACAGATTCAGGTCAGTCAACTGTATCTGCAGATTTACAATCTTATCTGTAAAGGTTGATAGATTGAAAGGCAATATACTTTACAGAAAACAGCTTCAGGTAAGGGAGTCAAAGCAATCTCAGAATGACTATAATTTCATACCCTTGTGATGAGTACAGATCACTTAATTTACTTGAATTGTCTACCACTCAAAGTTGTTTTGAGTAAACAACATTGCAAATGTTAATATGGCATAGTAATTTGAACTCTTGGTCACACCTTTATATTTCCCTTCACCTATCACATTTTCCCTTTTTTGTTTTTTTGGCAGTTAATAGGAAACAAAGAAAATGTCCTGCCTCTATCTTGTGATTTTTTTTTTTTGCTGGAGCTAGTTGAAATGGCTCTGGAGAACTGACTTTTAAATTTCCATCATGAGCATCTATACCTTAGAATTCTACAACACTACAAATCAGACCTAGATTTTTTTTTGTTGCACATTGTCTATACTTCAGAAAGGGATAAAGAAATTGCTAATAGTTACAGGTGTGTCTTGCATAATTTAATTTAAGAACTTATTAATAAACATTTGGCAGCATACCACTGTTTGTAGTGTATTTTGAGATCTATTATTACTAGGTTTCTCCCTTCCCATTATCTTTCACTCGATTTTCCCCCCCTGAGATATTTGATCTTTTGCTTTTCCAAATGAATTTGGTCAAGATTTTTTTCCTAGCTCTATAGTCATATTAAAAAAAAACACTAAATCACTTTTTTATGCATTTCTTTTTTTAGTCTTTTCTTTCTTTCTTTCTTTCTTTCTTTCTTTCTTTCTTTCTTTCTTTCTTTCTTTCTTTTTGCAATGCAATGGAATTGTGACTTGCCCAAGGTTACACAGCTAGGTAATTATTAATTGTCTGAGGTTGGATTTGAACTCAGACCAGTTCTCTATTCACTGTGTCACCTCACTGCCCCTCTAAATCACTTTTGATTAGAGAATGCACATTAAAGCAACCCTGAGGAACCTAACCTATCAAACTGGTTAACATGGCACAAAAAGAAAATGATAAATGTTGGAGTGGACAAATATGTATATTATAAATTGTTGATGAAATAGAGAACTGATTCAACCATTCTGGAGAACAATTTGAAAGGATGCTTAAAAAGCTATAAAATTGTATAGAAAAATATGCCAAGATGCATACAAAGTGAAGTGAGAAGAACCAGAGAATCATTTTTGATCAATAATAGCAGCATGTTTTTGAAAATTTTTTTATTTTTTTTCATCTATATGCACATGTATGTTTTTAAGTTACAAAGTATCCTTCCACCCTTCCTTCCAAAGCCCCTCCCCTCAGCAGGGAACAGTCAGGTTAGTATTATCCATACATATTTTTGATAAACATGTTTAGAGATTAGTCATTTTCTGTATGAAGAATGATAATTAAGGGAAAGAGATACATAAGAGATCATTTTTATAAAGTGTTCATCAGATTTTGAAGTGGGGTTTTTTCTTTTTTTTTCTTCCTCTGGATGCAGATAAAATTGTCTATAGCCAGTCTAATACAGTTTTTCTAGATCTCCGAAGTGCTGAAAGGAACTGCTTCCATCAAGGTTGATCATCTCATAATGTTGTTGTAAATGTGAACAATATTCTCTTGAATCTACTCCCTTTGCTCAGCATCAGATCCTGTAAATCATTCCATGCTTCTCTAGAGTCCAACTGTTCTTATAGAACAATAGTATTCCACGGTATTCATGTACCATAGCTTGTTTAGCCATCCCCAAATTTACGGGCATGCTCTTAATTTCTAATTCTTTGCCACTACAAAAAGATCAGCTTTGAAAATTTGGAACACATGATATTTTCCCTATTTTTTTATGATTTCTTCTGGATATAGACCTAGAATTGGAATTACTGGGTCAAAGGGAATGAACAGTTTTATTGTTCTTTGAACATAGGTCTATATTGCTCTCTAGGATGGTTGAATCCATTCACAATTCCATCAATAATGCATCATGGCTTAATCTTCCTACAATTTCTCCAGCATTGATCATTTTTCTCTTTTTCTCATTTTGGCTAACCTGATAGGTGTGAGGTAATACCTCACTGCTGTTTTAATTTGCATTTCTCTTATCAATAATGATGTGGAGCATTTTTTCATATAATTATAAAAAAACTTTAATTTCTTCATTTGAAAACTGTCTATTCATATCCTTTGACCATTTATGAATTGGGGAAACAATAATAGTAACTTTGTAATGTTGATCAAGTGTAAAAGACTTGGCTACTCTAATCAATGCAATAATACAAGAAAATTCCAAAGAACTCATGATTAAAAAAAAAAAGAAGGGGGGGAAAGGAATTCATCTCTAGAGAGAAAACTGATAAAATCTGAGGGCAAGTAGAAATTTAATTTTCTCATTCTTTCTTTTACCTTTTTTTTACAGTAGAGATAACATGGAAATATTTTCTGCATAACTTTACTTTGCATGACATCATTTTGTTTCCCTTTTCAGTGGGTGAGGGAAGAAATGGAATGGAGGGAGTAAATTTGGAACCTAAAATTTAAAAAGAAAAATGTTTAAAAATAAGAAAACAGCATTTTTTAAAATAATGTTTATATTGGAGGACCAAGAAAGAAATTATCTTCAGATCTATGAATAGGGGAAACGGTTATTACTAATGATGAAAGGCCCTCTGACAAAAGATGAAAGAGGTAAAGACAAAATTTTGTTACACAAAATTGTTATAAAAATTGTAGAAACAAATGTAATTTAATTGAAATTAGAAGAGAAATAACTAATTGGGGAAAAACAAATTTCTCTGATAAAAGTCTTATGCAAGAAAATTCATACAAATTTATAAGAACCATTCCTCAACATTTAAATGGTTAAAAGTTACATAGTCAATTTTCAAAGTAAAAAATAAAAACTATCAACAATTATATTAAATGTCCTAAAATAACTAATGGAAAAATTCAAATGAATGCAAACTTGATATTTTGCCTCAAAACTATCAGACTGACAAAAATGCTAAAAAAAGGAAAAGAAAAAAGGAAGGAAGGAAGGAAGGAAGGAAGGAAGGAAGGAAGGAAGGAAGGAAGGAAGGAAGGAAGGAAGAACAAAAATGATAAATACTGGAAGGACTAGAGAAAAAGAGTACACTGATCTGATTTAGACATTTGGAAAATAATTTGGAACTATGCCCAAAGAAGTTAATAAACCACACATTTGTTTGATACCAGTGTATGCCTAATAGGTATGAATCCCAAAGTTATCAAAGAAAAAGGCAAAATGACCTATATCTACACAATATTTATTCTTACTCTTTTTGTAGCAGCCAAAATTTGGAAGGTAGGGACTGTTTTCCAGTTGGGAAATGACTAAATAAATCATGACATATAAAAGTAGGTATATTACTGTGTCATAATGATACCACGGACAGTTTTAGAGAAACTCATATGAACTTTATTAACAGTGAAAAAATGAGCAAATCTGGGAGAACAAATTGTATAATCAGACTATATTGTAGAGGAAAATAACTTTTAAAGAATTCAGAATGTTCATTGATGCAATAATAAAGACATGAGTCCAGAAGATGAAACCCAGAGTTACCTTCTTCTAGAGAGGTGATGAGCTTTATTATTGTTAATTGTTGTTGTTGTTATTATTTTATTTTTAATGAATTTTACAATTTTTCCCCTAATCTGGCTTCCCTCTCTCTATATATGATAGTCTTAATGTTGCTTCCTTGCTATACATTGGTCAAAATTGAATGTGTTGAGAGAAAAATCATATCCTAAAGAAAAAATAATATATAAGGAAGAGCAAAATTACATAATGAGGTAACTATTTTTTAAAATAAAATGTAATAGTCTTTGTTTAAACTTCACAATTATTTCTTTGTATAAAGATGGTATTCTCTGTCATAGATACTCTGAAATTGTCCGATTGTTGTACTGATGAAATGAGCAAGTCCATTAAGATTGATCATCAATCCCAAGTTGCTGTTAAGGTGTACAGTGTTCTTCTGGTTCTGCTCATCGCTCATCTCGCTCAGCATCAGTTCAAAAAAATACTTCCAGGCTTTTCTGAATTTCCATCCCCATTTCTAATAGAACAATAGTGTTCCGTAATGTACATATACCACAATTTGATCAGCCATTCCCCAATTTATGGATACGAACTTTTAAAAATGCAGATATATATATATGGGGCATGGCCAATCTAATACTTTTTTCTTCTGAATTATTCATATTTATAGTGAACATTTTATTTTTTAGGTTTTTGTTGCTGTTCAATTATGGATAACAGAAGGGACTGATGATAAATTTGTGCAAGCATGAATAAAATTTAAAAAAATCAAGATAGGTTGAATATTTACCCTTGGGTAACTTCAGAGCAGCAACCTATCATACATATAAAATTGGATTTGGAGCCAGGAAGACCTGGATCTAGATCCTTCCTCAGATATTGTAAACCAAGTAAATTATTAGCTTATCTTAGTTTTCTCATCCATAAAGTGATAGCAATATTTGTAACAGTTCACATGGCTTTTATGAAGATCAATTAGTCAAAAGATATTTATTTATTAAACTCTTGTAGTTGCCACCACGTTAAGAAGTAGATGTACACACACACACACACACACACACACACACACACACACACACACAAAAGCACACAAGCAAAAATGCAGTTCTTGCTTTCAAGGACCTCACATTCTAAGGAATCAAATAAGTCAGTGAATTTGAAATACTTTTAAAATGGTTGAGCAGTATATTAAATGGCAATTCAAAACTTTTGACTCCAGTACAGGTTTCTTCTTAGATATTTGCTTAAGTTCACCTTCTTGTTAATAATTCCATTTATTTACACAGTACTTTGGATACTGTAGCAAAGATGACATGAGAAAATATCCATAAAAATGTTAGCAGATAACTCTCCCTTTTGTCTACTTCCCAAGTTTATATACAAATGCAATTAGTTTTTTCTGCTTAGCTGGGTTTCATAATAAGTCATTTGTACACTTGCTGTAGCCACATATATTTCCCTGCATTGTAATGTAAGACAGCTTGTGATCATCTGTGCTTCTCCTTTATCTTTTTTTTTTTTGCAAAGAGGTTTGCACTCTGAACCATTGTTGTCCTTGGTTGCTATGCTTTTCATTTTTATCTTTTGAGCTAACTGGATATTGATTTTAGCCTTTACTTTAACAAGTTTCTGATTAGACTACACACAGAATTGTATTTGGAAAGACTTTCACATTAGCAGCCAATCTTTTCCTGTCTCCAAACTTATAGCTAGCTTCATTTTGGAGGATGTCATTGGATGTTTTCTGAATTCAGAAATTTCATATTCTGCTCTCTCATCAGCAGGTGGAAGAAGACCTTGGATTCTTAAAAGTTATGACACCTGACATAACCTCAATATTTTATGATCATCTGAGAACAATATAGTGAATACAGAACCATATGCCTCAAGATCTTCAAGAAAATTAGGGTATGCTGAGTAAAAATCACAAAATAGGTACCCAAAAGAGTGTTGGGCATATGTTTCAAATTTATGTTTAAATTTCTTGGTAGAAAATCTAATCATCATTTCTTTTCTTCTATGTTTTTGCATTGTAGAGGAATCCATATTTGCAGTGTACTTCTTATCTTAACAAAACAAAAATAAAAAAATACTCCATTTATATTTGAATTACTTAAATATTAGAAAGGAGATAAATGGTTAAAAGGAATAATCCAATAAGGGACAGGAAGATTTAAAAGGCAAAGGAAAAAAGATATTGTACTAAGAGAAAACAAAAAAAATCACAATCTTGAGACATAATCAGGACTCCTAATTTGAAATGGAAAATGATAAGTTCTTTCTGTGTTTGTTCATGTTAAAAAATAGAAACAAAGTCATTAAACAGAAGGAACACTGAGGGTTTCATGTTGGCTTCAAAAATAACACATTAACATTATCTGTATTCTTTTCTATTTTTATTTCTTTTGTTATATATTTCCCATCTCCATTTTAATGAGGTTCGGGATCACTGAGTGTTATAGGCAATACTCTACTGAGAGTTTGACATCTTTGTTAGAAAGGCTGATCACCCAGAGAGATCAAGATCATTAGATCAGAAATTTGGGACAGGAAAAGATTTTAGAAGTTCTCTCTGAAATCTACTAATTTTTACTGATGGGAGGTTCAGAAAAATTAAATAATATGTCAAAGGTTACACCATAGAAAAAAGCTCAGTCAGAATTTGAACTCAGATTATTTATTAATCCAACCCAAATCCAGTCATTTGCCCTTTTCACTAGAGTGTTAAGAAAGGAAGTCAATAAAACTGGAGAATGGGAGCACTCTGACTTTTGATCTACATACACAAATGTATACAAACATATATGTGTATATATGTTTTTTCTATATTTGAAAGAATATCAAATAGAATCTATTTTTCATGGGTTTTTTTAATTCAGGTAGGGGCGGCTAGGTGGCACAGTGGATAGAGCACGAGCCCTGGAGTCAGGAGTAACTGAGCTCAAATCCAGCCTCAGACACTTAATAATGACCTAGCTGTGTAGCCTTGGGCAAGTAACTTACCCCATTGCCTTGCAAAAACCAGAAAAAAAAATTAACAAAAATAAGGTACTCAAATTCTTTTACCACCTTTTGAAGGAATCATAATAGAACTTAAATATAGCTTCAATATAAATTGTTAAACTAAATATTTGTAAGTTTTGTAAAAATAATTCTCACTATTATTCACATATCTATTTATTTGACTGGATTTAGATTACAGTGATACATTTTGAAATCATCCTTAAATATTCAGAATTTATAACAATGGTTTATGTAATATATATTTTAAATTTTATGATTAAAATCCAATAAAAAGCCCAAGACTATTTATATTCAAATTGGTTAAATAATAAAAAAAGGAGAAGAAGAGTAAAAAAATGAATGATCCAAGAGTAGATAGACAGAAAGAGAAGACAAAGAAAATTCCTACTATGATAGAATTAGAAAGGATAAGGATGAGATCTCTTGTTCTGGAAAATAAAATAGAAACTTCTTTCTGGACTTGCTATGTTGCTCTTCAGTAATTTTCCTTCAGAGACAGAGGTAGAAAATGAAGACTGCTATCTAGAATAAATATCTTGACTGTGACAGAAATCCTTTAAAAAATTGGAAAAAATTATACCATTCTCTCTCTCTTCTTTATAAGAGGAGTGTGCAATATATAGTGTGTTAAGCCTGAAGTCATAAAGATTTATCTTCCTGAGTTCAAATTTGGCCTCAGACACTTACTAGTTATGTGAACCTGAACCTAAAAGTCATTTAACACTATTTACCTCAGTTTCTTCATCTGTAAAAGGAATTGGAGAAGGAAAGGGAAAATCATTCCAGTATCTATGACAAGAAAATCCCAAATGGGTTGCTGAAGAATTGAACATGACTAAAAATAGTGTATAACAACAGCAATCATGAAGAGGACAAAGAACAAATTCTCTTCCTCATCTAATAAAACAAGGTCATTTGTAATGTTTCACATTTGGTCTTTGGAATAAAAGATAATTTACTTTTATTATAAAATTCTGGAAGCTTCCCCAATTGATAAATGGTCAAAGGGTATATATAGACAGTTTTCAAATGAAGAAATTAAAGCTATATATAATCATATGAAAAAATTCTCCAAATCATTATTGATGAGAAAAATGCAAATTAAAACAACAATGAAGTATCACCTTACACCTATCAGATTGGCCAAGATGAGAAAAAAGGGAAAATGATCAGTGTTGGAGAGGTTGTGGGAAGAGTGCATTGTTGCATTGTTGATGGAGTTATGAAGAGATCCAGCCTTTCTGAGATCAAAATGGAATTATGCCCAAAGAGCAATAAAACTTTTTATTCTCTTTGACCCAGCAATTCCAATTCTAGGCCTATATCCAGAAGAAATCATAAAAAAATGGGAAAAGTCTCAGATTTCCAGAATATTCATAGCAGCTCTTTTTTGTTAGTGGCAAAGAATTGGAAATTAAGAGAATGCCCATCAATTGGGAAATGGCTAAACAAGTACATGAGTACTATGGAATATTATTGTACTAGAAGAAACCATAAATGGTCAGATTCTAGAGAAGCATGGAATGACTTATGGGATCTGATGCTGAGTGAAGGGAGCAGAACTAACAAAACAATGTACATATTAACAACATTGTGAGATGATCAACCTTGATGGAAGCAGCTTCTCTCAACAGTTCAGAGAGCTAAGACAGCTATATTAGACCAGCTATAGACAATACTATCCATATCCAGAGGAAGAAAAACAAAACAAAGAAAAAAAATACAAACAACCCTTCTGGAACTGATGAACACATTATAAAAATTATCTCTTATGTATTTCTTTCCTTTAATCCTAATTTCTCATACCAAAAATGACTAATATGTAAACATATTTATAAAAAATATGTATGCAAAATGCTAACCTGTTTGTTCCCTGCTGAGGGGAGGGTGGTGGGAAGGGAGGATAGAAGGAAATTTTGTAACTTAAAAATATACATGTACATATGGATAAAAAATAAACAAACAATAAAAAAAATTCTGGAAGCAATGACCCCTTTGGAAATTTCTGATAGTGCAGATAAGCAGGAATATTTCAGTAATTGGGCTATGATTTTCATGATGTGAGCATTCCCTTCTTCACTGGTACAAATTGCAAGCCACCCATGCCTTATTTTCCTTGATGAATCTATTGCCAATAAGTTCTTTAAAGCAAACTGAACTACTTTGCTGAGAATCTTCTTATTGGACTTTTGACATTGTCTAACAGAACAACTATATATTGATCATTTCTTGTTCTTGCTTACGACTAGCTGATCTTCTTTATTGGTCATATATCTTTTTTTTTAGATTTTTTCAAGGCAATGGGGTTAAGTGGCTTTCCCAAGGCCACATGGCTAGGTAATTATTAAGTGTCTGAGGTCAGATTTGAACCCAGGTAACTCCTGACTCCAAGGCTGGTGCTCTATCCACTGTGCCAACTAGCCACCCCAGTCATATAACTTTCTCAGCACATTTAGTAAATACTACTTTGTCTTCATATTTCTTCCTTGTTAATATGTTGAAGTGTCCACTCTGTACCTTTCCATTTTTCTTTGGTTAATCAAAAACTTGGATTTTTCAGAAAAAGTAGTGCTCTGTCAATCCTCAGTCATATCACTGAAAAAACAAAACATTTTATTTTTAAATTAGGACATTTGTTCAAAGGCAAAAAATGGAAATAGCAAAAGCATTTCCAAAGGAAAAGCTAATTCCAAAAAGGCAATTTGACCTATTTTCCTTTCCCTGTGCAATTATAGGCTCATTTCAATGTCCAATCAATGATATTTCATAGTCTAGACAGTGGAGCTTTTTCATTAATGTTTTGTTTTTAATCTGTATGTGTGCATGGTTAGACTGAACTCTGTTAAATGGTTATAGATCTTATTTAATAGGTTCAGCAAACATTCCAGAGCTTCATGTAAACAGCATAGTCATCCACAAATGGAGCATTTGGAAAATCATTTCATTTCTAGCAAATCTTTGTCCATTGTACTCTGATATTCTTCATGACAAGCTCAACTGTTTATGGCAAGCATCCATCTCTCTGTTGTATGCTTCATTTAACATTAATAATAAGAAAGGTGATGAACAAAATTATATTAATAATTACATCTTTCAATGGGATCTTATATTATTTTGACATGTGTATGGGAGATACCTTTGTTAGAAGAGAATCATTAAAGCATTGTTTTGCTAAGCTAAATGTTTCATGTGCACGGCACACAGAAAGCACAGTGGGATATTATATTTTCTATTCTTTTCAGTCAATTATTTAACAAAAGATGAGGTCTTTTGAAGACAAGTATATTATTTTCAAAATTGTGCCTCTTCTCAAATTAATATAAGATGTCCTTGATACATATGAAAATTATCTCAAAAAGACTGTATAGAGATGTGAATGCAATTATACATCTAGACCAGTAATAAATGACATTTTCTCAGTTGACCCCCTTTTGGAAATAACTATGATTATAATTTTTCAAAACTTTTGGTACCCTTCTTTCTTTCAAAAATATTGCTACAATCTCTCATTACTCAAAATTGTCTTGTTTGTAGCATGGAACTTTTCTCCTTGTACTAACTCCAATATCTGGTTCTTTAAAAAGAACCCAGAAGACTTCCAGCCAAGTGGTAGAGAGAAGACAGGCACAGTTCTAAAATCTCCTGATCTTTCCCCATATGTGATATGAAATAAACCTCTTAACAAAAGTCTTATCAACAAAACCCAGTAAGAAAAGCCAGGAGAAAGAACATCTACCTCAGGATTTGTCTTCTCATTACATGAGGTACAAAAGGCCTATGGTAATAGAGGGGAAGAAAGGAGGCAAGGAGAACCACCTGAATCATCATCTCATCAGACTTGGTTTAAAGTTAACTTACACACAAGTGCAGTTCATTTAGAAAACATCTTATCTTTAAAGTATTAAAAGGGGAAAGGGGGAGGGGGAAATGGAGAGAGGGAGGAGGAAGAAAAGGGGGAACTAATAGAAGGAAGAGAATGGAAAAGGGAAAAAGGGAAAGAGGAGGGGGTGGATATAGAAGGGAAAATACACTGAAGGGGGTGGTATTCATAAACAAAATACTGGGGAATAGGGATAAAGGGGGGAAAATACAAACAGAGGGAAGATAGCATAGAGGGCAATAAAGAGTTAGTAATTATAACTTTGAATGTGAATGGGATGAACTCTCCCTTAAAACATAAATGAATAACAGAGTGAAATAAAAACCAGAATCCTACAATATACTGCTTACAAGAAACTCATTGGAAGCAGAGAGATACATAGAGAGTAAAGGTAAAAGATTGGGGCAAAATATATTTTGCTTCAGCTGAAGTGAAAAAAGCAGGGGTAGCAATCCTTAGCTTAGACAAAGAAGCTGCAAAAACAGACAGCATTAAAAGAAATAAGCAAGGATACTATAGCCTCCTAAAAGGTACCATAGACAATAAAGTGATTGCAATACTGAATATATAAGCACCCAATGAGATAACATCCAAATTCTTAGAGGAGAAGCTGAAAGAACTACAGGAAGACATAGGCAGCAAAACTCTACTAGTGGGAGACCTCAACCTCCCACACTCTGATCTACTTGAATCAAATCATAAAATAAACAAGAAAGAAGTTAAGGAGGTAAATAGATTGTTATAAAAACTAGATATGATATATTTATGGTGGAAATTGAATGGAGACAGAAAGGAATATACCTTTTTCTCTGCAGTACATGGCACTTATACAAAAATTGACCATGTACTAGGGCATAAAAACCTAATGATCAACTGCAGAAAGGCAGAAATAGTGAATACATCTTCCTCAGATCACAATGCAATAAAAGTCATATACAATATTGGGCCAAGGAGATATAGACCCAGAACTACTAGAAACTGAATAACCTCATTTTAAAGAATGAGTGGATCAAACAACAAATTATAGAAAGAATTAATTATTTTATCCTAGATAATGACAATAATGAAACAACATGCCAAAACCTATGGGATACACTCAAGGAGGCTGTCAGGGGATATATATATCTTTAAATACCTACATGAATAAATTAGAGAAAGAGGAAATCAATAAACTAAATATACAACTAAAAAAATTAGAGAAAGAACAAATTAAAAATCCCCAATTAAATATCAAATTAGAAATTCTAAAAATTAAAGGAGAAATTAATAAAAATGAAAGCAATAAAGCTATTGAATTAATAAATAAAACCAAAAGCTGGTTTTATGAAAAAACCAATAAAATTGATAAACCTCTGGACAATTTGATTTAAAAAAAGAAAACCAAAGTGCTAGTATCATAAATGAAAAAGGTAACCTCACCACCAATGAGGAGGAAATTAAAGTAATAATTTGGAGTTTTTTTGCCCAAATCTATGTCAATAAATTTGACAATATAAGTAAAATGGACAAATATTTACAAAAATATAAGTAGCCCATGTTAAATGAAAAAGATTAAATACATAAACAACCCTATCTCAGAAAAAGAAATTCAACAAGCCTCATTGAATTTCCTAAGAAAACATCTCCAGGGCCTGATGGATTCATAAGTAAATTCTTCCAAACTTTTAAGGAACAATTGGTTCCAATTCTTTAAAAACTCTTTGGAAAAATAGGGGAAGAAGGAACTCTGCTTAACTCTTTCTATGAAACCAATATGGTGCTGATACCTAAACCAGGAAGAGTAAAAACAGAGAAAGAAAATTATATACCTATCTCCCTGATGAATATAGATGCAAAAATCTTAAATAAAATCTTTGCAAAACAATTACAACAATTTATCACTAGGATAATACATTTTGACCAAGTGGGATTCATCCCAAAAATGCAGGGTTGATTCAATATTAGGAAAACTGTTAGTATAATCAATTATATCAACAACAAACCTATCAGAAATTATATGATAATATCAATAGATGCTTAAAAAATCTTTTGACAAAATATGGCACCTGTTCCTACTAAAAACACTAGAGAGTATAGGAATAAATGGACTGTTCCTTAGAATAATAAACAACATCAATCTGAAACTATCAACAAGCATTATGGTCAATGGGGAAAGGTTAGAGGCATTCCCAATAAGATCAGGGGTGAAACAAGGATGTCCATTATCACCATTGCTATTTAATGTCATATTAGAAATGCTAGCTTCAGCAATTAGAGAAGAAAAAGAAATTGAAGGAATTAGAATTGGGAAGGAAGAGACAAAACTCTCACTCTTTGCAGATGACATAATGGTACACCTAGAGAATCCCAAGAAATCATCCAAAAAACTACTGGAAACAATTAGAAATTTTAGTAAAGTTGCAGGATATAAAATAAACCCTCATAAATCCCATAAATTTCTATATATGACTAGCAAGATAGAGCAAGAAGAGCTAGACAGAGAAATCCCATTCAAAGTAACCTCAGACAATATAAAATATCTGGGAGTCCATTTGCTAAGGCAGACTCAGAATTTTTTTTTGGGGGTGGGGGTGGGTGTTAAGTGGCTTGCCCAAGGCCACATAGCTAGGTAATTATTAAGTGTCTGAGGCTGGATTTGAACTCAAGTACTCCTGACTCCAGGGCTGGTGCTTTATCCACTGAGCCCCCTAGCTGCCCCAGAAACATTTTGAAAACAATTATAAAACACTTCTCATACAAATTAAATCAGATTTAAATAACTGGGCAAACATCAACTGCTCATGAATAGGTCGAGCTAATATAATAAAAATGACAATTCTACCAAAACTAAACTGCCTGTTTAGTGCCCTACCAATCAAAATTCCAAAAATTTACTTTAATGAGTTAGAAAAAGTTGTAAGTAAATTCATATGGAGAAATAAAAAGTCAAGAATTTCCAGGGATTTAACTCACTCATTCCATCAGTGCAACAATCAGGTACAATTTGGGCTGTCTGCAATGGAAAATACCATCTGTATCCAGAGAAAGAACTATGGAGTTTCAACAAAGACTATTACCTTTAATTAACAAAGACTATTACCAAAGTTTATTACCTTTAATTGAGGAAAAAAACAACTTACATCTTATTGTCTGATCTTGCTATCTGATCTAATACTTTATGTTTCTTCCTTAAGGATATGATTTCTCTGCCATCACATTCAATTTAGATCAGTGTATACCATGGAAACAATGTAAAGATTGACAAATTACCATCTGGGGGGGGGTAATATTAGGGGAAAAATTGCAAATCTCAAAATACATAAAATCTTAAAAAAAAAAGAACCCAGAAGCCACCTTTCTAATTGAATCTTCTTTTGCTGTGGTTTAATTCAAGAATGTCGATAGTGATATGATTCACTTCTTCTATGCATATGTCCATTTGTTGGTCACTCAGTACAGCAGAGGACATCCTTATATCCTTGCTACCATAGAGTATGCTCACAGAAGCTTTTCCCAGTTTTAGTTGCTTTAGGACATCCCCCCCCCGCCTCCATCCCCACAATGTGGTGATTTTTGCTGAAATAACTTTAAGTTTTACTATGACATAGTAAACTCTGAGTATTCTCTTAATCATTCCCTATTCCATAACAGTGACAAAGTTCGGGCATTTAGGAGGTATGACCAGAACCCAAACCGTTCATCTCTTTATAAAGATATCTAGGTTCAGAATATACATGAAAGATTTATAGTCATAGTCCTTCGACTTAGCAGCTATTGTTATCAGGGTTGGAAGATCATTAGAACCAAGATAGGTATTTGAACACATTCAGTAGCAGGAGATGATGAACTTGACCGACATTTAAATAATGTTTATAAACAGCCTAAAAACACGTGTGATTCTTTAATCTTTTTCTGCTTTTTCCACCACTCAGTCACTCACCAAATAGGAACTGGTTATCTCCAAAGGATTAGGTTTGCTTTGCATTTTTATTTATTTCTGGAGTTGGGATGGTCAAATGAATAATTCATCACCAAATTATGGACTTGTCCTGGGTCAAAAAAGATAACTGCCTCAGGGTTTCCTACCAGTTGTAACCAGACATCTCCTCTTCCCAGGTTGGTGGTACCCCTATACCTCCAAACTCATCCATACATTAGCCCTCTGATGCACAGCTCATTATTGTAGAGCAGTTTTATTTGAAGATGAAATCACACATGAGCAAATGCAAAATTCATGTTATGCTCAGACTATTCCCTACTATATCAATTAAGTTGGGATAAATGTGCTCTTTCAAAACAAACATAGCAGAACTGATAGTTCATGTAAAGGAAAGTGAAACATTTATGGGTGGCAGCAAGAACAGCTTCAGAAAGAGATAGTTTTATAAGTGAAAGTATCATTAAAGAAGAGGCATTATAAAAAGCATCAAAAAAAAAAAACAAAAACCAAGAAACCTTCCATCTGACATGTTGCTGGAATATCCTTTTTATATATTGTCTCTGTCATTAGAATATGATATTCTTGAGACCAGGGACTACTTCCACTTTTCTATTTATTTTCCTAGTGTTTTGTACATAATAGTTATCTAATAAGTATTCCCTCATTTGTTCTTCAAGAGTATGATCACTTGTGGGTATAGCTAAGATGGAATAGAATAGATTTGGGGAACTGAGTAGATTAAAGAATTGGGAAAGTTGAGAAAATGAGGCAACATCAAGTTTCCTAGGAAAAGACAAAGGAAATGGAGTATAAAGACAATGAGACAAGAACTGAATTGTTTGAAAAAGGACAGAGAAGCACCTAGAGAATTGTAGTTAATCATCTCCAAAATCTTTGGGGACTGGGTATCTTTTTACCCTATTATTCTGTACCAATATGAGTTGTCTGTGTACATGTCATTTATTCAGCTCCTTTAATTTTACATCACTCTATCCTTAGCACAGTGCTATTTGCTTTTTCTTGTCTCAGAATAAACTCCTTGAAAACAGGAGCCATTTCTCTTTTATTTTCTTATTCCCAGGATTTAGCAGAGTGCCTTTTTTAGGTTCTGTTTCACAAGTCAATCTCAGTGATTGGCTATCTGTGATATTTTAGCCTTGACCTGTGGTGTCATCCCTCAGAGGAGGTGCAAGTATTAAAACTCCCTCTGATACTGCTTTTATTTTGCACACATAGTGTTAGGGAATTCCTTGGGACACTTAGAAATTAAGTGACTTGTCCATGGATAAGTAAGTAATATGTGTAAGGAGCAGGATTTGAACCAATGTCTTCCTGACTCTGAGACTGGGCTCCTTATCCACTTTGCCTCATTGCCTCTCACCTTGGACATAGTAGATTTATAATAAACATTTGTTAGACTAAATTGAGAAATATAGACAAAATAATATGAGAGTAGTATGCCCATTGGTGGACATATTATTTCTGCAGGCTTGAGAGGATCAAGGTAGATCTGGTTTCCGGGCAAGGGATTAGTGGTTAAATAATGAGTTAGAGAGGGTAAGACAGACCAAAAGCTGAAAGGGACCTCTGAGGCAATCAAGTCCCAGTTCTTCCATTTTATAGATGAAAAAATTTAGAACCTAATGAGAATAAACGCCTTGCCTGAGGTCACTCTCAGAGTAAGCATCAGAGGTGAGTTTTGAACCTCCATTCTTTTAACTCCAGTGTTAATGAATTTTCCACCATACCACAATACATTATTTCTCAACATATGCTATTTCCTTTTACTTTTCTTCTGAAATTACACTATTATCTAGGATTCATTTCACAGTATGTTGTCTTTCTTACATGGTATAATATGCTTCAGCTGCTTTATATGTTGCATTATTTAACAACAAAATTCTAGGGGATGCTTTGATATAGTATCATGTATTTGTAAATGCACATTCTGATATGAAAAATATTGTGATCCTAAAAATATTTCTGCATCTAGTAATCATGTTATAAATAGGGATGCCATTTAGAAAATTCTTCTTAATTCATTTTTTTCTGGTGAAGCATGTTTTTGTTCTATTGCTCTCTCACACACTCTGTTTCTCTTTTGATTACAATAACATATTTGTTTTTTTCCTATTTACTATTATTAATCCATAAGTATTCCTTCTAACCAGGAGTAAAAACTCTCTATTTCGATCATCCCCAAGTGCCGTCTTCTTTTCCTGAAGCATTTTATTTTTTAATGGCTATTTCATATATCATTTGACATTTTTTCTTTCTGTGTTTGTTCATCTTGTTTTTTCAGGTATAGATATCCATTAATATTTATGATTGTACAAACATGCTTGCATAAAAATAGTCTATTTTCACATTAGTTAAATGCTAAATAGTGCTGAACTTGTTCTTTGTAACTCTGTATCTTCTAACTTAGTATTCAACTTTGTGAATATATAAAAAATTAATGGTTTTTTGCTTTTATTTTTTGAACCAGTACATAAATAAGCACAGAAATGAAATGTGCTAATGTTCAAAGCTGGATTTCAGTTATTTCAAACTTATTTCTTTAATATAGAACTAAATCATGATTTAGTTAGAAACCAGATAACTGTGATTTTTCCAAACTAAATCTTATAAAAATAACTTGTAATTAATTATGTAAAACACACCATCTTCCTCCAAGACTCAGTTCAGGTTCCATCTTCTTCATGAAGTATATTTTTTCATAATTAATAATTTCATAATGCAGATAATGCAATGGATAGAGTTCCAGATTAGAGACAGGAAGGCTCACCTTCTTGAGTTCAAATCTTGCTTCACACACTTAATACTCATTGACTCTAAGCAAGTCATTTAACCCTGTTGACCTCAGTTTCCATATCTGTAAAATAAACTGGAGAAGGAAATGGCAAATCAATCTAGTATCTTTGAGGAAAATCTCAAATCAGGTCATAAAGGCTCAGACATAAGTGAAAAAAAATAACTGGCCAGCTTCAAAAAATAAAGAAGACCCTCAGATATTGACTGACTCTGTTGATGAACTGAATTGCCAAATCTCTTTTCTTAGTCTTCATCCTTCTCTATGTTACATTTGATATGATCAAACACTTATTTACTATATTCTCTCTCCTCAAAGCTTTTGGTGACAACAATCCATCTTCCTTCTACATCTGACCATTTTTCAGTTGACTTTTCTAAATCATGTTCTCTTGCTTTGGGTGCTCCCCAAGGTTCTCCTTCAACCCCTTATCTCTTCTCTCCCTTTTTATCTGTTTGCCAATCTGTGTAGATTTGTCTCTCTGTGTCTCTGGCTGTATTTGTTTCTCTCTGACTTCATCTTTCATGAATTTATTTCTTTGTAGATGACTCACAGATCTAAAATATCCAGCCCTAAACTCTCCCCAAGCTTCCAGGCTGCCTCACTAACTAAACTACCTAAAAGATGTTTCAGGTTCCAGAAATCTCTCCAAGTCAACATGTATAAAATACAATTTCTCCAACTCACCTCTTTTGTTAACTTTTAAATTTCTGTTGAAGATATCATCATTCCTCTAGTCACCCAGATACAAAACTTTGTCATTGTCATTTACTCTTCATTCTCCCTATTTCATATAACTTATCAATGGACAAATCTTGTTTTATCTCCACAGCATTTTTCACATCCAATCTTTATTCTCTACTTGTACAACCATAGCTCTAATTCAGGTCTTTATTCACTCTTGCATGCATTATTGCAATAACTTTCTAATTAGTCTCCATATCTCAAGTGTCTCTCCACTCTAATCTGTCCTTAACATACCAGCCAAAGTGATTTTCCTTAAGTGCAAATCTCAACATGTCAACTCCCAACTCAGTTAAACTACACAGGCTCTCTATCCCCTGTCAGATAAAAAAGAAATTTCTCTGTAATTTTTAAAGACCACCAAAACATAGCCCAAACTCTCTTTCTCACATTATACATTGCTTCCTTTCCTTCACTGTGTGATCTACACATACTGACCTTCTTTCTATGCCTCAACACAGGTCAACATCATACTCCATCTCCAGTCTCTAAGCTTGAGTACTGGTCATTCTCCAAGTCAATAATACATACTTATACTCGCTTTCAACTTCTAATATCTCTCTCTTCTTTCAAGACAGCTAAATTCCAACCTTTTATTTATTATTATATTGTAGCTAGCATTTGTATATTGTTTTGAGGTCTGAAAAACACTTTTATATTTGTTATCTCATATAATCCTTACCTCATACAACCTGTAAAATAGAAGCTATTACCTTCACTTATCTTAATTTTACAGATAAGGAAATTGATGGCAAAGTGGAATGTGTTTCTTTTCCAGAGTTACATGGGTAACACTTAACTGGAACTGGATTTGAACTCAGGTTTTTCTAAATCCATTGATCTATCCATTTAATCACTGAATTATCTCCCAAACTACTACTGCTCTCATTCTCTATTTATTTTTATTCATTCATTCATTTTATCCATTCAACTTAAAATTTATTCTGTATGTACTTACATTTGTCCTTGTTGCCTTCATTGACAGAATGAAAGCTCTTTTGGAGTTAAGATGTTTTCCTTCTTTGTATTTATGTTTCCATTGGCTAGTGTAGCCTTTGACTGATTATCCTTACTGTAAGCGTATTTGTTGGTTGATTTAGCATTGGGTACTCTTGATTGAATTAGGATCTTAATTGAGGAGAAATCCTAATAGATGAAATCACTGAACCACTTATGTATTTGAATATAATTCTTAAAGGAATGATTTCAGTCCATTGAAGGCAAGGACTATATCATTTGTCTCTTTACATTCATATACCAAGACACTTGAATCACAGTGTCTTTCACATATATTAGATACTTTATCTATGTTTGTTGAATTGGAAGAATGGATTTGGAGGGCAAGAGTGGCCCTTGACAATTCATATAGATATTTTAGAATCTCTCAGTTTTTCATAGCTCCATTTCCCCCAATATTTGTTAAACTTGATCTAAATTTGGGAGCAGCTAAGTGACAGAATGCATAGAGCACCGGCACTGTAGTCAGTACAACCTGAGTTCAAATCTGGCCTCAGACACTTAATAATTATCTAGCTGTGTGACCTTTGGAAAGTTACATAATCCCATTGCTTTAGAGAAATAAAAAAATAATAATTAAAAAAACTTGATCTAAATTCAAAAATATGTTAGGATGTATCATGTAGCAATCCTAGGGTATATGCTTTCCATATATAAAAATGAAGGCAAACGCTGTCATAATTTAGTTCAACTGAGTGACTCAAATTAGAAATGCTGTTCATGGAGTAAACATGATAGATTAGAAAAACAAATATTATGCTATTCTGTTATATGCTTTGAGAGACTTGATTTTAGTTTCCATAAAAATTATTTAGTGTACTTGATATATATATATATATATATATATATATTATATGAATAATGCTATCAACTGTAATCCCTCTAATTTTTCTACTTTTTCCTCTAGATACAATTGGTCACAGGCAAATTAAAATCCATCAAATGTTGTGGTGTTCTTCATTAATACCATAATGGAGATTATATAGATCTATCATATGGTTTTATAGTATCTAATGAGGATATTAAGATGCTTTACAATTCCTGAATGAAATTAGTGCTAATGAAATTATATGGGTAGAATAACCATGTTTACATATTATAAACTTGTTTCAAAGCTTTGAAACAAGCATGCATTGTCTTTCTTAATGATTAAATAATAATGATAGTTTTCCTTTTTTTGGTGTGTGTTTCTATCTGTAAGTGGGTCTTCTGTATGTGTTGCTATTGTTTAAAGTTGGCTGCATTTCATGGAAATAATCTGCCACAACGTGGCAGCCAGGTATTTTAATAGGCATCCTCACTTTCTTTAATATTTATTTAAGTAATAAGTTGGGTTTTAAAAATGTATTATGTGGAAAATGCTTGTCTTTTTGGCACAAACAAAATGTCAGTTGGCTCTCTAGTTAAGCATTTCTTGGCACTCCCTATAATTTTCTGTATCCACCTCATTAGTCAATCACACAACTGCAAACTCTCAGGCAAAGGTCCCACACAAGAGGAACTCCTGGAGAGGACAGGTCTAATAAACATAACCAGCTGTCGCATGAAGAAACTCAAACACACACACACACACACACACACACACACACACACACACACACACATACACACCCTCAAGTCCCATCTTGAGTTCTCTCATTTAGAGTTTTCTGAGTCATGTATTTATGTCAGTGAAAGGTCAGTTACACATACACCAAAGAAAATACATGGAAGGGAATAATCATTCTGTTTTCTTCATGTAACATTCTGGGTTGTAAAGATTGTCAAAGAATAACATAGACAATCTTCTTCCTGACCTTAAGGAATGAATACTGTGAGAACACCAGACAGATACAGGATACTACCATTCTTTTAATCATCTAGGTTCACAGCCCTAAAGTTATCATGGTTGTTTTTGTCTAATTCTTTCAATCGAATCCTTCTGATTTTTCTTCCTAAATGGTTTTTAAATTCAATCCTTATTTTATATTGCACACATCTATTATTACTTCTATAATTTTGTAGCTGAATATTCCTAAAATCCAGTCCTTTTATCTTTTAATTTATTCTCTGCATTAATTTTAAAATTTCCTTGACCAAATTCATCATCCTTCTCCAATTTGAGAATCTACCAGGGCTGTGCCTTGACTATTGGATCAGATCTGAAGGATTTAACTTAGCATTCAAGAAGTTTTATGAACTTGATGTCTATTTCCTACTCCAAATAATAATTTATTAATTCTTGCCCCTTTGCTCTTTGCTGATCTCCTTATTCTCTTCCATATCTCCTCTCTGCTGATGTAGTACTTTTACTCATTTCCTTCCCAGACAACTAGAATGCATTCCCCTTACATTTTCATGAGTTGATTTCCCCATTACCTTCAATATTCAACAAAAGATTCAGTTTCTCCAAGAGCTCTGCTTTATAATCATGGAATTATGGACTTGGAAAAATGCTTAGAAATATTCATTCAATAATATAATTTATATAAAAGGAAACTGATTCCAAAGAAGGTTGATACTTTCCACCAATTATGCTCTTAGTTAGAGATAGAGTCAGGATTCACACAGAGGCTTTCTTTACCATCAAACCAGTTTTCTTTTCATTAGTTCTTACAGCCTCTATCCATCAGTTGGGAAATGATTGAACAAGTTATAGTATATGAATATTATGAAGTATTATTGTTCTATAAAAAACCATGAATGGTCAGACTCTAGAGAAGCATAAAAAGAATTACATGAACTGATGCTGAGCAAAGGGAGCAGAACCAAGAGAACATTTATACATTAATAATAAAATTGTTAGCTCATCATCTTTGATGGATGCAGCTCTTCTCAGCAGTTCAGAGATCTGGGACAACCCTGAGGGACTTGTTCTGGACAACAGCATTCACATCTAGATGAAAAAAACAAAAATCAAAAAAAAAAAATCACAGAATCTGAATGAACACTCTGTTTGTGTTTTTAAATTATTTCTTATGTTTTTACTTCCTATCCCATGGTTTGCTTTCTTTTTCCTTAGTCCTAACTCATATATATAAAATGACTGATATGTAAGCATGTTAAACATAAAATGTGCATGTACAATGTTCTGTTATGTATTTAGTGAGGGGGGGAAAGGAGTGTGAAAGAAAATTATGCAACCTTTAAATATGCAATTCAATGAATGTTGGAAAGCTTTCATAATAGAAAATGAAATATGAACCCTGCAAAAAGATCTCATAGTCTCTTATGATTAACTTTAATTAAATGAGCTACAGGAGAAAGTATTTACACTTAATAAGTAGTATATAAGTTTCTTGAAAACAAGGATTATAGAATTTAAGCCTTTTGCATGAAAGGGTTTTTTCCCTTTTTTTTTTGTCTTTCATTCCTAGTTCATTATACAATGTCTGATATATAGTAGGCACTTAAATATTTATTGAACTGATTTGGATCTCATTCTAATCAATCCTTTACTTTTTAAGAGGCAATGATCCTAACTTTCCTTCACTTTTCCATAATTAGAAAAACAAATTCTATGTTTTCCATTGCTGTCATTTTTCACCAGATTTGAGTCAACATGAAAATTAATATTTCTGAGACTATTCTTAATTACCAGTGTTTTTCATGATCTGTATTTTTTTTTCTTTTTGGAGACTGGCCCTCCCTTTCTCATCTCATTTTGACACAGAAGCTTTGACCTATTACATTACAGACACTTAGGTTGGTTTGGTTTCTTTAAGCCTCAGAGTGCTTGTATTATGAGTAATGGGCTTCAAAGCTTTGGCTGTCCAGAACTTGCTTGTGGAAGCAATCCACTGTATTCAGCCTTCTCTTTTACAAAGTAATAGCTGTAACTCACCATGCTCAGTTGTGTAAATATATATTTTAAAATTTTTAATCACATTTTATATGTTCTTTTTGTAGTCATCGAAGTTATTTTTTAAATGTTTCTTTCAGAATTTTATTATTGAGCATTTCATATCCCCTCTGGGTTTCCTTGAAGTATTTTAATTCTTAAGAATGCTACCAATTCTTCCTTTGATTCTTTTGAAATCTGCTCTGCAAAAGCAGTAGGGTGCATGTTGGACTCTGAGAATACTCAGCTTTCTCCAGCTTCTCTCAAAAATTCTAAGGTGAGATATTCCATTTCTATCTAGTTTCCCATCATGTACGCTTCAGAAATCAATCCATGTTTTCTCAGTAAGAATGAGATTTCTCCTCACTGGTTCTTATGCTTTTTGAAGAAATTAACATCAAGGAAATAATATGTAGCTCCTAGACTAGTAGAAGATTAGCACAGATTGGATTATAAAATTGATAATTGATAACTTGGATATTGAATGATGATATAGGACTTTAAATTTTGACACTGCTGTTATTCAATTGCTTGAAATTTTGTGACATTACTTGGAGTTTTCCTGGTAAAGATATTAAAGTGGTTTGTAATTTCATTCTCCTGATCATTTTACAGATGGGGAATTCAAGCAGAGTTTTAAGTGACTTGTGCAGGTTCACATAGTCAGATTTTAGCTCAGGCTAACAAGCAGGCTAACACTAACCTTCTATGGAAATGGGGAGCATGAGAATGCTGAGGAGCATGAGCCTTAGACTCCAAGGCCATGTTGAATTGTTGTCAGAGGTACATCACAGAAAATAAAAGATGACTATGAAGAAGATTGAAAAAAAACAAGTTAGATTTCACATTTATATCTAACAGGAGCCCAATTGGAAAGTGAAGCAGGAGTCAAAAAGATCTGAGGACAAACCTTGCCACAAATACATAGCTACATGACCCTGGATAAGTCATTTAACCTAACTTTAGTTCCTAGACTCCCATCAATTCTTTCTATGAACTCTTTGAATCCTACTCTTCAAAATCACTAGAGCGAAAGTTAGATCATCACAGAATTCCATAGAGTTGGTCAAATGGGAGGAACTGTGGATGGAACAAACACTGAACATGGTTTTGAGAAGTCTTAAGTTCATATTGGACATCAGACAAATATAACCAAGGTAATCTCCACAAGAGTAAAGTGAGGCTAATAATAGCACTTGCCTCCTTATTGAGGTTTATTGTGAGGATGAGATAGTTGGTAAAGCACATGACACTGTATATAGACTATAGTAGCCCCCTAGTAAATACTGGCTTCCTTCTTTTTTTTTCCCCCTGTTACTTAGTTTACTCATCTCTTAAGTCGGGGAGTAGATTCAAATGTCCTTTCCTGTTTCAAATTTATGATCCTTTAAACCTATTATGATTTGGGGAAGCAAAGTGCTTAGACTATCTCTTCTTTGCATTTGTTTTCATCTATCTTTAGAAATTCTCTATCAATATTCCTGTTTCACTTTTCCTTCTTTGTTGTTTTACACCATTTGAACATTTTGTAATGTTAGGGTTTTAAAGCTTTCTTTTTAAAATTAAACGAATACCTTTCTAGAGAAAAGTAAATGGGGATAGAAAAGAAGATACCTTTTTCTCAGCAGTATACCTATAGCAAAATTGACCATGTACTGGGGCACAAAAAAACCCCCTTATAATCAAATTCAGAAATTCAGAAATAATAAGTACATACTACTCAGACCATGATGCAATAAAATTACATGAAATAAATTATCATGGAGAGATAAACCAAGAACTAATTGGAAATGAAATAACTTTATCTTAAATAATGGGTGGATCAAACAGCAAATATAAATAATCAATGATTATATCTAAGAAAATGATACTAATGAGATATTATACTAAAATTTAGGGAATGCAGACAAGACAGTTTTGGGGAGAAACTTTATGCCTCTAAATGCCTATATCAATAAAATAGAGAAAGAGGAGATCCATGAATTGGGTATACAACTAAAAAAGCTAGAAAAAGAACAAATTAAAGATTCCCCCAATTAAATAACAAGTTAGAAATTCTGAAAATCAAAGGAGAGATTCATAAAAGTGAAAGTAAGAAAACCATTGATTTCATTGATAAAACCAAGCATTGGTTTTATGAAAAATTCAATAAAATAGACAAATCTTTGATTAATCTGATTTTTTAAAAAAGAAGATAACCAAATTACAAGTATTAAAAATGAAAAGGGTGAACTAAGCACCAATGAAGAGTAAATTAAAGACATAATTCAGAGCTACTTTGCCAAACTGTATGCCAATAAATTAGATAACCCGAATGAAATGGATGAAAATTTACAAAAATATAAACTGCCCAGATTAACAGAAAAGGAAATGTTACTTAAAAACCCCATTTCAGAAAGACAAATTTAAGAAATCATAATAAACTTCTTAAGAAAAAGAATTCAGGTCCAGAAGAATTTGCAAGTGATTTCAACCAGACATTTAAGGAATAATTAATTTCTAATCTACATAAACTATTTTAAAAAAAATAGGAGAGGAAAAAGTTCTGCCAAACTCCCTTTATGACACCAACTTGGTGCTGATACCTAAACCAGGAAGAGCCAAAAAAAAACAAAGAAAATTATAGACCAATCTCCCTAATGAATATTGATGCAAACATCTTAGAATTTTAGCAAAGAGATTTCAACAAGTTATTACTAGGATAATACATCATAATCAGGTAGGATTTATACCAGGTAAGCAGGGGTGATTAGGAAAACACTGAACACAATTAAACATATCAATAACAAAACCAACAGAAATCATATGATTATCTCAATAGACACTGAAATACAACATCCCTTCCTATTTAAACATTAGAAAATAATGGAGTTTTCCTTAAAATATAAATAGTATCTATCTATATCTATCTATCTAAAGCCATCATCAAATATTATACATAATGGTAATAAACTTGGGTGAAACAAGGATACCTATTATCACCATTACCACTCAATATAGTATTTAAAATGCTAGCAGTAGCAAAAACAGAAGAAATATAAATTGAAGGAATCAGAATTGTCACTAAAGAAGCAAAATTTTCACTCTTTGCAGATGATGTGATGGTATACCTAGAGAACCCAAGAAAATCATCTAAAAAAATCTCTTTGAAACAATTAACAAATTCATCAAAGTAGCAAGATATAAAATAAACCCACATAAATCACAGCATTTATATGCATATATATATAAATATATTTTAAATACATATATATACCACAAAAGCCCAGGAGCAAGAGCTAAAAAAGAAATTCCATTTAAAATAACTTTAGACAACATTAAATACCTGGTAATCTACCTCCCAAGGCAAACCAAGAAACTGTATGAACACAATTATAAGGCACTTCTCAACAAAATAAAGTCTGATCTAAATAATTGGAATAATGTCAAATGCTCATGGTTAAGGTTAAGCTAATATAATAAAAATGAAAATTCCATCCAAATTAAATTACTTATTCAGTGTTATACCAAACTACTAAATAACTACTTTACCAAGCTAGGAAAAAATAGTAACCAAATTCATCTGGAGCATCAAAAGGGCAAGATTAGCAAGGGAACTGATAAAAAAAAGTAAAGGAACATGGCCTAGCTCAACCAAATCTAAAACTATACTATAAAGTGGCAGTCATCAAAACTGCCTAGAGTAATGGATCAGTGGGTTACAGCAGGTTCTAAAGAAGTTGTAGTAAATGACTACAGCAGCCTACTATTTGACAAACCCAAAGACTGGACGAAAAATTCACTATTTGACAAAAATTGTTGGGAAAACTAGAAAATAGTATGGCAAAAACTAGGCATAGATCCTCATCTCACATCATTTATCAAAATAAAGTCAAAATGGGTACAGGATTTGGACATAAAGAGTGATACCATAGATATATTAACAGACCAAGAAATGCATCATCTATCTGATCTATGTAAAGGGGATAAATTTATGACCAAACAAGAATTAGAGCACATTGTAAACTACAAAATAAATGATTTTGACTACATTAAATTTAAAAGGTTTTGTACTAATATAATCAATGCTACCAAAATTATAAGTAAAGAAGAAAGCTAGGAAACAATCTTCACAACTAGATATTCTGATAAGAGTCTCATTTGTAAAATATATAGAGAATTGTATCAAATTTATAAGGTCACAAGTCATTCCCCAATTGATAAATGGTCAAAGGATATGGACAGTTTTCAAATGAAGAAATTAAAGTGATATACAAACCTATGAAAAAAATACTCCAAATTATTATTGATTAGAAAAATGCAAATTAAATCAACAATGAAGTATCATCTCACACCTATCAGATTGGCCAAGATGATTTGATGCATTGCTGATGGAGTTGTGAATGGATCCAACCTTTCTGGAGAGCAATATGGAACTATGCCCAAAGAGCAATAAAACTGTCCATACCCTTTGACCCAGCAATTTCAATTTTAGGTCTATATCCAAAAGATATTATAGAAATAGAGAAATATCCTATATGTTCCAAAATATTCATAGCAGCTTTTTTTTGCAGTGGTAAAGAATTGGAAATTGAGGGGATCCCCATCAATTGGGGAATGGCTAAACATGTTATGGTACATGAATACTATGGAATACTATTTTTCTATAAGAAACCATAAATGGAAGGGCTCTAGGGAAGCATGGAATGACTTATAAGATCTGATGCTGAGTGAATGGAGTAGAACCAAGAGAACAATGAACACATCAACAACAACTTTGTGAGATGAACAACCTTGATGAAAGTCGTTCAGAAAGCTAGGACAACTGTATTAGACTGATTATGGACTATATTATCCCCATCCAGAGGAAGAAAACCAAAACAAAACACCCACACACACAAACAACTATTAAGAATCTTATGAATTATCTTAAGAATTATGAATTATCTTAAGAATCTTAAGAATTATCTCTTATATATCTTTCCCTTAATCCCAATTCCTCACACAGAAAATGATTAATCTGTAAATATGTGTATGTATGTATGTACAATACTAACCTGACTGTTCATCACTGAGGGGAAGGCGGTAGGTGGGAAGGGTGGAAGGGAATGTTGTAACTTAAATTATACAAGTGCATATGGATAAAATAAATAATAATTTAAAAAAAAATGAATACACCAATCAATTTGTAAATCCTCATGACTGAAATTTAGAGCTGAATTAAATAATTGACATGCTTACTCTGGATAGACTTCTATGACAATTTCCAGTATACTTTTTAAAATTTTACTTCTATGACAATTTCCAATATCCTTTTTAAATTTCAGTCTATATATGATGCAGGTTTTGGACTGAGCATCATCTATCTAAGATGAAAGTGAGAAGAGAAGCTATGTGACTTCAAGCTATACTTTCTACAATAATACATATCAGAATTACAGAATCACAGACTCTTTGAATTTATCTGAAAGACTTTCTGCTCCAACCCATACCATAATAAGATTCTGGATCTCTATTGTGGATGAAACTTTGATTAATCTCTCAAAAATAATTTAATTTTCCCATCCCTTTTGATTTTGACTTTATTTTCTATGATAAAGTTCCAGCCTTCAAGAAACTTACAGTTTACTAGGGGTAAAGCATCTCTCTTTAAAATATAATAATTCAGTTTTTTATTTTCTCAACATATTATAATCACTATATTGCTATAAATAAGATTACTTGAAAGTTCTATTTTGTTTGTCACTGCTCTGCAAGCATGTATATAGCATTTTAAATGTGAACATTTCTGACTTTCACACATCTATGCTATTTTCTTGAAAACTGGCAGCGAACAAAGAACAGATTGGTTAAAATTAGTGTTGGAACCTAAATACTCTAAAACTGAAAGTTAACCATTTTTTTTTCAATTTGATTCATCTGTATTTTAGGAATTTTTTTTAACAAAGACATAACTAATTTAATGAATGTTTGCACTGGGATCACAATCTTCTACATATAAGGGGAAAAACATTACTGTTGGTTTTCTCTTAATTTGAATTGTGTCTTCCTATTTCCTAGTTTAATTAGGAAATGGAATAAACTAGGCTAAAAATGTCTACCTATTATGAAGTTCACTACCCAATCCTAAAATGCCAATTACCATTTACTCTTTCTTGGATGGTATTAGACTTCATCTAGGGGTTATATCTGTTATCCCAAAGTCATATTTCATGGATTGCTTATTATCTATCCCACTTCCAACTCCTATTTATACTTATCTTCTGTGTTTTGTTTAAGGTCACATAAAGAAAGGTGCACAGTATAAAACCTTTATTCTGAATGGGAAAAATTAGTCATAGCACTTTAAAATTACTATACCCATTATGATAATTCCTGGTTCCTGCTATTCCTTTCACTACCTGTATTAATTCTTTCTCCCCATTCCATCTCTAATCCTAATTGGCAATCAGAACAAAAGATCTGAAGTTTAATTCCTCATCACTATCAACAAGGAGTAGCATTTTTGACTTAGGGGTTTTCATTTAGAAATTCCTTCAGTGAATCAACCTCATATTAATGAAATGGAGAAACTTTATGTTTCCTGTGTGTCTATCAAAAATGACATCAGATGATGTCAAGCATGGGCTTAATTTTCAGATCTTATTTCAATTTCCCAACTCTCCTAGTCTTGTTATAAGATATGCACATTTAATTATTATCTGAACACTTAATATGAGACAACAAAGTAGTTCCCTGATCCATTATAATTCATGGTCTGCTTCTCATAGTTAAGGCAGTGGGAAACAGATCCTAATCTATAGCAAGCCACTTTTCAATTACCTCAAAACTTTTCATTTGTTTGATAATTTGGGGTAGCATCAACTGAAAGCAAAATGAATTTTCATTACTTGAAAAGTGGCTAAGGAAATTATGGTTCACCATTGTAATGGACTATCCACTTTACTATAAGATAAATATGTTGAATGCAGAAAAGCTTGAGAAACTTTATAAAGTTTGTGTAAAGTTAGATAAATGTAGTCAAATCAACAATATACAAAATGACAGCAATAATTCAAATGAAAATAATAATAATAATAATAATAATAATAATAATAATAATAATAATAATAATGAAACAATTGAACCTGAATGCTGAAAAATTGTAATAAACAAGTTTGGTGCCAAAGAAAATATTTAAGAAGACACTTGGGGGATGATAAATACTCTACATCAGTTAATATAAAATAAGCTACTTGATTTTTGCAAAATTGTTTCCTTTTCTCTTTAGTTCAGAGTTTATTATGAATAATGATTTTCTAGGAGGAGGTAAACAGTTGGCATAATTTGAGGAATTTAGATGATGTAAAAAATAAAATACACTGATAAAGCTCATTCAAAAACAATAAAATTTTCTACTGTGGCTCCATCATTAACATGGTTAAGATGTAACTTTGGTTCTTCATATAGGTATTTATAGGGAAGAAAAGGAAATGTTAAAGAGAAATATTTTCTATAATTAATATGTTCCCTCTGCATTATATCTTACTTTTAACACTGACTTCTAAACTATTGCTCAAAGGCCATTGACCTATACACATCTCCCCCATCCCATTGTCCTAGTTATTGAGATGAGCACCTTGCCCTACCTTGGCATAAGAAAAGCCCCCAATCAACAAAACAATGGCTCCTTGCCTTAGCCTGAAAGGATTAAGTCTGAATTGTCATCCCTCATCTACACATCCCTAATTACTCTGCTCTCCATTTATACCTTATCATTTTCCTGCCCCTTTCAAAGCTCACTCACTCATTGTGGTTTTTCTTCCTTTGGGGAGCTAGCCTGCTGAGCATTATTCAGACTTCTGAAATCAAGGGTGGAAATAAAAGAAAAATGTATTAAAAGAAGTTACAACCCATAAGAAAAAGGTAAATAAAGAAAGAGACAAAAGACAGACCAGCAAGTGAGAAAAGACTGGTGGCCCTAAGTGGAGTCCAACCCTATGCCTTGCCTTTTATTTAGAGGCCAAAGGTGAACACCCTTCCCCTTACTGAACCTAGAATTACAAAGAAGGTGAAACCTAAGGAGATCAGGATACAAATTTTACATTAAACAATGAATCAATAGTAGTCCATTTACATCAAGAATGGGGATCTTCACCCAATTTGACAAGATTAGCAGCCTTTAAGATTACAAATTTTGTTTCTGTTACATTCATAATTCTCTACTTCTAGTCAATTTATATCTCAAGAGTAGGTGGTAATCAATTTACATCTTCACCCAATTTCTACATTCATAATTCTCTACATCTTTTCCCTGTATCAAAAGCAATAATTAAACTTTTTTGACCCTAAATTCTTCTGAACCAGAGTCAGAAGGGGCAGGATTTCAGGGAAGCCTGGAGGGATTTGCATGAACTGATGCTGAGTAAGATGAGCAGAACCAGAAAAAGCCTGTACACCCTAACAGCAACATGGGGGTGATTATTAACCTTGATGTATATGCTTATTTCATCAGTGAAACAATCTATGACAATTTGGGGCTGTCTGCAATGGGGAATACCATCTGTATCCAGATAAAACACCATGGAGTTTGAACAAAGTTCAAGGACTTTTCCCTTTACTTTAGAAAAAAAACTGATATCTTATTGTCTGATCTTGTTATCTTGTATACTTTATGTTTCTTCTTTAAGGATGTGATTTCTCTCTCATCACACTCAATTTGGATCAATGTACAACATGGAAACAACAAATTGCTTTCTGTTGGGGGTAAGGGAATTAAGCTTGGGGGGAAAATTGTAAAACTCAAAATAAATAAATCTTTAATTTAAAAAAATGGACAGTTTCTTCTCTCCTTGGAAAATATATTATGTGGCTTTCTAGCACATATCTCCAAAGGAACCAGTTCAGAGGGAATATGGACACTTTGATCTCAGCTTTAGATACAGTCTTGGTGAGATCTGTTTCCACTCTACTCAACTTTGACTGGAGGATCATTAGCTATCTTTCTGTCAATATAATAATAATAATAATAATAATAATAATAATAATAATAATGATAATAATAGCCAGAATGGCTGGTGTCTAAGTCTGCATAATCAAGAGTCAAGGACAGATTGGAATTTGGAATCATGGCTCTATAGAGAGCCCAGGAGAGGTGACACCATATTATTCTCTCATGGAAGTAGGCAATCCCAGTCACTCATGGATGCTACACTGATGCCCTTGGATCACCTGACAGCAGTGTCTACACTAGGAATGAAATATAAATGGACACAGATTCCTCATATTTTAGGAGGTACTTTCTGAGATCCCCCAAGGGGAAAAAAAATTTCAGAAAGCTCTTTGTCCACATGTATTCTCTAATCTTGAACCAACATCCTCATGGACTTTGAACGTCCCCATGGTTCATCACAGACTTTGGAAAGGAGAACTACCTTGTACCATATGTTCTTTTTTATATCATCTTAGTAAATGGCCCTTTTTATGAATTACCTAAAATTGATTAATTAAGGTGGCATCAGTTGAAAATTTTGAGGGAAGTATAGCATTGGGTGCTTGACTATTGGATAATCACTTTTGACCCCTCAGAAGAACCTTTATAGCTCAGAGAGGGTGGTGGAGTCAGACTAACACTGGCAGCCTAACTTATTAAAAGAAATAAAACTGATGATAAAGATCCTCAAACATTATATGGGTCCTATTTGATATAAGATAACATTTTCTAACATTTAGACATACCCAAAAACAAATTGGTTTGCTTGATGAGATATTGGGTTTCATTTTTTTTTTTGGATTTAAGTAAGAAGATCATGACATCAGGGGTTGATGTCATGACAAGCACATGAGTAGGATTTGAATGGGAAGGGGCGGGACTTTACTAAGTCTCCACTTTCACTTTCTCCTCCAGAGTCATGTGGAGTCCAATGATCAGATATAAATCAAGACAACTGGAGATGTAAGGCAATCAGGGTTAAGTGACTTGCCTAAGGTCACACAGTAAGTGTCAAGGGTCTGAAGTTAAATTCAAACTCCCATCTTCCTGACTCCAAGAATACTGCTCTATCTACTGAGATACCTATATGGCATTCAGGGCCATTTCCAATGATCCTGATTCAAATCTGACCACTGGATCCTGATGACTTTGGAGGAGATAGTGAGGCTGGTGACTCAGAACAGCTGAGTCATTCGTCTTTGAGAATGAAGGACAAATGTTAATATTTAAGCAGAGGATAGACAATGACTTTTGGATCATACTGTAAAAGAAAATTGTGCCATTAAGAATTTTTGGATTCCATGGTCTCTTCTAGTTACTAAATTCTATGATTCTGAAATCATGAACAAAACCTGTTTCCCTCAATGGCTGAACATTTTTGAATTACACTTCACAAAATGACAATTATAGGGGAGAGAGAGAGAGAGACAGAGACACAGAGATAGCATCAGAAAGACAGAGACACAGAGTGAGACAGAGACAAAAAAGGAAGAAAAATATATGTTCACAACTATTTAATTCTCTCAAAATGATAACAAAATTTTTAAATGATAGTAACACTGATATTCTTTTAAAACAGATAAATTTAGATTTTACAGAAATCTCAAGATATATCTATTAATGAAGATAGTTAAACTACTAACTGGTTGCTACTATACTGCAGTGTTCTCTATAAAGGACAATTCTATTTGATTCCAGTTTAAATGAAACTGACAATGAACAAGTTATTCCTGAATGTTTTCAATCAAAATCAACTATTACTATTTCCTTTGAAAGTAAGGGGAGGATCAGGTTTTTCAGTTTCAGTTAGTTCAAAGGCTTCTTTGAATAAATTTATATACACCAGAAATTAGGAAACCATTTTGATTCACTATAAGGGCTATATCTAAGCAGGAAAATCATGTAATGAGCAATATTATTTATTATTATTGTTGTTATTATTATTATTAAAACAATTCAGACAAATAAAATGTATTTAGCCTAACTATCTATAAATTATATATCTGGTTTAATAGGAAAAGTGCTTTAAATTCCTGTTGAGCTATGTGTATGTTTATTATTGTTATTCTTCAGTCATTCAGTCATTTCTGACTCTTTGTGACCCTGTGGACTGCACTATCCATGAGTTTTCTTGGCAAACATACTGAAGTGGTTTAACATTTCTTTCTTTAATCTTTATGTATAGACACAAGCAAAATTTCCCTTAAAGGATAGTGTAAGAACTTAAATTTCAATTTATGCAAAATGATCTGTTTTGAGCTATGTGAAAATAGATTATTATATCTACAATATTCTAATTATCAAAACACATGCATGCTTATTCAGGGGCAAGTGAGAAAGTGATAACTGAGTCAATCTTGATACAAAAAAGGACAATTGAAGATAAACACATGGCAGAAATGAAGTGAATATCCAGTTATTTTAATTTATACCAAACAATAAAGACCAATAAAGATATAGGAAGATCACTAAGTATGAAGGCTTTACATAGGATACCTGTATTATGAAGAGCAATACAGAATAGAGAAGATAGTCATTGTGGTATAGTGGATAGAAAGTTGACTTTGAAACCAAGAAGAATCAAGTTCAAAGTCAACTTCTTCTATATATTAGTACAGTAAGTGATTCTGGGAAAGTAATTGAGATTTTTCAGTGCTCTAGATAAATTTATAGAATGATAAATGATGGAGAAGTTGCCAGACCACTTTTTTTGTTTTTGTTTTTCTTTATTTTTATTTTTTTCATCTTACATGCACATATATATTTTTCTAAGTTATAAAATTTCCTTCCACCCTCCCTTCCCACCCACCCCCTCCCCTCAGGAGCGAACAGTCAGGTTAGCATTGTATATACATATTTTTCATAAACATGTTTACAGATTAGTCATTTCCTGTATTGAGGAATTAGGATTGAGGGTAAGAGATTATTTTTATAAAGTGTTCATCAGATTCTGAAGGTTGTTTATTGTTTTATTTTGTTTTTCTTTCTCTAGATGCAAATAACATTTTCTATAGCCAGTCCAATACAATTTTCCTATCTCTCTGAACTGCTGAGAGGAGCTGCTTCCATTAAGGTTGATCATCTCACAATGTTTGTTGTTAATGTATTCTCCCTTTGATCAGCATCAGATGCTGTAAATCATTCCATATTCCTCTAGAGTCTGACCATTTATGTTTTTTTATAGAACAATAATATTCCATGGGGTTTATGTACCATAACTTGTTTAGTCATTCCTAAATTGATGGGTATCCTCTCAATTTCCAATTCTTTGCCACTACAAAAAGAGCTGCAATGAATATTTTGGAATATTTGGACTTCTATTTTTTTATGATTTTTTCTGGATATAGGCCTAGAATTGGAATTGCTGGGTTCAGATTTCTTCATCAGATTTTTCTTATTCCAGTGAAAATGTTGGCCTTGCGTCTGTCCCCAACTTTACCAGTAATAGAAACCAAATTGTAAATCATTGTGACAATAAAAGTAAATGTGATAGTTATTTGAAGATAAAACTTCCTGATGCTGAAGAAATTGAGGATGGAATGAGCATAGATGGTTCCCAGTTCATGAATTAGGCAAATTACATATTAACATATCTTAGAGTGCTTCACAAACTTGTGGTTTAATCACTCACTCAAATAAGGATTGACTCTGAAAACTAGTTTAGGAAGAGTGAAACACTAAGTGGTAATAATATATTCCATTATGAGATATCTATTCAGTGATTCACCCAGTTTAAATTTGGCAAAAGACCTTAAACCAATCACATAACAGAGAATCATCAGGAGTTTTTAAAGGTACTGCTTAAAATTAGAGAATCCTAATGCTGGAAGGATCTTAGCAGTTACTTAGTTAACCTAAAGCATGACTGTCTTAATTGCCTCTATAGAATTCCTGATGATTCATTCTTCAACCTCTGGTTGAACATCTTTCATGTTGGAGAACCTTTTATAATGCCAATAATGATATAATGGAAATAATAGCTCAAGCCTTCATATTACTTTATGTTTTTTTAAAACTATCTGTCCATAATTTTACAAAGAAGAAAACTGAGGCAAAGAGAGTGAAATGCGCATAGTGACATAGTTACTAATCAAAACTTAGCATAGTTGTACAAAATAGGTATTTACTGAATTTAATTAAAACACTAAAACTAAGACTCAAGTTTATGTTTACTTTTTTAATGGTTAGTGTCCCTCTACTGTCTCAAACATATGCACTCCATATCCCATACATATATGTATAAATATATATATATATATATATATATATGCATATGTACATACATTCCTCCATCAAGTTCTCCACAGTCCTTCCTTACAGAGAAAATGGATGACATTTTTGTATTTATCATATCCTGACTTGTATCATAAACATTTTTATACATATCATTTCTTTCTCTTGAAAGGTGATTGATGGCAGATTCTATGTTCTATTTCGTCATTATATTTCCAGTCCCTAGAAATATTCAAGAAACATTCATGTTGAGATTTAGGACATTAAGGGACCTAAAAAGTTATCATCTAATTCAATGTCCTCTATTTACATATACATACATATATATATATATATATATATATGTGTGTATACCAAAACCCATAGTGACTAAATGACTTGTCAAGGTCACATAGATAGTTAAGTGTCAGAGCAGAAATTTTAAACCAGGCAAGGTCCTCTGACTGCAAATTCAGTGTTTACTCCACTGTAGTATATTGTCCCCTTAAGATCTGAATAAATATTTTCAGAAAAAATTATTCTGTTCCTTCCTTCCTTTATTTTTAATAATACCTCATAAACTCACAATACTTGTAACTCCCCACCCTAAATCTTGGAATACTGATTTCAAAAAGATTTGGGGGAGGGTTTGTTTTGTTTTGTCCTTATTATGGAATGTTGATCTGTTAAGTATGTTAGTATTATCTACAGGGTCTCTTGGTGGAATGGAAAATATCTTGAATTTAGTCAATCCCAAAATTGGATTTGAATCCTTTTATTTTCTAGATATTATCTGTGTGACCTTGGAAAAATCATAATCTGGATGAGCCTCAATTTTCTAACCTGTAAAATTATATGGGTGAACTTTACAACCTCCCAGGTCCCATTTATCTTAAAAGCTATAATTCTTCCTTCCAAATGCAGAACCTTGCATTAGTTTTCACAATTTTGAAGGAGGCTAGTTTCTATGACATCTTTCCTTTGTTCTTACCCTTTCATTCTATGAAGACTACTAGGGATCTTTCCCCCTGTCTGTTTCCTAGTCATAGACTCATGTATTAAAGGGCATTGAATCCAAATTTTTCATTTTGCAATGGAGAACCTGAGACCAAAGGAAACATAGTATCATGTTCAAAGATATAAGTAGTAAAGAGAACTAGAATTCAAACTCCCAGTACCCTAAATTTTGAATACAGTTGCCTTTTCCCATATTACATTACAAATCATTCCAAAAATATTTTGTGGAAAGACTTTCATTAACCTTTTCAAGTTCTCTATATTCATTATTAATTAATTATGATTTTTTCCTCAACATGAAACAGGATATGGTATAAAAGAGTATTGGATTGTTGCCAAACCACATTAATTATAATTTATAAATCTACTTACTTACTTACATGTGTTCTCAACAGACCACCTTCAATCAATGCTGTAACCATTGTCCATTTTACCTCAAGTTGAAGTCAATCATTTGCTAACTGAAGTTTCAATTGGAAAAGAAGTTTTAAATGTCATTATATTCCTTTTATGTTGCAAAGCACCTGATACTGATTTTATGAAATCTGAGATTTTCAAGGTGGGCATCAATTGTTCATACAAAAACTGACTGAAATTTTCCAGTAGAAAGAGCAGGTTATCCCCCAGGAGTTCAAAGATGCCTCTAATGTCTATCTCTATATAGGTAAAGGAATGGATTGTCATGTGACAATCACAGAGGGTCTCTCTCTTAGTACAGATAAGATTCTTGCCAGAGTTCTCCTTAATAGGTTGATCTTTCACTTGAAACTTGGTCATGCAATTGAGAGCCCATGTGGCTTCAGAAACGGCTAAGGAACAGTGAACATGGCGTTTGCTGCCTGACAACTTCAGCAGAAATGCCAAGAGCAGAAAAGGGGTCTGTATACAGCATTTTTAGATCTGACTTTTATCCTGCTAGTCATGAGGACTTATGGGAAATTATTTCAAAATTTGTTTGCGTGGTCAGCATTATACTCCAATTTCATGATGGTAAGCTTGCCCAATTCTGAATAATGGACAATGCTCTCATGCTTTCCCAGTTACTAATGAAGTGAAACAAATCTATGTGTTTGCTCCAAAGCTTTTGTTACAGTGTTGTTTTCAGCTATTTTTGAAGTCAAATGCTTTCAATGAGGATGAATATGGCATCAAGAGCAACTACCACACTGATGATAAATTCTTCAAGTTGGAAAAGACTGCAAACCAAGACCAAAGTGGAGGGAGTTTTGATGCATGATGCAGATAATTGTACACATAATGCAGGCTCTGAATCTGCAATACCATAAAGTATCGATATAGTCTTTTCTGCTTGTGCTAATTTTGGCCTAACAATTAATGCCAAGAAAACACAGGTGCTCCATCAGTCAGCACCACACCACTCATATGTGGAGCTATAAATTATAGCAAATGGAGAAATTTTGAATAATGTTGATAAGTTCACTTACCTGGAAATATACTTTCTAGGGATGTATGCATTGATAATGAGGTTGCCAGAACTATGTGTGACTCCAAAGAACAATATGGGAGAGAAGAGGTATTAGGCTGACTACAAAACTGAATATTTACAGTCATTATACTGACCTCATTACTCTATGCCATAAAATCTAGACAGTCTTACAGCACCATGCTAGGAAACTGAATAACTTTCATTTAAATTGACTTAGGAAGAATCTGAAGATCACCTAGCAGGAGAAGATGCAAATGCTGCCATCCTTTCTTGAATGAAACTTCCAAATATTCAAACTGTAGTACAAAAAGTGCAACTTTGATGGGTTTGCCATATTGTTCAAATGCTAAATACATGCTTCTCAAAGAAACTATTTTAGGAAAAAAAATCACAGAGAGCAAGCACTCACATGAAGGTCAGAAAGAGTGATACAATAAAACTCTTATGGTTTCTCTTAAGAACTTTGTAATTGAGGCAGCTGGGTAGTACAGTGAATAAAGCATCAGCCCTGGAGTCGGGAAGACCTGAGTTCAAATTTGACCTCAGATATTTAATACTTAGCTGCGTGACCTTAGGCAAGCCACCTAACCCAACTGCCTTACAAAAAACAAAAAGGAATGTTTTAATTGTGTGACATGGGATACACTAACTCAAGATTACTCAGCATAGGTTGCACTCATCAGAGAATGGCTGTGCAATATAAGAAAAGTAGAATTTGTAGTAGCTGGCAAGAAATGCAAGATGTACAAATTTAGAGATTCCACTCCAAATATTCCCATGGACTATTTGTGCCTGACCTATAGTAGAGCATTCTGAGCTTGTATTGGTCTGATCAGTCCCAGTTGGACACACTATAACTTGACTCTAAAGTAGAGCTGTCATTTTGGCTCTCAGACCAACAGACAACAATCAATCAACCAATTTACTTGAATGTGTGAATTCACAGAAATCATGAAAATTTCCTTTAGTATAAAATGAGGATATTGAACTAAATGATCTCTGAGATCCTTTCCAGATCCAAAGTTGTGATTCTCCACAATCTATTTATGGTTTTGAAACTTTTTTTTCTTTTCTTTAGTAATACATCAAAGTTCCCAGAAGTCTTGTTTTATTGGCAGAGAGCATTTGAAGACTGTCCCAGTCCAATTGTTATTATCTACTGACCTTAGAAGGTTAATATATGAAACCCTAAAATTATGGGGGAAAAGCTATATACATTAATCATGCTTAGGGTATTTAATTCAAAGGCAGCTATGTTAGCTTCCATCTGACTAAACTCATCCTTTTATTTTATATGACCATGAAAATAGCCTCCATCAATACTATTTATGAGATATATGAGAAATCTGGTACCAGAAATTAGATCATCAGACGTATTCAGTTTTCTCATAAGATGGATATGGCATGGACTTGTGATTTCATTGGTATAAGTAAATCTCAGATTGTTCTTGTCCTTTGTTCTTGGAAAGGATCAAAACAACTTCAGTTTCTTTGCTTTTTTTTTTTTTAGGCTTTTTGCTAGGTAATGGGGTTAAGTGGCTTGCCCAAGGCCACACATCTAGGTAATTATTTAGTGTCTGAGACTGGATTTGAGCCCAGGTACTGAAGTCAGGTACTCCTGACTTCAGGGCTGGTGC
The DNA here is from genome assembly GCF_037893015.1 of Macrotis lagotis. Taxonomy (NCBI): domain Eukaryota; kingdom Metazoa; phylum Chordata; class Mammalia; order Peramelemorphia; family Peramelidae; genus Macrotis; species Macrotis lagotis. Next base: position 538,538,116 of record NC_133666.1, on the reverse strand, counting down.
TTTATCCACTGTGCCACCTAGCTGCCCCAGCAACTTCAGTTTCTTAGAGTCTCACAATGTGTCCACCTATGGTTGATTAGTCCAGTATGAGTTCAGGATGATCTACCATAGGCTGGGCATAAGTAGTCCATGTGAACACTTTGGATAGGTTCTCTAAATTTGTTCGTCTCACATTTCCTTTGAGCTCTTTCCATTTTGCCTTGCTCATAATGCATAGCACCCTCTCCAATGAGGGCTTTTATGCTAAATGATCAATTCTAAAGTTCTTAAGAGAGAGACATCTTGAAAATGTTCTTGTATCAGTTTTTCTGACCTAGAAGTGAGTGCTTTCCTTGTTGTGATTTTTCCATACAGTCTTTCTGGCAAGTGTAAGTTTCATATTCAAACAATGTGGCCAGTCCATAAGAATTATGCTCTCTGTAATAGAATTTGAATTCTTGGAAGTTTTGTTGAAGAAAGGATTTCAATGTCTGGCATATTATTCCTCTAAGTGATCTCCAAAAATCTTGGGGTAGACAGAACCTTACTCACTAATGAATTTGAGACCTCCATGGTTACTGTCAACATGTTGGCAAGCAGTCCTGAAAAGGACTTGGCAGTCTTCATGTCAGAGGTACCAGTCTTCCTTGAACACACCCTATACCCCAATTCCCAGCTTAGGAAATTCTATCAATGTGGGCCTGACCTTTCTCTGTAACCCACTATCTTAGTTATCCAGAGCAATTAGACATTGAGACATTGAGAAGTAACTTACTCAGGAACACGTAGTTCTGTCAGAGGTAGGACTTAACACTACACAATGTCTTCCAGATTTCTTGACTTTGAGGCAGGTTCATCATCCACTTATAACACATTGATTCTTTTTATTTCTCCTTAGTATCTTCCAAATTTTACTCCAAGTCCTTTTCTTTTTCTTTCTCTTTGATTTTTAGTTTCCAGTTTCTTTTTGCATAGTTTTAATAGATCTCTCCTCTATTTAATTATTATCTGAATATCAGAACTAGTTTACTATATCTGAATTATCAGATAACTTTTCTGCACTCCTATTTCTGTGGTTTGAATAAATCACTTCATCTCTCTAAGACATAATTTCCTAATCTGTAGAAACAGAAGAATGAACTACAAATTCCCTAAAATCTTTTACAACCTTGAAAAATCTTTTAAAAATTGGTGTCTGGTGAAGGATCTTTATTTTTGCTTAACTTATTTTTCCTCCTATGCATTTTTTTTACTTTCCTTTAGTTTTTCTCCATTTTCTTACCTCTTGTTGTCTTTTCCCCTAATCTCTGAACTCTATTAAATAATTTTGCAGCTATAAATATGTACTTTGTCCTTTGACATCTTTGGCTCTACTCTTTGCCTTGGTTTCTTTCCTTGTGTTATTTTTAAACACATTTTTCCATCTTCTGACTTCTTAAAAAGGAGATAGAGCTTCTCACTCTTTGGTAATTTCATATACTGTAGTTAAAATGAATATATCCATTATAGTATGAAAATGTGTTTCTCTTCCAAATATCATTATTATGTTTTCCAACTTTTATGAAATTAATTACAGCTTTAGTACCATGCTATCAAAACATACATTTTCTACATTATATTTCACAATATCTTTTTTTTCTTACGTAATGTATCTTTGCAATTCTATTATTAGTGATTTTTATTTTACACATTAGGGAGGAGAATATTTTACATTTACTCTACAAAATTTTGTTTCAGTGATTCTTCAGAATGTGAGACCCTGGGTTATTAAATGCAAGGTCACTGAAGTATAAATGATCTATATATAGATTCTATTAGGCTAGAAAGATAAATATGAACTAAGTTAAATTTAGCTTAGTAAGGGCAAAAGTTAAAGTTAAGACTTATAAAGCCTTACCAATATCTACTGTATGAGAATCAATACAACTAAATGTAGATATTCATTAGGAAAAGTTGGACAATAAAGTTATGATTTGGGGGATTTTTTGCTCGTGGAGATCCATAAAATAAATATAGGTACGGTATTTTTTTCAGTACCCTGTTGTTCCCTTCCACTTACCCAATAATTATAGTTAAGTTATAGGAAAAGGGGAAGGTCTTTGAAATAATAGATTAGTGATTTTAAATATTTATTTAAGCTTTGGTTCCCCATGCATGACTATCTTTAAGACACTTAAGGAAGAAATATGACACTTGCTATGATAGATATCAAAAGATGTAAATAAATCATAATTAGGTAGAAGGAAGGTTGTAGCATTTTCTCAGAGAAATGAATAGAGTATCTGGGAAAGTTAGCTCTACCACACACTAAAAGGCAACATGAAATATCATTTATTGAAAAATGTGTGGTAGGGGGTGGGGAGGGCAGAGCCAAGATGGCAAAGAGAAGGCACGAACTCACCTGAGCTCTTCCCAAAATCATTCTGAAAACATTTTAATAAGGACTTAAGTTCTGGAGCAGCAGAACCCATGAAAGGACAAGATGAAACAATTTTCTACTCCAAAACAACTTGGAAGTTCAGTAGGAAAGGTCTGCTGTGCCAAGGTGACAATGAAGTACAATCCAAAGCACATCAGGCCAGTACAGACTGGATCCCAGAAAACCAACTACAGATCTTGGAAGTTGACTGAATCAACTGCAGCACTGCTGCTACAGATGTTAAGGGGATTGAACAACTTGTCAGAAGGATATTACAAGAATTTCTTTGCTGGCACTGGGGGCAGAACTGCTATTTTGCCGATATTCAGATTTGGTTCATAGTCTTGGGTGGCAGTCCCAGTACAAGGAGGAGCCCTAGCATAGTACAGCTTGAGTCCTAAAGGAATGGGGACCCTCATCCCAATACCAGGATAGAAAAGAATACTTGTGGTCACCCACAGATCAAAGCACAGTCCAGGAGTACAGTAAATGCACCTCCCCTTATATCATACCATTTTGGAAGAACTGAAAACTTACAAATCTTTAGAAGTATCTCTGAAAATATTTGTATAAGAACACTGAAGCTTGGAGTGTACCCTCTCTCCAGGATGTAGAACCCCAGATTAGTAAAGAACTAAAAATTCAAGAATTAGGTGGTTAAAAATGAGCAAGTAAAATAAGAAATTTGACTAAAACTTACTATGGTGACAAGGAAGATCAAAACACACACACACACACACACACACACACACACACACACACACACACACCCCAAAGTCAAAACTCCCGCATCCAAAGCCTCCAAGAACAATTGGTCTCAGACCATGGAAGAACTCAAAAAACATTTTAAAATTCATTTAAGAGAGGTAGAAGAAAAATTGGGAAAAGAAATGATAATGGTGCAGGAAAATAATGGAAAAAGACACAATAACTTAGTTTAGAAGGCACAAATACTGGAGAAACACATTAAAAACCAGACTAAGTCAAAAGTTGAAAGAGATTCAAAAATCCAATGAGGAAAAGAAAGCATTGAAAAGCAGAGCTGACTAAATGGCAGAAGAGATACAAAAATCCATTGGAGAATGCCTTGAAAAGCAGATTTGACCAAATGGAAAAAAAAAGATATACAACAATTTACACAAGAGAAGACTTCAGTAAAATAGAATTGACCAAATGGAATAGAGTCAAGCAAGAAGAAGCTAAGAATTCTATGAGACATCAAGAAATAAATTTTAAAAAATCCAAATGAATGAAAGAATTAAAGTCAATGGACTTTTGGACATTGGTAAAACAGCTGACCTGGAAAACAGATTCAGAAGAGATAATTTGAAAATTATTAGACTTCCTGAAAGCCATGATTAAAAAAAAGAGCCTCAACATCATCTTTCAAGAAATAATCAAGGAAAATTTTCCTGATATTCTAGAATCAGAAGGCAAAATAGAAATTGAAAAATTCCACTGATCACTTCCTAAAACTAATCTAAAAATAAATATTTTAGCTAAATTCCAGATCTCTTATATTAAGGAGAAAATATTGAAAGTAGTCAGAAGCAAGTATCATGGAGACAGAGTCAGGATAACAAGATTTGGCATCTTCTACAGTAAAAAGATTAAAGTTCTTGGATTATGATATCTCAGAGGCAAAGGAACTAGGACTAAAAAACAGATTCACCCACCTGGCAAAACTGAGTTCAGTCCTTCAGGGGAGATGGATATTCTATGAAATTAAATACTTTTAAGCATTCGTGATGAAAAGGCCAGAGTTGAAAGAAAATTTGACTTTCAAATACAAGATTCCAGAGAAGCATAAAAAGCTAAACAGAAAAAAATGAAATCACAAAGCATTTAATAAGAAAACTTTTTCTATTCCTATATGGGAAGATAATGCTTGTAGCTCATAAGAACTTTCTCATATAAACTGTGAAGACAATGGTGAATTGAATATGTTGGAATGATCTTAAAATAAAATTAAGGGGTAAGAAAGAAAAATACACTGGGAGAAAAGGAAAGGGAGAAGAATGAGATAAATCATCTTAGATAAAAGAGGAAAAAAAAACTTTTAAAGTGGAGGGGAAGATGAAGTGGCAAGAAATGTTTAAACTTAACTCTCCAATAAGTAGCTATTGAACTAACTCAGAGAATAAAATATGCACTCAATGCAACATGTATAACCTATATCACATTGTTTGCCTTGTCAATGATGGGAATAGGAAAGGAGGAAGAGAATTTGAAATGCAATTTTTAAAATGAATGCTAAAAATTTATTTTACATGTATTTGAGAAAGATACTAAACCTAAAAAAAGAAAGAAAAAAAGAAATACATGACCATTTTATCTTTCAATAATAGAAATTGGGGTGCCATGGATAAAGAGCTGAGCCTGGAGTTAGCAAGACCTGAAGTAAATTCCAGACTCAGATCTTTCCTAGATATATGACTCTGGGTAAACTAAATAAATTCTGTATGCCTCGTTTTCCTTATTTGTTAATGGAGATAATAATAGCACCTCCCATGGTTCTGGAAATAATGCTCTGAGAACATTTTGCATATCTTAAACCATCACAGAAATGCTAGCTACAATTATTCATTACAATTGCAGCTAATGCGGCCATACCCAAGGAAAGAAATGAAGAAATAAAAAAGTTCCATAAAGATCTTCCAGCCAGTTAGTTAAACATCATTTATTAAGTGCCTACAGTATGACAAGTTCTGTGCTAAATATTGGGGATACAAATAAAGGCAGGGGGGAATACCTGCTCTCAAGAAGCCACATGTGTAGGTGTGTGTACATACATATATACATATATGTATATATGTATGTATGTAACCACGGCAATTAAGAAAGGAAGCCACTAAGATATAGAAGGAACATTTATTTTAGAAGACGAAATTTTGACTAAAACTTAATATGATCCATACAAGCTAAAAGACAGATAATGTAGAAGAGCTTTACAGCATCTGAGAAAGTGATTAAAAATGCTTAGATTTGGAAGATCACAGTGTCATTTTGAAGGAATAGCAAAAAAGCCAATGTCACTAGATCATTGATGAAAGTATATTTAATAGTCGATAATATTTAAAGTATATTTAATAGCCAATTCTATGAAAAATAGATACACTTTTAAATTTAAACTATATTAGTAATATTTTCTCCATTATTTTCTTAAATATAGATAATCAAGCAAATGATAAATCAAACATGATCTAGGATTTTGCCACTGATTGGACATTGGGATTGAATTAGAGTGAGAAGTCACAGGTGACACTTAGATTGTGAATCTGAGTGATCAGGAGGATTATGGTACACACCACAATAAGGGTGGTGCTAGGAAGAAAAACTGGTTCAGCAAAATTTGAGTTGTTCTGGAAATATTAAGTTTAAATGTCTTATAAATATCCAGTTCTAGATATCTAAAAGGTAGTTAGAAATTTGGTTGGAAGAAAGGCTGGACAAGCAGATTTCAGAGCATCTTTATAGAGTTATAATTAAATCTATAGGAGCTAATGAAGTCACCAAGAGAAATATTATAGAAAGAAAAGAATACTCAGGATTGAGCCTTAGGAAAACCTTGTCCCTTTATTGCCAGATGATGGCATGCATGAAAATACAGCAAAAGAGACCAGGGCAGAAAGGTAGGAGAATTGGAAGAGAAGACTAAAGAGAAGATATCAAGTAGAAGAGTGATCAACAATTTCAAAGACTACAGAGCATAAGAAAGATAAGGATTGAAATAGATTTGACAATTAAGAAATCATTAGTAACTTTGAATAGAGAAGTTTCCATTGGATGACAAGGTTAGAAGCTAGACTTCATTCAAGGAGAGAATGAGAGCAAAGGAAAGTGGAAGCACCTATTGTAAATGCCTTTCTAAAATAAAAAAGTTTATCCAGAAAAGGGAGGAGATATATAAAATAATAACTAGCAGGTATGGATGTATCAAATGATCACTTTTTAAGAATAGAGATTAAAGCCTGACTATTGATCCATCAATCTACCTGGATTCCACAGCTTTAGAATGGAATGTAGACACTGGAAAGAGTAATGAAAACTCTGTTGGAAAAGATTGTATGGGTTCTTGAACAGTAGATCCCAGATGTTCATAAAACATTGAGGAAACATAACAATAGTATGCCAGGAATATTATTTTAGGGGAAAAAGTTTTAAAAAATGACAATATTTTAATGAATATTAAACAGCTAGTTGCCAACATGGAGGTTACTTCAGAATCAATTGTTTAAATATCATCATAATAGTATATCAGATTACTAAATAAAAGTCCAAGTAAATATCAGATTAAAAGAAAAATGATTTACTTATGAAGTAAAAAAAGTGTTGCATGTAGTTACAAATCCAGTTTAAAATTTATAAAAAACAATTAAAAACTATACATTCAAATAAAATAGGAACTGAATTTGAGACATATTTTTACTATTGTTATTTTCTCAAGTATTTTAAATGATGGAAATTCACCACCACAACAAAGAGCCCAGGAAAACCCAAAAGTTGCAACTAGAAAGACATTAATCTCCTTTTCAAGAAGAAAAAGTTGTTAATTTTTTTAAAGTAACAAAATAGATTTCAACAACTTTCAGTTTAGATATTTTTTTCTTATCTTTTCATAGAAATATTTGCCTTGGAAGTACAAGATGTCTTGAAGATTTTGTTTAAATAAGTGACATTTATAAATACATCAGAATGATGATCTTTGTTACACATTGGACTATCGTGATAAATGTGTACAATAATAAAATTGAATGGAAGTAGTAAATTGTACAGAATTATCTTTGGGGAATTGTGCAGAGATCTCTATGATATCAAATTACCACTTCTAAAAAACCAATCTCTTTAACAGAAGTATATGCTTGATCTTTTCTAATAACTGCAAATCATGGAAAGGGTCTATGATTTTATAAGAATTAAAATGATAGGTCTCAGACACTTAATAATTACCTAGCTGTGTGGCCTTGGGCAAGCCACTTAACCCCCATTTGCCTTGCAAAAACCTAAAAAAAAATGATAACCCAAAGAGAGATGGGAAAACACATGATGAGCAAACCCACACAGCTTTTTGTTACCATCCATGGTATCTAAATTAGTTTACAAAATATTCTGTAGGAAATATTTGGAATAGTAGATATAAAGAATAAGAAACAAAAAATGGACAACCTAAATTATATATAGGCAAGTCTGTACAACAAAAATATGCATTAGCTAGATTTGATAAAGTAATAGCTGACATTTATATATTTTTAATTTTATAAAATTTTGTTGTTTATTGAAATTATAAAACTTTAAAATATCATCTCATTTGAGTCTCATAATTATATTGGGAGGCAAATGTTATTTATCCCATTTTACAGATCACAAAACCAACAGAGAGATATTAAGTGACCTGTTTAGGTTACATAGTAAATATCTGTTAGGATTTGAATTCAGGACTAAGTGACTCCATGATTAATCCTCTATCCTCTCAGTGTGACATAATAATCACAATCATTGATTTTATATGGTGTTTAAAAGTTAGCAAAGCCATTCCTCAAATAGATCTTCAAGAACAAGAATGCAAGTATTACTATTATTTTACAGATGAAGAAACTGAGCAGACAAAAAGTAACTGGCTTAAACATCAATACAGCTAATGTGACTGAGACAAGGTTTTCACTAGAAAATCCTGACTCCAAGTCCAGAGCTCTATAATATTTATGAAGTATTTAAGTGATAAGAATTTTAAAAGATGAGAAGCTAAAAGTAACTTATATACAACTTTTTATCTGTAATTTTATCAATATTTGCAACTGAAGAATATGAAACTTCCCCCATTAATATATATCGCCGATGCCTTTGCAACTTACTGCATTAGAAGTGCCAGAGGGCACTGAAAGGTTAAATGACTTATCCAGAGTCATTCAGTGAGGATTGAACCCAGTTCCTTCCTGCTCCAAGGAAAACTATTTATTACAAACATCATATATGAGACATTCTTATACTATTATTGTATTGAACAAAAATTTCATTAATCTGATGACCTTTCTTCACTAGACAGTATAAAAAATTCCAAATCTGCTTTGCTTCAAACACAATAAAATCTCTTCTTCATTTTAAACTTTTGTTTGATTTTTTAAAAATAATTTCTCTTGATATCCAACAGTTTCTATCTCTAGATTTCAATGGTCTCAATATATCTGATAAATTCTCCTATCCATATTTGTATGACTTTTTGTTATTTTTTAAATCTTCCTTAGAATTTTTTTAATCTTTTGCCTGTTTTCTACTTTTTCCACTAATTTAGATGTACTATTCAAGAGTTACTACAGGTTCTGCTCCTCCTGAGATGTGTTCCACATCTCCTAGACCTGTTTCTCTCCTTTTGTTCTGGTATTTAGATTCATTCTTTCCTCTTGATATTCCCCACACCTTTTTTTAAATTGATATTTTTCCAAATACATGTTATAAAAGTTTTTTCAACATTCTTCCATTATGCATATGTATATTTTTAAGTCACAAAATTTCCTTCCATGCTCCCTTCCCACCCCCCACCCCCTTCAGTGCCAAACAGTCAGGTTACTGTTGTACATATATACATTTGTGTTAAACTTATTTATAGATTAGTCAATTTTGGTATGAGGAATTAAGATTAAAGGAAAGAAATAGATAAGATATCATTTTTAAATAGTGAATTTAAAGAGAGAAAAGTGTTCATCAGATGCTGCAAGGTTTTTTTTTGTTATTTGTTTGTTTTTTGTTTTTCTTCCTTTGTATTGGGACAACATTGTCTCTGGTAGATCTAAGAGGTTGTCCTAGCTCTCTGAATTGCTGAGAAGTGTTGCATACTTCAAGGCTGATCATCTCACAATGTTATTATTAATGTGTAGAATGTTCTCTTGGTTATACTTCCTTTGCTCAGCATCAGATCCTGTAATTTGTTCCATGATTCTTTAGAGTCTAACCATTTATGGTTTCTTATAAAATAATAGTGTTCCATAGTATTCATGTACCATAACTTGCTCAACCATTCCCCAATTGATGGCCATCCCTTCAATTTCCAATTTTTTCCACTACAAAAAGAGCTGCTAGGAATATTTTGGAACATGTGGGACTTTTCCCATTTTTTATGTTTTCTTCTGGATATAGGCCTAGAATTGGAATTGCTGGGTCAAAAGGTATGAAAATTTTTATTGTTCTTTGGAGATAGTTCTATATTGCTATCCAGCATGATTGGATCAGTTCACGACTCTACCAGCAATGCATCAATGTCCCAATCCTCCCACAACCTCTTCAACATTGATCATTTTCCATTTTTGTCATCTTAGCCAATCTGATAGGTGTAAGGTGATAACTCAGAGTTGATTTAATTTGGATTTCTGTAATCAATAATGATTTGGAGCATTTTTTCATATGATTATAAATAGGTTGAGTTTTTCATTTGAAAAATATCTATTCATATCCTATGACGATTTATGAATTGAAGAATGAGTTGTAATCTTATAAATTTGATGTAACTCCCTATATATTTTAGAAATGAGACCTTTATCCTAGTTGTGAGAATTGTTTTCTAGGTGTCTGCTTTCCTTCTAATTTTCTCAGCATTGATTTTATTAGTGCAAAACCTTTTTAATTAAATATAGTCAAAATCATTCATTTTGCAATTTATAATGCACTCTTTCTTGTTTGCTCTTAAGTTTGCTATATATATATATACATACATATATATGTGTATATCTGATGGAGTACTTCTTGATCTATTAATCTATGGTGTTACTCTTTATGTCAAATCCTGTACCCATTTTGACCTTATTTTGGTATAGAGTGTAAAATGTAGATCTATACCACACTATTGCCACACTATTTTCCAGTTTTCTCAATAATTTTTGTCATAGTGGGTTCTTCTTCCAGAAGGTGATATCTTTGGGTATGTCAAATAGTTGCTTACTATAGTCATTTATTGCAGTTTCTGTTGAACCTAGACTAATCCACTGATCCATTACTCTATTTCTTATCCAGTACCAGGCAGTTTTGATGACTGCCACTTTATAGTATAGTTTTAGATCTGGTGGATCTAGGCCACCTTCCTTTACATTTATTTTTTCATCAGTTCCCTTACTATTCTTAACCTTTTATTGCTTCAGATTGAATTTTGCTATTTTTTTTTTGCTTGGTAAAATAATTTTTTGTTGTTTGATTGGTATGAATAAGTAATTTAATTTGGGTAGAATTACCATTTTATTATATTAGCTTGACCTAAGAGCAATTGACATTTTTCCAATTATTTAGATTGAACTTTATTTGAATGAGAAGTGCTTTATAATGGTGTTTATACCATTTCTAGGTTTGTTTTAGGAGATAGGTTCCCAAGTATTTAATGTTGTCTACAGTTAATTTCAATGGAATTTCTCTTTCTATCTCTTGCTCTTAGACTTTGTTTATATATATATATATATATATATATATATATATATATATATATATATATATATATATATATATAAATGTTGATGATTTATGGGGGTTTATTTTATATCCTGCAACTTTGCTGAATTTATTAATTTTTCAAGGAGCTTTTTGATGATTTTCTCAGATTTTCTAAGTATACCATCATATCCTCTGCAGTGAGTGAAAGCTTTTCTTCCTCATTGTAAATTCTGATTCCTACAATTTCTTTTTCTTCACTTCTTGCTAAATCTTACATTTTTTGATATTATATTGAATAGTAATGGTGATAACAGACATCCTTGTTTCACCCCTGATCTTATTGGAAATGCTCCAAGTTTATCCCCATTACATATAATATTTGTTGATGGTTTCAGATAGATATTACTTATTATTTTAAGGGAAATTCCATTTATTCCAAACTTTCTCATGTTTTTAGTAGGAATGGATGTTGTATTTTATTAAAGACTTTTTTCAGCATCTATTGGGATAATCATGTTTTCTGTGTTGTTTTTTTTTTTTTTTTGCTATTGATATATTCAATTATGTTGGGTGTTTTCCTAAATTTGAACCATCCCTGCCTACCTGGAGAAATCCTACCTGATCATGGTGTATTATTGTATAATGATGCTGTAATCTCAATGCTAAAATTTTAAGATTTTTTGCATTGGGGTCAGCTGGGTGGCGCTGCTAGGTGGCACAGCTAGGTGGATAGAGTACTAGTCCTGGAGTCAGGAGAACTTTTGTTCAAATCTGGCCTCAGATAATTACCTAGCTATGTGACCTTGGGTAAATCACTTAATCCCATTGCCTCGCCCCCCAAGAAGGAATGATTCCTTCATCAATATTCATTAGGGAGATTGGTCTATAATTTTCTTTCATTGTTTTGGTTCTTCCTGATTTAAGTATCAGTACCAAATTGATGTTATAAAAGGAATTTGGAAGAACTCCTTCTTCTGTTTTTTTTTTTAAATAGTTTATGTAGAATAGAAATTAATTGTTCCTTAAATTTTTGATAAAATTTACATGTAAAGAAGACATCTGGATTTGGAGACTTTTATTTAGGGATTTTATTGATGGTTTCTTCAATTTCTTTTTCTGAAGTGGGTTTATTTAAATATTTTATTTCCTCTTCTGTTAATCTGGGCAGTTCATATTTTTGTAAATATTTCTCTATTTTATTTAAGTTATCAAATTTATTGACATATATTTTGGCAAAGTAACCCTGGATTATCTCCTTAATTTCCTCCTCATTGGTGATTAGTTTATCCTTTTCATTTTTGATACTGGTAATTTGGTTATTTTCCTTCTTTTTTTAAAAAAATCAGATTAACCAAAAGTTTATTTTATTGGCATTGTCAAACAAGCAACTTTTAGTTTTATTAATTAGAATAATGGCTTTCTTGCTGGTAATTGTTTTAATCTCTCCCTTGATTTTCAGAACTTCTAATTTGGTATTCAATCAGGGATCTTTAACTTGTTGTTTTTCTTCTAGCCTTTTTAGTTGCAAAACCAGTTCATTGATCTCCTCTTCCTCTATTTTATTCAAATAGGCATATAGAGACATAAAGTATCCCCTCAAAACTGCCTTGTCTGCATCCCATAAACTTTGGTACAATGTCTCATTATTATCATTTTCTTGGATATAATTAACTGATTATTTCTCTGATTTTCTTTTGATTATTTAAAATTAATATTTTATTTATCATTATTCATTATATTTTTATTATATATTATGTGTCTTATGTATATATTATTTATTATATTGTATATTTATTTTTATATTATTTATCATTATTCAAAATTAAGTTATTAGTTTCCAATTAATTTTTGGTTTATCTTTTTGTGACCCTTTATTACATGTAATTTTTATTATATTATGATCTGAGAAAATACATTTATTATTTCTGCCTTTCTGTATTTGATTATAAAGTTTTTATGCACTGATATGTGGTCAATTTTGGTATAGGTGCCATGTACTGTCAAGAAAAAGTTATATTGTTGAGAAAAAGTTATATTGTTTTCTACCCCATTGAGTTTTCATCCAAGGTCTATCCTTTCTGAGATTGTATTCACCTTCCTAACTTCCTTCTTGTTTATTTTGTGGTTAAATATATCTAGTTCTGAGAGAGGGATGTTGAGGTGCCTCCCCCTTAATGAAGTTTTGCTGTATGTGTTTTCTTGTAATTCACTCAGTTTTTCCTCAAGAAAATGCTATGCCACTAGTTGCATACATGTTTAATAATGATATAGATTCATTACCTATGCTGCCTTTTAGGGAGATGAAGTTTCCTTCCTTATCTCTTTTAAGGAGATAAGTTTTTGCTTCTACTTTATCTGAGATCAGGATCACTACCCCAATTTTTTTCCTTCAACTGAGACATAATATATTTTGTTCCAACCTTTTACCTTTATCCCGTGTGTATCTCTCTGCTTCAGATGTATTTCTTGTAAATAACATATTGGTTTTTAATGCATTCTGATATCCATTTCCATTTTATGGAACAGTTTATATCATTCACATTTACAGTTAAAATTACTAATTCTCGATTTCCCTCCATGCTATCTTTCCCCATTTATATTTTTCTCTTTCCTCTCCTCTTATTCTTCCTATGAAAGTTTTACTCCCTTTCCCCTTTAACTTTTCTTATAAAATTTAACTTTCAGCTTATTTTCACTTATACCTTCACCTTCCCTTTTATCAGTCCTGTCCTCCCTTGTCTTTGCCTTCCCTAGTGCTGCCCCCCTCCCCACCCCTTCCCTGTAGAGTAGGATAGATTTTTAAACCCAAGTAGGAATGCATCTTATTCCCTCTCTGGGACAAACCTATTGAATAGAATTTACTCAGTATTAGCATCCATATTTTCCCCTGATAGTATATATGCTGAATTTTTAGGATAGTAAATTCTTAGTTGTAATCCCAGATCCTTTGCCCTCTGATATATATCTAGTATTCTTGGTCCTCCAGTTCTTCAATGAGACTGATAGGTCCTGTGCTGGTCTGATTGTGTTTCCTTTGTATTTAAATTGCTGCTTTCAGTATTTTCTCCTTTATTTGTTGTCAATGGAATTTTGCTATGATCACCTTTGAATTTTTAATCCTTTTAGAGGGTGTCTGTGTTTCAATGGCTATATTTTCTTATTCTAGCAGAATTGGACAATTTTCCCTGATAATTTCCTACAAGTTGGTTTCAAGGTTCTTTTTTCCATCTAGGCTTTCTAGTAGTCCAATGGTTCATAAATTATCTATCCTGGATCTATTTTCCAGGACATTTTCTTTTCCTAAAAGATATTTTATATTTTCTTCAATTTTTTCAGCCTTTTTTTTGTTTGATGGAATCTTGTAGTCTCATAGGATCATGTTTTATTTGTTTAATTCTAATTTTTAGGGTTTTACTTTTTTTCCATTAACTTTTGTGTATCCTTTTCCAGTTGGCTAATTTTACTTTTTGAAGAGTTACATTATTTTTCAAGGTGGTTATTTTGACTTTAAAGGGAATGAATTATTTGGTCAATTTTTTCATAATTTTTCTGCATGACTCTCATTTATTTTTTCCATTTTTCTTCTTTCTCTCTTTTTTAGTTTTTAAATTATTTTTAAGCTCTTCTATAAGCTTTTGGATTTGAGTCCAATTCATAGACTCTTTTGAACCTTCCCTTATGAGTAATTTTTTGTATGTCCTCTGACATGGCATTGTTATCACCTTTATCTGCAAAGTAATTTTCTACAGTGAGCATTCTTTTAGCTTTTTTTTTTTGCTCATTTTTATCATTTGAGCTCTGCTCCTGGGGTATAGGGAGTATAGACCCCAGCTTTTTATTTTTCATTTATTTATTTTTAGGGGTTTTTGCAAGGCAAATGGAGTTAAGTGGCTTGTCCAAGGCCACACAGCTAGGTAATTATTAAGTGTCTGAAGCCTGATCTGAATTCATGTACTCTTAACTCCAGGGCCAGTGCCCCATCCAAGCTTTTTAAATTGGGGTTGGGGTTCAATCCCAGGCTTATTGTTGGCGAAGATGTTGCCTGTGCAGTCCTGGACTTGCCTTTGCAGAGATTTATTTCCTCCTTTATGTTTAGGTTCTGACTATGCAGTAGTTTGTTCTCAACACAGTCCTGTCTTTTGTTCTGTTGATCCCAGGGGTCAGACTTTGTTTCGGGTTGGAACCTTCCCTGCTGGTTTTCTATCTAGCTGTCGGGACCTACATTGTTGTCAAGCTGTCAGGACCTGGACTGAACTGTGGCTAAAAGCCTTTTGCTGACTTTCCTGATCTCCTGTCTCACTGGACTTAACTTCCCCTTTTTTCCCCAAGTAGACAGACCTTCACTGAAGATCTTCCTTGATGTCTTCCAAGGAAAACTTCTTTAAATCTTCTCTATTTCTCAGTGGGATCTGTTGCTTTAATTTCAGTGCAGAGGCTTCATTTATCTTGGTGGAGAAATACTCCCCAGAGCATGTTAGTTTCATGCCACCTTTTTGTTTCCATCCCAGAAGTGCCCTGACAAGATATTTTGAGTGTCTCTGTGTCTTCTTTCCTTTTTTTCTCATTAGAGGCAGAAGGAAAAAGAGAGAGAACCACCTCTCAAGAGGGAGAGAGATTTGGTCAAGGTCATACAAATTGATTTAGTGATTAACATGGCATGAATTCAAGGTCCTCCTCCATACTTAATTGCATTCTTTAAGATATAATATCTTGGGCGGCTAGGTGGCACAGTGGATAAAGCACTGGTCCTGGAGTCAGGAGTACCTGGATTCAAATCCGGTCTCAGACACTTAATAATTACCTAACCATGTGGCCTTGGGCAAGCCACTTAATCCTATTGCTTTGCAAAAACCTAAAAAAAATATATCTTTCCAAAAATGTAGCATAAGAATGGAATTAAAGACTATTGATGAGTTCTGACCAAAGCCAAATTGTATAGTACTTTTTTCTTACTGGTCTTAATATTTTACAGCTGATGATCCATTTCAATGTTATAATGGTTTTATAACCCGTTAAAATCTTCATGTGATCTCTTCTGCATTGGTTGTGGACAGCATATTTTATTATGTCACAAACTCTATGCTGTTTTCTTATCCCTTTCTGTATTTGCTTCTTTCAAGTTTTATGAACATAAGTGAAAGAAATATACATCAACTACTTTCTTTTACTTCTCTTGTTTTTTGTTCTTTCCTTCTTCCATGTCATTCCATTTCAGCATCTCTTTTTTTCCCTATTTCTTGTTATTTCAGTTTTTCAGTTACTGCTGTCTGCTTTCACTCACCATTGAAGCAAAGTGGGGAAAAAAATTGACTTGGTACATGAAACTACCCTAGTTCTGCCTCTCCTATTGCTTCTCATTTTTACTGCATAAGCTTATTGTCTGTCCCTTTTAATCTCTTATTTTGCCTACTGAAGGTACAAGAATGTGACTTACGTCACCTGTTTCTCTGCTTTTCTTTCTTTTAGATATGTTGCTCTGGATGCATGTAGAAGAATCTCATTTGTTCATAACAAAACACTTTCATTTGAAGTATGTTGGGAATTATTCTAATTTTGAAGGTGAAAACACTGAAAATTTGAAAATGAAGTAGTTTGACATGCTTTCAAAATATCATGGGAGGTAAGTTGTTAGAGTCTTGATCTTGATTTCCAGAAACCTAAATGATCATTAGAAGTTCAAGAATCTTCCCCTGGGTTTTCAAAAGCAAGTAAGCGCTTTATTAAAAGTGTATAGAGCATTGGACTCTGAAGTGTGAAATCCAAGATTTCCCTTATGGCTTACAGTATAGCCACAAACAAGCCCCTTTAACTTTCAGAAACATTTTTCTAATCTATGAAATGGAGATGAGAATAATTTCATGATTTACCTCTAACAAAGTGTTATGAATAGTAAATCAACTAGGTGTATATTTTATAGTAAAAGTTTAAAAACTTTATATTTTATAATATAATGGAAATTTAAACTAGTAGCATTAATGATGGTGATGATGATGATGATGATAAATCCTGGCTGGCAGACAAAGGAAATGAGTACACTTTGAGGGAATTGGCAAGAAGTGCACATTGGACAAAGATGTATTTGATGCAAACTATGCATTGGTATTACATTTTTAAACCTCTTTAAAGCAGAAATGGCTTTTTTAGCATAGACTGAGGATATTCATTATTGCAATCATAAATTGAATAAGCTGTGCCAATTATTTCACTACTTAAATCTACATAGTACACAAAGGTTTTTTGATTGATAAATGTGCTATCATATGAAGTCATTTTACCAAGTGAAAAAGTAAAAAGATTATCCATATTGCCCTCTGGTGTACAAAAAGATGGATTCAGCAGGGGTTATCTAATCAAAATAATTCTATATCTCATTAAGGGTAGAGATCTTCAATTTTCAAGGAAAATTTTTCCATGAAAATTTCCAAGGGAATTTCCATGGCATATTTTGCATTTGAAAGGTGTTTGCTTTTTAAATAGTTCACTCTTCCAAAAAAGTAATCATTTTAAAACCTATTAAGTCATTGCTTAGACAGATTATGATGAACTTGAAGGCAGAGTTAAAAGAGAGATACTTTAAAAATGAGTAAAAGTAGTTGGTACTTAGATCACTTAGATATGAAATATGAACTTGGACCAAAAATATTTTGTAGCCAGTAAATTAAAGTATAAACTATTTATCAAAGTGTCTGAACCCTCACAATATATTTTAACCTTTCCAAAGCTCTGGGAAAAGTTGATGAACTGAAGGCATGTATAACACAACCCGAATTTGGAATGTCTAATAGCCCCAAGTTAATGATTCATCACCATAGCCTTTTCTCTTAAAATACAGTGCCTACAAGTGCAATCCCAAAGTCCCAAATACCTCTATTTCAGTGCATCAAATTATGAGTTGTGAATAGAAAATCAGAAATAATAGATGTCCCTACCCTGTGGGAGCTTGACTGCCTAGGCTGGAGTAATTCCTATTTGTAAAGCAACCCAGCAATTCCCTTGTCTGTGACAACATGTTTAACCTGCATTGCTTTCCCAGTGAGTTTTGAAATAAGCAATTAGGAGACAGTGTTTTCTTCTGCGTGATATATAATGTACAAAGAAATCCTTGACCTTCAAAGCATGAGGAAAATCAAGAATTGGTAATTGCTTTAAGACTTTTCAAACACTTGGATAAGCTGAATGGTTGGATCAGATTCTCTGGAGTTAGGCATGCTGTTCTAATAACAGGTTGGCTATTAGACTACATGAGAAATTTAGACATTATGGTCCAAGTTAGCGCATTGAGTTCGACAGTTTTTGTTTCTGTTAAAATCTTACACTGGTAGAAGTTCAAGAAATTATCAAAAGTTCAGTGGGTATGTAGAATATTTGAATCAGAAATAATGACAGCTCTCAACATAGCAAGAAGCTGATGTTCAATAACATCTGGTCAACAGATATCCATTCTTTTGGCAAGGTTTTTGCTGCTAGTTATATAAGAAGAGGAAATGTATGGAGAATTAATAAATGTCTAAGATCAAAAATATCTCATGCAATTTCTATCTCTTAGTAGATAATAGAATGTAAAATAACTCTTGGAAATGTAACTATTCATTCTGGTATTGGGGTTAACGGCACATGAGATCCAGATATCAGTTGAGCTATCTGTGTAACATAGCATTATTTAAAAAGCAGTAAGGTCAGTCAAAGGGGAAACTTCAAAATAGCTCCACTGAATAATAGAAAACTAGAAATGGAAAGAAACTTAAGAGATCATATGATCCCAACCCTCTCATTTTGCTTACGTCCTATTTGAGACTCAAAGCAGCTAAATGACATCCTGAAAGTGATGAACTGAAATATCTGTAGGTAGTTAATGAGTTACTCATGGTAAAGCTACTTATGGTCAGGTCTACTCTCTAGTGTGTTAAGCATGGAACAATTTGGTTTGAGTGAAAGTAAGGGAATTTGATGGACCATTTCAGTTTTGATATATTTTGGTGGCTAATAAAAATATCTATAATTTCTTAGGAAAAGGAAATTAAATTTTATATATTTATTTCCTTTTTCAGTTCTTCACTATTTTCATTACAAATCCTTTCAAAATCCATGAATCTATATCAATGTCTTTAAGAATTTTCTTCCTTTTTTCCTTAAGCAAGATTCTATCTTTACTACGAATTTTAAAACAACTTTTCCCTAAAATTTAGGACTCCTAAATTTCCCAGTGTTTCTATCCTCAAGTCTAACTAACCATAAAATGATGCACTTATTTTCTCCCAAGGTTTTTGTTGCACATGTGACAATTCTTTGTCCATTTCTTCTACTTTTTAAAAGGTAAAAATGTCTACAGGGAAAAACAAATAATTTTTAGATAATCTGCTTTTAATAGGAGACTTAGAGCAAATTATCTGAGTAGTCGAAATCATCAATCCCTATTATTTCTTCTCTGTGCCAATTTGGAGACCTATATGAGGACAACTTCTATCTGAATGAATGAGTCATACAATGATAATGTTTATTTTTAATTAGTTTATGGTTATCCTCAAGCTTTTTAATAATGTTTACTCTTTCAGGTCATAGATTTTAACTCAGAAATATTTTTTTTTTTACTTTCAGTGCTGGGTTTTCTAACCTTAGTATGAAATAAATTAATCTCATCCACTAAGCCTTAGCTTTATATTCATATTCAAATATCAAGTTCATTTTGTTTAAAAGTCATCTTGGACCTAAGCACTTGTTCCAACATCTCTTCCTAAGATAAATTATTATTAATAACCATTGATTTGGGGAAATAAAGAACTTCCCTTTTTTCTAGTCTTCAGTTCAAAAATTCAGTCTCTGGAAGGTCATTACTAATAATGTGACCAAATTGACACTCATCATTGTTGGTCAGATCCCACTTAACCTTATATGGAATTTAATCTAAGTTGGAGGAATTGATTGCCCAAAGTTGGGAGTGGAACAGGTGTACAGATAGTCGTTTTGTCTAAGAGGGATATCAGTACCTCCTACTCTCATTATAATATTTACTGATAATGAATTAGAGTTGCTTGTCACCTTCTGTAACATCCACTTTTCCAAGGCATATATGGCATGAGCCCACAGTCCTGATGGTCTTTGAAATTCAATCACTGAACTTTTTTATTATAATACTAGCATTACTTAAAAAAATAACTAATCACTCAGAACTTTTGAAACACATTACAGATTTTTTTCTCTGAGTAATTAAATGGTTCTCCACTTTGTATCAAACCCAATATCCTACATGACATCTACATTTAGACTTATCCAGGTTTTTCTCCATTGTTTCTATGTTCAGAGATCTCAAGAGATAAATACTAATTTTAGACACATCCTTATAATCAATTGTTCTCTTCCCATATCCTTTCATTTTTGAAATCCTTCTGCAAGAAATATCTTACCCACTCTGTCATTTATTTCCTACAAATCCCCTTAAAACTCTATCCTTGGTCTACTAAGGATTCCTCAGACTAAGCATTCCACATTCTTAGTCTCTGCCTTTGAAATGCCAGGAATACTCTCTCTCTCCTTATATTTATCCTATAGTGAATCAAATACACACACACATATCTCAAATATAGTGGATTATAGTATTATAGTATATATCAATTGATAATTTGTACATATTCCTTGTTTGACTGTTCCCCTCACTTATTGATACTATCACTCTCTTAAAATTAATTTGTAGCTGCTGTATATATTTCCTTATTTGTGTACACTAAAATAGTTTAATAGTTCTCTGAAGGCAAGAACTGTTTAATTTTCATATTTGCATTCACAGTTTTCTACATAATGCATTCCATATACTAGGAATTTAATAAATATTTCTTGAATTTTAATTAATTGAAGGTCCTTGTTGTCAGAAAAAAAAATGTGTCCAGCTAAAGATTTCAGGGGTTTGAATAAAAGTAAAAGAATGCATTTTAAAAAACAACTCTCACTCAGAAGAATTTAGGGACAAAAAAATTATTTAGGTTTTGTTGTGGTTGCAAATCTATGGGAAAGGAAATTAGCAGCAATAGCAACAGCAGCTGCCATGAAAGGATAAACATCAAGAAAAGGTATAGGGACATGAGCCCTAAGAGCAGGCTGGCCAGCCAAAGACAGAGAAGCAACTCACCTGAGGAAAGATGAGCTTTAAAAGAAGTAGGAAAATGAGCTAATTTAGGTATAGGTTGATGGAGGTAGTAATTCAGAGGTGAGGTAATTAGGGTTATATACAGATGAGGGATGGTAGCATCCTTTCAGTCTAGGGCAAGGATCCATTGTTATGTTGATGCCTGGGTGGAAGGGTTATCCTGTGCCTGGGTGGAGGGGTTTTCCAGAGGGGGCCAAGATATTTTACTAAAATTTCATTGACCTCACCTCAGTAGCTTAGACAATAGGATGGGAATTAATTAAGATACATGGTCACTGAAGAGGGAACAGATTAATATGGAACATATTTCTCCATCCAATATTTCCTCTTCTGCAGTACTTACTTCAAGTAGAAAAATAAACAAAATTATAATCTGTGTTCACAAGTGTTGAAACTTCCCTAGCTAGGATTCCATAATTTCGAAATAAACTTTCCAGGTCTGTTCTTAGAGTATCTATAATTTATCTCTAAAAAAATAATTTGAAGTGAATAGGCATTTGGATGGTTTGATAGGTCTTCATATTCCAGGTACATGTTTAACCTAGTAAGGCAGCATGGTTTGTATGAAATAGGAATTTTATGAGCAAGAGCCAACTGGAAATAGATTTACTAAAAGTCTGAAATTCATTCCTACTGGACACAATTGTCATGATACATATGAAACTGAAGTGGGACTGACTAATTTTTTTAAAAAGTCAAGTAAAGGGGCAGCTAATTGGCACAGTGGATAGATCACCACCCCTGGAGTCAGGAGTACCTGAGTTCAAATCCGACCTCAGACACTTAATAATTACCTAGCTGTGTGGTCTTGGGCAAGCCACTTAACCCCATTGCCTTGCAAAAGCTAAATAATAATAATAATAATAATAATAATAATAAATTTACAAAAAAAGTCAAGTAAAGGTAATTGTATTTTCTTCTTTTGTTAACTTAATACTGCAACATTTTCCTAATACTTGTTGTAATAAATTTTATATTAGGTATTAGAATATATATCTATGCATACATTTATGTATTGAAGACCTTTATTACTTTTTACCTCAAGAATAATAATTGGGACAGAGCCAAGATGACAAAGTAAAGCCAGGGATTCACTTAAACTCTTCCCCCAAACCATTCCAGATGCCTTCAAATAATGACTAACCAAATTCTAGAGTGGCAGAATCCACAAAAAGACAAAGAAATTATAATCCAGCCAAAGACAACTTGGAAGATTCAGAGAAAGTTTTGTTGCATAGGGATAAAAGAGCAATATGGGTCATGTTGGAGCAAAGAGCCCCAGCAGTCCAGGAACAGAGGAGGTGTGCCTGGGTCAGTGGCAGTGGTGGCAGTTTCCAGATCTCTCAGTCCAGAAATTGCCAGGGACAACTAGGAAAGTGAACAGGAAAACTCTGCCTCACCAGGGTGAGCATGGAGCCCAGTCGAGAGCAAGTCTCAGCAGTGCAGACCATACCCCAGAAGACCAGGAGCAGACCTCAGGAGGTACTGAATCAGCACCAGCAACTACTTCTGGACCTCTCCGTACACAATCTGTAGGGAGGATAAATGGGGGTGGGGGATAGGATGGAGGAAAATACAGCTAACAATAGTTAACTATGGGAAAATATTGAAGTAATTCTCTGATAAAGGTCTCGTTCTTCAAACAGAAAACTGAGTCAAATTCATAAAAATTAAGTGTGATTCTCAGATTGATAAATGATGAAAAGGTATGAGTCATTTTCAAATGATGCTTTCAATGCTATCTATATCATTTAAAAAAATATATCCTGCCTCACTACTGATAGGAAAAATGTGGGTTGGCACAATTCTGAGGTATTATTAATAGGACAGAAAAAGGAGGGGGACAAATGTTGGAGAGGATGAGGGAAAATGAGATTAATGCATTGTTGGAGGAGTTGTGAAGTAATGCAACAAGTTTGTACAGCAATTTGGAACTATGCCCAAGGTCTAAAACCATGCCTACCCTCTTGTACCCTCTAACAGTGCCACAACTAGCTCCATATGCCAGAAGAGATGAAAAACAGGAAGGAAAAATATCCCATATATATGAGGATATTTATAGCAGTTCTCTTCTAGTGGCAAGGAACTGAAGATTGAGAGGATGTCAAATGGTTGAGGAATGGCTGAATAAAATGTGGTATGAGATTATGAGGAAATGCTATTCTATTATAAAAAATGATGATCAGGATCTCTCAGTTAAAAAAAAAATGCATGCACACTAAGTAACTATATACAAAGTAACACGATGTTGTAAGATGATCAACTGTGAATGGATTCCTTTTTCTCACAAATACTGTGACCCGAGACTGCTCCGAAGGAAATATGGTAAAGAATACTATCCTAACCAAAGACAGAGCTAATGGTGTTTGCGTACAGATTGATACATACTTACTTTTTAACTGTATTTTTCTTGATGTTTCTCTTTTTTCTTTGGGAGGAGGAGGTTATATTTACTCTTACAATGTGATTACTGTGATGTTTGTCATGACTGTGTGCTGGGGGCAACTCAGGAGGAGTGGGATATCTGGCATTTCTTTAAAAGTTATCAGTTATGCTAAAGGCCTTCTCCCTACCGATCTTGGCATACCTAATGACCCAGTGACAATGAGATATTTTTTTATTAGAGGTAAATAATATATAAATTTCAATAAGAGAAGAGAACCTGAGAGGAAGAAACTTTCCATCCAGCTTCTTATGTTCTATTCTGGATACTTTAAAGTTAGAGAGTATTGGTCTAAAAAGTAGGTAAATATGATTTTTTTTACATTCAGAAATCTGGCTAAACTTCAAATTCTACCCTTTAAAAGCTCCAAAATTTTGGCAGTATATGCCAATATTTTATTGAAAATTAAGTTCAATTTACTCCTCTCCTAGGTTAAAGATTTGTTTGGGGTTTTTGTTGTTTGTTTTGTTTTTGCTAGGCAATGGAGTTAAGTGACTTGCCCAAGCTAGGAAATTATTAAATGTCTGAGGCTGGATTTGAACTCAGGTGCTCCTGACCCCAGGGCTGGTGCTCTATCCACTGCACCACCCAGCTGCCCTGGTTAAAGATTTGTTAAAGAATTTCAGTTATTTTGTGAAGTAGTTCCAACCTCTCCTAAGTTAAAGTCCATCTTTGTAAATATTTCATAATCATAAAATCACTTAATAAGAAAATAAGCACATAAATGGAACAAAGGAATGCATCATTTACTTTGGATTTCTGGGTGATTGTAGGATTAAAGCTGTTAGAGATATCAGTTATTAGAAAGATGGTCACTTTGTTACTAAAATCACACATAATTTATTTCCCTGGCTTCTTTCATATAGTGAAAAGAAAAACTATTTCCAAATTGATACAATGTCTGCTGAAATGAAAAAAAATTGAAAGGTGAGTGAATATGGGAGGAGGAAGATTATTTAAAAAAACTGAAAAATATAACATTAGAAAATAGAATTTACATTCAGAGAACATGGCTTCAAATCCAAATTTTATCACTTGAAGGGCATTTTAGTTAGATGCTCTTTGAGGATCCTTTTAGGTTATGACCATATGGCCTGAGTTCTGAGTATTCAAGAGGAAACAAGGAAAATTAACATTAAAAAAGAATTTAAAAAGCAACCAGAGGGAGAAGGATATAAATATAGGAATATAAAAGGCTAATACATTTCCTCTTGTAAAGGAGAAAAATAAAAATGTATGGGATAAAAAAAAAATGGGAACCAGGGGAAATGAGAGAAGAAAAGACTTGGGAATGGTTAATAAAACATCTTAAAGAAAATAAATTAAAGAGAAAGTGCTAAGCATTCTAGAAAAAAGACAGATTTCTCTAAGAAGTAAGTAAATTTAGTAGAGTGCAAATAGAAAAAGAGAACCAACTAAACTACTATGCTTTAATTCAGTGTCACAGTATTTAAAATATTTTTTCATTCAACCATATACCATTTATTGTAAAGACTGACTTACTTTTTCAAATGAGCTTGTATATATGTCCCACAAATCCTTCAATATTATTTGCATTATTTGTTGTTCTTTATCTCTTCATATTATCACTAGTGATTTATGTGAAAGACTATAATAAAATATATCATTAAAGACAAGTTTGGTAGGGAAAGAAAGTGGTCTGATAATGAGTGGGGAAAGAGATAAAAAGCCAGGGGGTTGTGCTGGCTTCTAAATTTTCAAAGGCATAGAAAAGATCTCTGAGTGTTGGAAGAACCTTTAATGGAATTTTTATACAAAAATATTGATCAGCTTTTAACAGGATGGGAAAGTATAGATAGTAAAATCTGTAACTAAGGAAGGAGATCACTTGACAGTGCTGAATAATAATCTAAAAATATAAAATCTAAATACCAAGATAACTTGTTAGAAATTCAATTCAAAAGTATATACTGATCTTTTCATTTTTCACAAAAATATATATATATATATATATATATATATATATATATATATATATATATATATAAAATTGTCCTTTTAAAAAAAAATCTTTGACTTGTCTGAAAGCACTCTTTTGGATTTCTTTGGCTTCTCTACCATGCCCCAGTAATTATATCATTGGGAACTCTAATTTATATTGGTACTCTTACCAATAGCCTCTGCCAACTCTGATTGGTGGGTAAAGCCAACTAAGACGTTTTCAGGTGAGGATGGGAAAAAGTAGGAGAGATATATATTCTCAGATATCTCTTCATTTCCCATTGTTTGGACTCAAATGTGATTTCTTCAGAAGTGCATTTTGTTTTAACTTTACCATGCCCTGGGGAACTTTTGTCCCACAACCATAACTTTCAGTTTTCATTTGTATATTGTCTTTCCCCACTACTAAATTGTAAAAGGTATTCTCATAAATATGCATATATTTATAAGAATAATTGTATGTATGCTTATATATAGACACACGCATATATATGTGGAGAGAGAGAGAGAGAGAGAGAGAGAGAGGGAGAGAGAGAGAGAGAGAGAGAGAGAGAGAGAGAGAGAGAGAGAGAGAGAGAGAATGCACACTTAGCAATGTCTGAATGTCTGGAGCATTGAAGGCACTTAGTTTTTTCAGTTTTTTTTATAACATTTATTAACAGGAGCAGAAGTGGAAAATATCACCCGTAGCTCCAAGGGAGTCTTATAAGTATATGCACATAATAGATCGCCTGATTATTAAATGCCAGACCTGTGCCAATGATGAAGAGAATATTATTTTAAGGTATGATCTAGTTTTGGATTCGAGAATGTGTGAAATAATTCACAAAAGATCAGCTCTTGACTCATTATTATTTGAGACAAAAAAAGTTTATTATATATTACCATGATTAGTAGAAGCTGAAGGAGAAAGAAAATAAAGTTAAGTGAAGGCAGTTGGAAGAGACTAATCTCCAAGTATTAAATGTAGCAGTAGTCATTAAGGGATAAGTAGCAAAGAAGGAATTTAAAATGACTGTTATAGAGTGTTGTAATTGGGCTGATCCTGGGGAATCTGCAGCACATGAGAGGTATAGGATCATGAAGGTTTGTTTGAGGGTCATGGTTCCCAAGAGTAGGTTGGCTTCCCAAAGGGAGACACAACTTAATCCCAAGAGAGGATGAACTTTTAAAGAGGGAGGAAGATGAGGTAATTAGGAATAAGTCAATAGGAGCAGTAGTTTAGAGAGAAAAAATGAAATAATTAGGGATATATAAATGAATGGAGTAGCTCAGAGTCAATTACTTCAAATGAGGCAATTTAGGACATGTAGATGAGGGTTTTCAGGCTAGGGCAGGGATTCACTATTTTGTTGATAGGGGCTTTTATGATTTTCTGTAGGCCAGCTACTCTTGCTCACTGCAAAGGATTGTTGCATGTCAAACCAGTACAGTCATTCCTCATACAGTTACTTGAGTTACTTTGATAATGGGAGTGTCAAGCAAATCAAAGTACAATTTTCACAATATTAAGCACTGAATTGAAATTTTGGTAACTATGCATAGACAAACCCCTCTCCCCAGAAGATACCTTTCTTTCTCAAAGAGTTCAGTGGCAAATCAGTCATATAGTCAATTAGTATTTTTTAAATATATATCTGAATGGCAGATAGTTGGCACTGTAGATAGAGCCTGAGCATAGAGTCAGAAAGACCAGAGTTCAAATTTAACCTAGATTTACTAGCTGTGTGTAATCCTGTTTACCTCAGTTTTCTCATCTGTAAAATGAATTGTAGAAACAAATAGTAAACCACTTGAATATCTTTGACAAGAAAAATCCAGATGGGGTAAAGAAGGTTGGATTTGACTGAAAAAAACAACAACAAACTATATCTTTACTGTGTTCCAGACACTGTGCAAAGCACAGGGCATAAGAGGAAAAGTAAAATAAAAATGCACCCCCCCCAAAAAAAAGTATTTCCTGCTCTTAAGTTGTATGCAACTATGTAAAATACATGTAAAATAGATCAAGGAGAGGGGCAGCTAGGTGTCATAGTGGATAGAGCACCAGCCCTGGAGTCAGGAATACCTGAGTTCAAATCTGGCCTCAGACCCTTAATAATAATTACCTAACTGTGTGGCCTTGGGCAAGCCACTTAACCTCATTGCCTTGCAAAAAAAAAAAAAACCCTAGAAATAGATTAAGGAGAAATAGGAAAGGATCCTTGTAGTATTTGGGACTTTAGTTGAGACTTGAAAAAAATAGAGGAAACCAAGATTAATAGATGAAGGCAACAATTTGAGTCATGATAGACAGTTGGTGAAAAGAATTAGAGTGAGGAGATATAGTACTCTATATAAGGTATAAATAACTAAACTGGAACACTGATTGTATATGAGCAGGGTGAGAGGGTAAGGAGATGATGATGTCATCTAGATTGTAAGCATGGTTCTTAGAGTTGATCTTCACAAACATCAAATTATTTCATGCAACTATCTCATTCAAAATATTATTCTCTTTCCTTATTTCTTATTCTTTGGGATTTTCCTTAACAGTGAAAAATATTTTCATAAGATTTAAAAAAAATTCCCAGGCCCTTTAACTTTAAGAGACATTCTGGTGGAGACACAATAGTGATATCACTCCCAGAATGTCTCTTAAAGTTCTCTGGAAATATCTTTTTAGAATAAAACTCACCTTTTTCTTCAATCATTGGTTCATTCTCTATAAAAAACAGCTTAGAGGATAAAGGGCTAGCTTGGAAACCAAAAGGAACATTCAAGTTCTGCTTCTCACATGAAATAGTTTTGTTCTTGGAAATAAATCACTTGATCTCTCAATGTTCATAGATAACTCACTATATCCAAATGAGGGAATATGCCTACCTGTATAAGGAGGAAAGACTAACCTGGGAGATTCTCATATCAAGGAAATCATAAGCCAGGTACTTAATAGCTACATCAGTTAGGACAACTCTTAAGGCTATCTGTATTTTAAAGGTGAATTCTTTGATATTATAATGACCCTTCTTACCCATCTCTTCTTCACTCTTGGTGTCAATTCCTGGATAGGCAATCTAGGGAGAAAATCCCTTACCCCACTTTCAAAATACATGGTATCTCTACCAACGGAATCAAACTGCATTCACTGGCTTTAGGAGAATTTCATCCTGAAAGGAGTTTCCACTTACACTCTCCCATAAAGAAAATACATCATATTTCTCCCTCAAAAGTAAGTTTAGAATAAAGATTTGTAATGAAAATCTACTGATGGTGATTTTATCAGTGAGATTATAATTTATGATGATGAATTCCCTCAGGCTCTAAAAGATATTTCTTTCTTTTTTTTAGTTGTTTTTTTTTTACAAGACAAATGGGGTTAAGTGGCTTGTCCAAGGACACACAGCTAGGTAATTATTAAATGTCTGAGACCAGATTTGAACCCAGGTACTCCTGACTCCAAGGCTGGTGCTTGATCCACTACGCCACCTAGCCACCCCTTAGAAGATATTTCTTATGAATTGCTAGTAGTTAAAAGATGTATCACCTGATGGCCAACTCTTTGGACTCATTTGTCTTTGAAGTAGTACTCATAAGAATAGTCTTTTCTGGAGGTTCTACTATATTTACATTTCAATTTATTCTATAATATATAGCTTCATACCTTTCCTATCTTTTATAAATAATGTAATGCTATATATATATAGTTCTTTTAAATCTTTCATGGCCAAGATCCATTAAAATTCACCAGATCATGTACAAATTACTTACTGAAGGTTCTTTTCAAGATCTTGTATTATAGAAGTAATTGAAAAAGGGGTGGTGCACTATGTTCACATAAATGATGACTATTGATTAACTTTATCAAGATGTTCAAGTTATTATGTGATCACAAAATAATAGAAGCAGAGGACACTTTTAGAGCCTTTAGCTTTTAGATAGTTGAAGGATTGAAATATAATAGATAAATTTAGATTCAGAGGAACTCAGTTCAAATCCTAGCAATTAAATTAGTCCTTTTTACTGACATCTCATTTGAACCAAGAGGACCTCAGTTATAAAGAGTCCACTAAGGTCTCTACTAGTTCTTTTTTAATTAACATTTTATTTTTTCCAATTATATACAATAGTAGTATCTACCTATCATTTTTGTAAGGTTTTGAATTTTGCAATTTATCCCCCACCCTCCCTTCCCCCCAACACAGTTGTCTGATAGACTTTACCTTCTTTCCATGCTATACATTGATGCAAATTGAATGAGTTATAAGAGTAAACATAACCCCCCCACTTCACCTCCCCCAAGAAGATGAGAAATCTCAAGAAAAAAGAGAGAGAGAGAAAACTGTACTTCAGTCTGTGTTGAGATTCCAATGGCTCTGTCTCTGGGGCGAGTTGCTTTCTTTATCATAAGTCCACCAGAGAAGTTGCTTCAATATTTTTCCCACAGTTGCTATTACTAGCTTACCACCACTCTATTCCTTCCCACTCTCATTTATTCTATTCTCCCTCTCCTTTCATCCTGGCCCTGTTCAAAAGTGTATTGAATCTGAGAACCCTCTCCCTTGATCTTCCCTCTCTTCTATCACCTATTCCCCCCCTTCCTTCCCCCCATTCCCCCTTATCCCATCCCTTTCTTATTTTTCTCTAGGGTAAGATACATTTCCTCACCCTATTAAGGGTTTATGTTATTTCCTCTCTGAGCCATTTCTGATGAGAATGAAGGCTTACTTATTCCCCCTTGCCTTCCTCCTTTCCACTCCATTGAAAAAACATTTTCTTGACTCGTGAAATTTCTTAGCTGCTTCTTCATCTCCTTTCCCTTCCTCCCAGTACTTTCCTTTATCACCCATTGATTCCATCTTTTTACTATATTATACCATTATATTCTGCTCCTTCCTATGTCCTGTCTATATATGTGCTCCTTCTAACAGCTCATATAAATGAGAAAAGTTCATAAGAGTTATCAATATCTTCTTCCCATGCAGGAATACAAACAGTTCAATATCATTAAGTTCCTCATAGTTAGTCCTTCTATTCCACGCTCTCTATGGTTCACCAGAGTCCTGTACTTGGAGATCAAACTTTCTATTCAGTGCTGGTTGTTTCAGTAGGAAAGTTTGAAAATCCCATTTCATTGAAAATCCATCTTTTCCCCTGAAAGAGGATGTTCAGTTTTGCTGGGTAGTTGATTCTCATTTGTAAACCAAGATCTTTTGCCTTCCAGAATATCATACCAATCCCTATGAGCCCTTATTGTAGATGCTGCCAGATCCTGTGTAATCCTGACTATGGAGCCTTGATAGTTGATTTTTTTGTTTTTGGCAGCTTTTAGAATTTTCTCTTTGATTTGGGAGTTTTGGAATTTGGCTACAATATTCCTGGAAGTTTTTCTTTTGGGATCTCTTTCATGAGGTGACCCGTGAATTCTCTCAATTTCTATTTTACCCTCTGCTTCTAGGATCTCAGGGCAATTTTCCTATATTATTTCTTGAAAAATGAAGTCTAGGCTTCTCTCCTGATCATGGCTTTCAGATAGCCTTTTTTATCTCCTTTTCCATTTGGCCAATTCTGCTTTTTAAGGCATTTTTCTCCCCTTTTGCCTTTTGTTTTGCTTTTCTCCATTAGGCCTAAATTGGTTTTTAACATATTATTTTCTTCAGTATTTTTTGTATATCTTTCACCAAGCTGTTGATTTAGTTTTCATGACTTTTCTGCATCACTCTCATTTCTCCTCCCCATTTTTCCTCCATCTTCCTTAATTGCTTTTCTAAGTCTTTTTCTGAGCTCTTCCATAGTCTGAGCCCATTTTCTATTTCGCTTGGAGGTTTTGGATATGGAAGCTTCAATTTTGTCATCATCTGAGTATGTATTTTGATCTTCCATGGGACTGAAGTAATTCTCTATTGTCAGATTTTTCTTTTTCTGTTGTTTACTCATTTTCTCAGTCCAAGACAGCATTTCCAAGGCTTTGAGGGTTTTTTCCGGGGGTGGGGGGCACCCCACTGGGACCTTTATTCCTCCAAGGTCTTATGCTCTTTTGTCTGTGCTTTGATATGTAGATGGACCTGTACTTCCCTCTGCCCTGGAACGTTAAGGAGGGATCCAGCTTGGTTACTTAGTATAGAAGCCCAAACTGCAACCTGGATATGAGTGTAGGCCAACAGCAGAATCCTACCTAAGGGAGAGTAGAGAAATCTCTGCAGATTTCCCTTACCATCTCTGGTGGTTCAGGCTGCTTTCTCCAGATTCTCACTGCAGATTCTGTGGCCAGTGCTCCTTACTCCACACTCATTCTGGTGTAGTAGAGTTCTTTCCCCACCCCTTCAAGCTGTTACCAGTGATCTCTGGGCTGTGCTGGGCTGCTCTGAGGGCATGGCTTTTTTCCAACCCCCTTTCCAAACCCCCCACTCCCCCTCTTGGCGAAACACACCTTTCCCACAAAACCAAGTTATCTTGGAGTGGGAAAATGTATCACTCAGTCTTTCTGTGGGTTCTGCCCCACTAAATTTTGGCTAGAGTCATCATTTATTGGCTTTTGGAGTTTGGGGCTAAGAAGTTCCTGCAAAATGCTGCCTTCACTGCACCATCTTGAATCTGCCTCCCTTCTACTAGTTCTAAACTTATGAAACTCTGTTATCTAAGCTATCTAGGAAAAAAATAATCACATGCTTTCTACTTAAGGTAGCATAGGATAGTGGATAAAGAGCTAGCTTTATGGTTAGCAATAGTGGGGTTCACTGCCTTCCTCTGAATATATGATCCAGGGCAAGTCATGCAATAGAAATAATTATAAAGTTTTACAGGAGTTCAAAAATCAATTTCACAACTACAGGATAGGGAAGGCATGATTAGACAGTATATTTTCACAAAAATATTGGGAGTTTTTATAAAAAATAAAATCAAAATGAATCAGTAATGTGAGAGGAAGAAGGCAAAGAATAAAATAATCATTTCCTACCATGTTCTCAGGCACTTTGTTAAATGTATATGCTTTTACAAATATCTCTTAAGATGCTCACTTTGCCTGTAAACTGGGTGCTATAATTATCCCCATTTTCTTGTTGATGAAACTAAAGAAAACAGAGACAGGCTAAATGATCTGCCTAGAGACAAAGTTATTAAATATCTGACATCTGATTTGAATGCAGTTCTTCTTGAGTTTATGAAGATTTAACAATCTATTTACTGTGCCAACTTTAGATAGGGTCTGGGTTCACCAGAAAAAAACAAATAAGCAAACCAAAAAAAAAAACCTAATGCAATTTTGGGCTACATTAAAAAAAGAGTTTCTATAAATCACAAAGTGATAATACTTCTTTATTCTGTCTTTTCAGATTAAGATTTCTTTTAAAAACATGGAAAGCATCTGATATATGGGGTCATTACCAGAATTGAAAGAACATAGTATGTTTAGACTAGAGAAGAGAAGACTAAAGGGAGAATTACAGTTGTCAAATATTTGAAGGAGAGTCTTTTGGATGAGATAATACAATCTTCTTTGGTGTGTAGGCAGAAATAGATGGCATCTGAGGACCCTTTGCATACAGAGAAGTTATTCAATAAGGTTACATATTGCAATCACATTATAGCCAAGAAGGCAGGCAAATAGCATAGTGAAATATATTTTCTCAAGTCATATCCTGCCCTCATAATCCATCGTATTTCATTCAAATATAAAGTTGTGACAGATATATGCATCAAATAGCAGAACATTCAAATTCTTAAAAGGAAAAGGTAAATGAATTACAGAAAGAACTACATAGTAAAGAATAATCCTATTAGGGAACTTGATCTTTTCCCCATCAGAGCTATATATGTTTTTATCATAAAATAAATAAGAAAAAAGTTAAGGGAATGATTAGACTCTTAGAAAAGTTTGATATGATAGATCTATAGAGAAAACTGAATGGGAATGGAAAGGAGTATGCCTTTTTTCAGCTCTATATGGCACCTTCATGAAAATTAACCTTCTATTAGAGCATAAAAATCTCACAAACAAATGCAGAAAAGGAAAAATATTACATGAATCATTTTTGAACCAATATAACCTACATTCAATAAAGGAATATGAAAACATAAATTAAAAATAAATTGGAAAATAAATAATCTAATTCTAAAGAAGGATTAGGTCTAGGAACTAATTATAAAAGCAATAATTTCATTAAAGAAAATGACAAGAATCAGACAAGATGCCAAAATTAAATGACAATAAAACTGACATCTAAGTGAAATGGATGAATATTTATAAAAATGTAAATCATACAGATGAACAGTAGAAGAAATAGAATAATTAAATAGTCCTTTCTTAGAAAAAGAAGTTGGAAACAATTATAAATATAGTCCCTAAGAAAAAATTCCAAAACCAGATGGATTTGCAAGTGAATTCTACTAAACATTTAAGGAATAATTATTCCTAAGACTAAAGAAACTGTTTGAAAATAAGTAAAGAAGGTGTCTTATTGAATTTCTTTAACACAAATATGATTTTGATACTTAACCTAAGAATAGCAAAAACAGCGAAAGAAAACTATAGACAAATTTCCTTAACATCAAGGTAAAAATTTTAAGTAAAATACTGGCAAGAGATTCCAGCATATCACAAAGCTCAAACACTAAAACTAGTTGGCATTTATACCAGGAAAGTTGAATTGATCTAAGTACTGTAGGAAAATTGTCAGCATAATTTATCTTATCAATAATTAAAATAACTTCAAAATCATATGATTTATTAACAGATGCATAAAAAAAGATCTGACAAAATATTCCTATTAAAATATTAGAAAGCGTAGGGATAAATGAAAAAATTCTTAAAATGATAATATCTACTTAAAACCAAGGGCAAACACTATCTGTAATTGGGATAAATTGAAACTTTTCCAATAAGATCATAATAAAGCAAAGTTATCCATTATCACCACTATTCACTATCCATTATCACCACTATTATTCAGTATTGTATTAGAAATGATAACTATAGTAATAATACAAGAGAAAAAATAAATAAAAAATAAGCAATGAAGAAACAAAACATTCATGCTCTTTGCAGGTGATAAGATGTCATACCTAGAAAACCCTAGTGAATCAGCAACCATGGGAAAGTTGCAGAAATAAAATGCAATTTTTCCATATACTACCAAAAAAATCCAACAAGAGATAGAAAAATAGTCAAGTAACTGAAGATAATATAACATGTATGAGCATCTATTTGCTAAGGAAAACACAGGAGCTATAGGAACACAATTACAAAACATTTTTTTCACAAAAATGACAGATCAAAATTGGTGAAATATTAATTGCCCATAGGAATGCTAATACAGCATAATAAAAACTACAATTTTATCTAAGTTAATTAACTTATCCAGTTCCATACCAAACAACCAAATAATAATTTTATAGAACCAAAAAATAATAACTATTTTCATCTGGAAGGGCAGAATATCAAAGAAATCAATGAAGAAAAATAAATATATGAAACCAGCTGACCTAGTAGTACCAGATTTCAAACTGTATTCCAAAACAGTTATCATCAAAACAATCTGGTACTAGTTAAAAAATAGAATTGTGGATCAGTGAGACAATTTGGCACACTATACACATTAATAAATGACCATGATAATGTAGTGTTTGATAAAAACAAGTTCCAACTTTTTATGGTTAAGGACTCAACATTTAACAAAAATTGCTGGAAAATGGGAAAACAGTTTCTAAGAAATTTGCCATAGAGTAACAATTCACATCATATTCCAAGATAAGGTCAAAATGGATAAATGATATAAACAATAAGGATGATAATCACAATAAATTAGAGGAGCATAAATATGTACCTGTTAGCTCTATGGATAAAGAAAACATTTTGTGACCAAAAAAGAGATAAAGAGAATCATAGGAAGTTAATATATAATTTTGATCATGTGAAATTAAAAATAATACACAAGCAAAACTAATGCTGTCAAGATGAAAAGACAAAGGGAAACTAGTAGGGGATTACAAGGTTTTCTCTGACAAAAAAAAACCTTATTTCTCAAATATATAGAGAACTTAGCCAGATTTATAAAAAAATTTGAGTCATTACTCAATTGATAAATGATTAATGGACATGAAAAGGTAATTTTCTCAAGAAGAAATCAAAGCTAATGATAGACACATAAAAGTTCTCTAAGTCATCGTTATTAGAGAAATATAAATTAAAACAACTCTAATATACCACCTCATGCTTATCAGATTGATTAAAATTACTGAAAAGGAAGACAACAAATATTAGAAGGTGTGAAAAACTTGTAATACAATACTTTAGGGAAGTCCAACTGTTCTGGAAAATAATTTTGAATGATGTACAAAAATATTCTAAACTCTGCATTCAGTTTTATTCAGCAATAATGCTATTAGGTGATATTCCAAAAACATCAAAGGAAAGGGAAAATTACCTATTTGCACAAAAATATTCATAGCAATTCTTTTTGTGATGACAAAGAATTGGAGTTGAGAGGATGCTCATCAATCAGGGAATGGCTAAACAAGCTGTGGTATAGGATTGTGATGGAATACCATAGTTTCTACAATAAGAAATGATGAGTAGTATAGTTTCAGAAAAACCCAGAAAGATGAACATGATTGATCCAAAGTGAAGGGAACAGAGACAGCAGAACACTACTGATAGAAACAGCAATATTATATGGATGATGAAGTATGAAAGATTTCGCTACTCTGAACAAGGCAATGATCAAAACAATGTCAAAGAATCCATCGTGAAAAATGCTATCCACCTCCAGAAAAGAATTGATGAACTCTTAAGAGCAAAATAAATGTGTGGATTTCTTTACAGCATGTCTAATATGGAAATATATTTTGCATTACTTTGCATTACAATCAATATCATATTGCTTGCCTTCTCAAAGAGAGTGGAAGTGCAGGAGGGATGAAGATAATTTGGAACTTAAAATTTAAAAAATAAATATTAATTTTTTTCATGTAATTCAGAAATATTTAATGAAATAAACAAAAATATATCAGATCACACTTTCAGTTTCCATAGATGAATCACGTATTATTGGAAGATTATGAAAAGAAGAAAAAATGAAAGTGAGGCAAGATGAAAAGCATCATAATAGCAAAAGAAACTGAAGATTATTTTCCAGAAAAATCATTCTGTATATATTGATTTCAGTTTAAATCATAAAATTTATTTTCTCGTGGAAATTTTTTAGGGATGCAATCCATATATGTGCAAACATGGTAATTTAAGCTATTTGATGCTTTTATTTTCTATAAAATATATTTTCAATACAAAAGTATGTGGTATAATCAAATTCATTTCAATTCAATGACAAATGTTTATTATGTCTCCTTTGTGAAAAGCATTCTAATATATGTTTCTTTGACTGAGTAAGATCTTGAATAAGGTCATTCAAGTGATCCCTGCAGTGCCAAAAATTTGAATCTTTTCTGCCTCCCTCCCCATAATCATTTTGATATTAAAATAGTGTTGTTTCAATGGGAATTAGCTTTTTCATTCAGCAGTTCCAAAGTATGTTTCTTTTCTGAGATATGGGAACAGAACAGAAATTAAAGCTAGGTATTCACCAAAATGTAGGAATAAAGCCTGTATGGTAAGAATGAGTTTGACTTCTTCTGATAAATGTCTTAGTGCTTTATTTGTCCTTTATATGGTCCTCTTGAATTCTGAGTGCATTATGTGCTTTTTTCTGACTTCATTTAAGCCTGAGCCCAAGCAATACTTCCTCCTATTCCCCACACCATTTGCTAGCACCATACCATCTAAGCTTATCTACCTTCTAATTTCTATTATTTATGTTTCGATATTATGTATTTTGCCTCTGTCTTTTCTTTTTCTTTGCATTCCAGTGAATCCTTAATAAAAACCTGATGTTCAGTTGATTATTTGATTGATTCTGTATCTGTCTGGAGGATTTTTTTTAAGTCTTTTATACATTCTGGACTTTTATGTGGATCAAATAAATGATACTTTCTATTCAATATGCATTTTTTATCTAGAGAGTATATGAGAGTAGAGTATATTCATGAATCACATTTATGGAACATTATACAAGAACCACATATAAACTATGCTTTGATATTATCTTGGAGTAATTCAAGATAAGTGAATGAGTCAAAGAGAGAATAACCATTTACGTGAGTTCCAGAAATGAGACCTGAGTTCTGTACATGCCCATAGTTAAGGAGGAGGAAGGTAAGTTGTAAGATGAATTACATGGAAAGTACATCTTTTTCTTCCTGCTGAATAGTTCAATACACATTTTAGCAATGATTTTCAGTTTTAGAATGTTAATAATCATTGTTTGTTTAAATTTGTAGTTCCAAGAAGAAAGAGTAAACATGAAATATTCTGTGAATATTTGTAATAAACTAGAGATAACTGCCAATCCTTTTCAGAATTTATTCTTCATGAGTCTATGCACTGTTTTGTTCTGAATGAAGAATGAGGACTCTCATGCAGTATCTATACTATCTCATTCTCGGATAAGTCAGTTTGCCAGCAAATATAAAGTTCATTCTGTATGGTAAGGAATATGCTATGTGTTGGGGATTCAAGGGAAAGATAGGAACTTCTTATGTATCAATATATTTCCATATTATTAATGCCTACATTAAACTGCTCCCCAAGAACTTCTGAGACATTGTATTGATAGAATGCTATTTAACTCCAGTATTTGAAATTAAAATCTAGATATTGAACTATTAAGGTACATGCCTTTTTCTGACATATAGTCTCCATTGAAACTTCAATGAAGAATAAAGAAAAGAAAAAGAATCTGTAGAAAATTTCTCCAAATTTGTAGTCTGAAGATAATATAATCATTCACAATATTTACTCTATGAAAGTTATTCTAAGTAGCCTCTTGAATAGAAACCATGTGTTTTCTTATATTTCATAATGTCATAGGTAAGTAGACCATGCTTCTCAAGTACCTATAAATGAAAATAAGATATATATTATTTCATAAAACTTTGAGAAGCAGAAATAAATTGTCTTTAGGCAATTATGTTATTTCAATAAAGAAAAAAATCTAAATTCCATTTAAAAACCAAATAATTGTTTTAATGCTTTTACATATGTCTATATCTGTGAATATTAAAATATGCAATAGGGCAAGACTACAGAAAGCATAAGGGAATGGAAGCTTAAATTTGCCTAAGATAAAAGAATTTTGCAAGAAAAAAAGGGAGACATAAAGGATTGGTTTTGATTGGGAATGGAAATGAACTAAGAGAAAGACAGAGTATTTCATGACCTCCATGAGAAGTTCCAAGCTTTTGGGGAACTGGTGTCCCTTAATTAAGTTAATTTTTGTCAAATGAATTTTTATCACTCTCTTTTGTCCAGTAGTGGCGCCATCTTCCACTCCCAGGAATAATTCCTCGATGCTCCAAAGATGACTGAATTACTTTTTCCTGGAATAAAATGATTATTAAAAAATTATTAATTTTAATATTTCTAAACTTAAACAATATTATTATAATAGTAAGAGTATATTTCCAATATGCAAAAAGAATGTCAAGAAGGGCAATAGGGGTTCTAAGTAACTCAATATGAATTTTCATCAATGAAGACAGCCAGGGCTAATAAAAAAATGATAGCAGTTAGTATTGATTATGCATTGAATTTTTAAAGTACCTTTAGGTCAAGGAATGTTAAGCCATTATTCCCCTTTAGTATAATTTTGCTACTCTGATCCCATAAATAAGATGGGTACAAAATATTTTGGAATTTATCTGCAGATAGTTCCCTCCCCTGAAACAAATTATTCTAGTTTAAGTATGCTAGTATCTTCAGTATGAAGAGGTAAGGACAGAAAGCAGAGAATTCATCAATAATCAATTTCCTAGAATTTATTTGGCATCTATTATGTAATCAAGAACTGTGCTAATGCTAGGAGCTAGGGATAGGTATAAGCAATTCCAATGAAACAATTGCTACTGCCAAAGGGTTTGCATCCTAATATAGGAGAGCAATTTATTTATAAGTATATATATAAATGCAAATATAAACAAAGTAGCTAAATACAAGGTAATTTGGGAAGAAATTATGAGAAGTTAGGAGGGTCCACAAGAGTTTCATGATTGAATGAAATCTTAAAGAAAGGAATTCTATGAAGGTTAGTGTTTAGCACAGTGAATGCCAGATGTGGGTCCTTAATAAATATTTATTGAATTGATTTGAATTTAAGCTGTGGTAAGAAGGGGGTGCATTACAAGCATGGGAAAAATCAGTACAAATACATGAAAACTGAATATGATGTTATAAGTAAATGAGAAGAACAGTTTGGTTGGATTGCAGAGTATTGGAGGAAAGTCAAATGAGATTGTTTCAGTTAGTTTGGGTAGATATTGTAAATACCTTTAAAATAGTTTATATTTTACTCGAAAAAGTACATGGGCATTTACTACAAAAATACATAGGAATTGAGTGACTAAAATAATCACAAAGACAAATCTGGACTTTAGGATAATTACTATGACAGTAGAGTGTAGGTTGGGGGAAGAGATGAGGCAAGGAAAGAGGTTTGTGCTAAACTGGTAAAAGTTGGTATTAAGGAGGAAATCCGAATAAAAAAGATAGTGAAAGAGAGAATGATGCCAGGAGGGGTAAGAGGTTAGAACCATAAGAAAACTTGATGTTATTTAGCCCAATCCCATCATTTTTATAGATGAAAAAGAAAAGAAATCAAGGCTAACAGAGGTTGTGTCTTGATATAATGTCATATAAATATCAGGATTCAGTTTGAACTTTGATCATTCTGCTTCAATATTCTGTTACTTCCACCCTTCCCTTTCAAGGTGAGAAGTAATTACCAACTTGTTCATATAATCACTATCACTTATATAATGCCATAGAATTGTTCTCTAGTTTAAGGTGCAATTTTTCCTCTCTCCTTTCCCCCTCCAAAAAAATTGTCAGTTCCTTGAGGATGGAGACTATTCCTTTTACTTTTTTTTTTATCCTTCTGCTCTCATTCCTAAACTCTGATTATATTGCAAATATATGGAAATGAACAGCTTGTCCAGGAACCTGTGATAAACAATGCATTGAGTTTCTCTGAGAAAGTACTGGAGGGAAAAGTTTCTCACAACTGTTTTGGATTAGAAAGAAGGCTATTAAGAGTGCTAGGGAGGTGTCTAGGAGTCAATTCATTTCCCAGAGGTAGGGAGAAAGAACTGGTTTGAAGGCTAAGGAAATATTTAAGAATTGATTTTTGAGAGACTTATGTTTGGGGGAAAAAACATTACCTTTGACCCCTATATTATCAATGGTTACCTACTTAAATATTTAAATAAATGTGTGGTCTTATGGAAGTTGTTGATCTTTCCAAGGATCTTTCCAATAATTAGAAGGTATTGGTATCCAAGAATATGGATACCCATACATCTTGGATATCTCTTCCATAAGTTCAACTCAGAGGAGTCTATCGAGATACAAATTGTCTACCTTACTTTCTCTCCATACGTCAAAGATACAAATGGAGCTGTTTACTTGTTCTTTCCTTTATCATAGGAATAACCTGGACAAGCTAGTAGCTATTAAATACAGTGGTGAACATATTAAAAAAAAAACTTCAAAAAGAAGCTGAAGGGATCTAGATTAAAAAAATATCCTTAATTTTCTTCCAAGCATGAGCTCAGATGTAATCTACTAAGAAAAATCTTTCAATTATTAGCCCTTTCTCCTTTTCAAATTATATTATGCTTCTCTGTGCTGATGTTTTATCTTCTTGATAGAATATAGTCACCTTGAAGGCAGAGTTTTAAGTTTTAGAATGAGAGGATCTTAGATTTAAAGCTAGGAAAGACTTCAGAGATCATCTAGTCAAAATATTCATTTTACAAATGACTAAACTGAGGCTCCTAAAAAGACTTTATCTTAGATCATGCAAGTAATAAATGTCTGCAGGTCACATTTGAACTCACATCCTCTAAATCTTTCCATCCCTAGCACATACTGCACTGCTTTTAATGAGCATTTATTGAGTTGAATGGAAGAAGAAATTAATAAAATCATCCAGATAGCTTGAGACAAAAGGTAACTTTCACATCAATTCTTATGCGCTTTTCAGGAGAAAGTAGTTTTATGGCTGAATTGTCAGATAATTCTTTAGTTTATCACTTGACTGTAAATAAAAGCACTGCCTATATGTGATTATTATGGAACACTTTTCTTCAACTTATTGAAATAAATAGTGATCTGAAAGGGGAGTATCTTACATTTGGCATTACTTATCATTGTAATAATTTCCATTTCTGGATAGCATATTCCATTTTATTCTATTATATTAGCCTGAGGTAGTTGATTAATTAATATAGTAACTTGATTCACAGAGATTCTAGCATAACAAGTGAAAATTAGTTTAGTGGCCTCCTGTTAATCTTTGGGACTTCAGGAGAGAATAATAAAATGATTAAAGGATAGGAAAATGGGGTTTTTAAGGGAAGATAAAAAAATTGGTGAGATTATCATGTAAAAG
Source organism: Macrotis lagotis (assembly GCF_037893015.1). Classification (NCBI taxonomy): domain Eukaryota; kingdom Metazoa; phylum Chordata; class Mammalia; order Peramelemorphia; family Peramelidae; genus Macrotis; species Macrotis lagotis. Next base: position 538,496,288 of record NC_133666.1, on the reverse strand, counting down.
AAAAGATTGGGAGGAATTTTTATTTTCAGATTCCTTGACTATAAAGGGATTGAAAAGAAGATAAATTTCAAAGTATTAAATGTTATAGAAGCCTGATTAAAAGATTTGCCAACCATGTAAACAAGATAGAACAAGAGCTAGAGGTTATATTTTCCATTTTTATTATAATTAATTTGTTTGAATAATTATTTCAGAGCCTGAATCTATGGGACAGGGATCACTAGCAATGGCTGCCTTGTAGATTTAAGAATACTTCCTGTTCTTTTAAACTGATGTTTCTTCTGCCTACTTTTTCAAGAGCAATATGGCAGCACAAATAAAATCCATTGTTTGTGACACTTAAAAAATGTTCACATAGGGAGATATATATATATATGTAAGACCCAGAGCCTTTTTCAAGGAAAAGGGTAGTTTTTATAAGTATGAATTATAATTAATTGAGTACTTATTTAACACTGTAGGAATCACAAACAAACTTTCAGTCCTTGTTTATCATGCAGATATCCATGTAATCTAATTTTACTGGGTAGGCAAAGTCTTCAAATATGCATAACTATGAAGAAATTGTATTAAAGGGAAGATTATGAGCAGATCTCAGGGAAAAATAGTGATACCACAATTCTATCTTCATTAAAGCTAGGGATTAAGTCGTTTTTAAGAAGGAATAGGGAGTGACAGAAAACCTACCATGAGATCCTTGAATTTTTATAAAAGTTTCCTCTCTTTTTTTATAGTAGCAATGTACTTTAATACAATTTACATTTATTTAGTATCTAAATAAGCATAATGCTATAGTTTTGAGATACAAAGTCAAAAATAAAACTTACCTTGTGTCATGCAGCTGACATTTTACAGAGATGGGGTAGGTGAGTGTAATTCATACCCAGAGAAACAAGTGCAGAATATATTTAAATACATATAAAATAATCAGAAAAAGCTAATTATACCAACAGCTAGAGGAATCAGAAAATGCAATTTATAGCAAGGAAACTTTGAACTTTTGAAAAGATTGATGGTTTCATGGCCAATGTTGATCACATTTCTCTATACCTCACCATGTATGCTTTTCTGTGCATATCTATATCAATAATAATGATGCTTTTCCTTCATTTCCAAAGAAGATCATGACATCAGGAATGTGATGCCATGACACCCATGTAAACTGGATTTGAGTGAGGGGGTGCTGTGCTAAGTCATCAGCCTCACTTTTTCCTCCAGAGTCACACAGGTTCAGGGGCTGGTTATGAATCAGGATGACAGGAGATAATCCAGGAAAGGAGGTAATCAGTTTTAAGTGACTTGTCCAAAGGTCACACCATAATAAGTATCTGAGTTTCTAGTTGAACTATGACTTCAGAGCCAGCACTCTACTCACTGTACCATATACTTGTTCCTAATAACTCGCATATGAGTTGAACTTTAAGCTTTACACCTAAAACCACCTCACCTATTTTTGTAGTTTAGACCATACCATCATCTCACATCATAATAACCCTGAAAATTAGGGCATATAAGTATTAGCATCTTTATTTTACAGATAACAAAACTGAGATCCAGAGAGATTTAACATGCCACAAAATTACTATCAGAGGCAGAGTTCTTTTCTTCTTCCTTCCACCCACCCTCTTCTATGAATAGCCCCTAATTTTTCTAACTAACCCTTTACTTTTCCAACTTCATCTCTAATTTTTGACTCAAGAATTTTCCAATTTCTCGGTGTCATCTCTACCACAAAGCCTTACCTGACTCCTTTACCTGATTGCCTTCTGCTAGAAGTAATTGGTCCTTCTCAAGATCTCTAGTATTTTGTACATCTCCTATGAACTGACTAAACTTGGTAATATAATTGTGTTTCTATCAACTATCTCCAATTAAAAGTGAGGATTCCCTTAGGGCTGTCTCCCTCACAATATAAAAAATTTCTTTGTAATGGTTTGTTGAATTAGATTTATTTTTGTTCTGATAAAAACTGTTCTGGGACTAATCACTCACACTGAGCATGCTCAGTGGGTAATTCAGGCTTGCTTTACAACAAGCAGCTTGAGGCTAATGAGTGTCATCAGTCCAATTGAGACATATACAGCTTTCTCTTGCAGGTTACCTGGTAAACTGAATATTCTCAAAACATACCTAGACAACTAAATAGTCTTCTTCCTTAACTAACTTCTTTTTTTTTGGACTAATCAGTCAGGGTTCTTTTATTAGTCAATATTATATACTACTGCTACAATGTTTTCATCTCTGTGTTCATGCACTGAGTTTCCTTCATGTCTGTCTTCTTCCTGACCTCTGACTTTCCCTGGCTACTTTCAAGATTCAGTATAAATGCTACTTTCTGTACCTACTCTCAAATACCAATGCCATCATCTTTCTGAATACCTTCCTATCCTCTGTGTACAAACTATATCTAATTTGGAAATATATTGAAGTTAGCTCCATAAGGAGATTGAAACATAACTACAAAGTGCTTGGTCCTTGAGGATGTTCCAGATGTATTTGGTGACAATAGTTATAATCTGTGTACAAATACATTGAAGACAGTTGCTCAAAACAAAACAACAATAACAAAAATCAGTCACAGATACTTAGTTCCCCAGGCAAGAGAAAGGCATTCTTTTGAGCTGCAGTAAGCACTGTTTGAATGTGAGAATTGTTCCTACCCCGTGGTCCAGTACTGTTGTTATTTCTCTGGAGGGGAATGTTTTTAAGACAGAATCATGACTGTCAGTGGACCATGTTCCCACCCTTTCCTATCTTTCATACCATTTTTAAATTTATGCAGGCTAACATGGTGCATAGGATGGGGGGGGACAACTTGGACTGAAGGGCAATACAGTTAGATAAGCTCTTAGCTCATGGAGACTCAGACTTCAAGTTAAAGAATCTAGGTCTTTAAATCATTGTAATAATCAAATGTCATCTGACTCAAGGGTACTTAACTTCCCTAAGTCATTGAATGCAAGGAAAATGAAATGTATCATCCTCTATTTCTTGATGTCCTCTTCATTTTCTCCACTTCTGGCAATCATGCAGGGTTATGATCCCTAATTTGCCTTATATGACATGACTGTGCCATATTTTTTTACAGCTGATAAAAAAATGAATAATGGTTTCTGAAATAGTGGCTATTGACTTGGACATGAAAAAAGTACTTTTTTCCCATTCATTCTTGCTAGTAAAGAATAGGATTTTGAATATATAGAATGAAGTCTTAGCCCCCTTCCCCTCTAATTCCACTCATTTTTCTTCCCAGCAAATTAGTAGCTAATTTTTCAAACTCAACCAGTTTCTAGGAAAAATCTCTGTGATGATGCAGAAAGCACCTTCCCTCCACCATAGAATTTTCTTTAGATATAAATAAATAGCCTTTTCTCTTCATTTACTACCACACACACATCCCTCAATGCTGAAACTCATTTTAGAATAAATAAAATTGGAGAATTAAGGATATGATGTCTTCTTTTTTTATGTCACTTGCAAGATTCTACTTGTCTAGTTTATGGTTAATGTGAATAAAACTATTTCTTTAATATAATTATCGAAGTTATTAAGTTTTTCTTAATTTTCATCCTTTCTCTTGTGAAGTCATCACTAATTTAATAGCTTTTGCCAAAATGGCAGGGTTACTGAGTTAACTCTCCACATTTTATTACACAATAAACAGTACCTTGAATTTTTTCCATTCCTTTTGTTTTTGTCGAGCCATGTATTCATTTTGGACATCCTCCTGCATGAAAACAGAACCAATCTGATTAGTTAAATCAATGTTTTCTTTTAATTATTTAAGATCTTTTGTGACTGAATTCTAGCTACCAATTTTATAATCTCTTCATGATATATGATCAGATTTTTATCATATACTTCTACACCTGGCATATTCTTTTGGAGGAATGAAATAAATATTAGCAAATGTTACTCTCTTACTTCCTCAAAAATGGGAATATTCTTTTGGTATGTAGATAATAATGTCTCTCTCAGGAAGAAGTAATTAGTGTTTCAACTGCAAAAATATTTCAACTACTTGTTCAAGAAATTGGGTAAAGGTAACTGAGGAGTCCTTGAATACTTGTGTCAAAGGGCTTAGAAGTGTTTCTTTCTTTCCTATGTGTCAGTCAGTAAGTCATCAAACATTTATTAAGTGATTATTTTGTACCAGTTGAAGGAAAGGTTTCTCAGCAGCAAGCTGAGTGGAACAGAAGCTTATATTCACCTGTCAGTTTCTATATGGTGAGCTCAAAGAAGGCATAACATAGAGCAAAAAGAGAAGAATGAATGCTAGGAGACTCTGATTAAGGACAATATGAAACAACCTTAGTGTGGGGTGACTGAAGGCAAATGAACAACAGTAGTCAGAATATCAGCCAAAAGAAGAATAAACTGCCTGGACTTCTGGTGAATTCCTCTTCCCTGTGGGTCGTCATGCAGAAACTGAATGATCATTTATCAGATATCTTGCAGTGGGGATTCCTTTCATAAATGGGGATTCCTTTCACAAATGAGTTGGACTTTGTGGTCATTGATGTCTTTTCCAACTCACAAATTCTGTGAACCGAGGGTTTCTTTCTCATGGCAAATGGGAAGAAATTTTTGAACAGAAATCAGTCAACCAGGTGACACTGTTGATGCAATGCTGAGTTTGGAATCAGGAAGCCCTGAGTTCAAATCCAACCTCAGATACCACCTGCATGACCTTGGGCATATCATTTAACCTCTGTTTTCCTCAGATTCCTCATCTCTGCGACAGAGATAATAATAGCACCCAGCTCTCAGAACTGTGAAGATCAGATGAGATCAATCTGTCAAGTTTTTAACATAATGTCTGATATTTAATAAATGTTATACAAATGTTATTTATTAATAATATGAAGCAAAAGTGGAAGAACATGAAAGAATGATAGGTTCTGGAAAAAAATGTAATTTTTGTTATAAGATTTTTTGGTTTTCATTCCTACAAGAAATGAAACAAGACAAGGCAGAGTTCCATCAGTCTTTATAGGTATACTTCCCCTTAGAATAAGAAGAGCCTTATATAGTACTTACCTTGTTTAAGCCTTATAACTCCTACAATTTAAGTTGGAAGGAACTTCAGGGACCATCTCTTCCAATATACTCAGTTTACAGATGCTAAAAGGGCAGCTCAGGTTAAATAGTTTGTGCACTGTCACAGTAAATGTCTGAGGTGGGATTTGAACACATTTCTTCTTGATTCCAATTCCAAATTCTATCCACTATGTCAAGGGTGGGGAACTTTTTTTTCTGCCTAGGGTCATTGGGATATTTATAACATCATCTATTAAATTATCCATTGAAAAATTAGCCTGCTATATTTGGCCAACCATTTAATCAGTTCATCCGTTTAAAACTCCTAGATGTATTGAATTTCAAGTCTCACATGAGGTTGCAAGGCAGCAACAGACCAAATGATTTGGGGGGCCTCATACAAATCCCAGACATTCCTCTGTCCCAGCACTATTCCAGCTGCATTTACAATGATGACATCATCATCATCACCTTATAAATTATGGGGCAACCAAAATTGATATTCAGTAATTTATTAAGATATATTCACTCATATTCTACTATTTGGTCTCTTGTTTGATAAATATATCCATATCTCCATTGCTATTATTATTGACTCTTTTATCTCCATCATTCACTATTGCCTTTAAGATTTTATTATGTTCAGCAAAATATATATCACTTGAGGTTTACTAATAACCCTGAAATGCTATTATGTACATTTTATAGATAAGGAAACTGAGGCCTGATTTAGGGCTGCAAAACTCTTTCAGATCTAAAGCAGGGTTTCTATTCTGTATTCAATAGTCTCTCCATCTAGTCTTCCTTAAAGTTTTACAAGATGAGAAAGTTTGTCTATATTAGGGATTATATATAAAAGATACTGAAGTAAGCCATCTAAAAACAAACCAAATTTATTTAAATTTTAAGAACAAATGAGTCACTCAGTTCAATTCACTTCAGTTGGGGAAGTATTCACAAAACAAAGTTATGGGGTCTGGCTTTCCCTTTGAGAAAACAAGAGCAAACAAACCAAAAGCCAGTCCTTGACTCTGAAGAGGCAAACAGATAGATAGATAGATGTTAGATAGATAGATCAATCTATAAAAATACATGCAAAGTGAAAAGCATCTTTAACAATGCAAAAATATATTCCCTACTCTGCCTCTCGCATACCTGGACAGATCAGGAAAGGCAAAGTTTTGAACACCATATAAACCACAAAGGAAGCTGGAATTACAAGAGGGAGCATTACAATATTGCAACAACATGAAAGTGGAAGATGGAATGCTTTGTGAGAGCAGTATTTATGCCAGAATATATGCAGAAAATTAAAATGAAATAAGTATCAGAAAGATAGTTTGAAGCTAACTTGTAAAGAGCTTTATATATCAAACAAAGGAGTTGGTGTTTTGTCCTAGGGGAAACAACAGGAAGCTATTGAAACTTCTGAGCAAAGGAAGGCAGGTGGGAAGGGAACAAATATTTATGAGTAGACAAAGTTCTAAACCAAAGGAAACACTTTACAAATATTATCTCTATCAGTCCTCACAGCACCTCAAAAGCAAGTATTATTATCTTTTAATCCTCATTTTACAATTGAGGAAACTGAAGCAAGCAGAGATTATGTATCTTGTCTAGAGTTACATAATAAGTTTTCTGAGCCTGGATTTGAACTCCAGACCTAGCACTCTATTCACTGCATAACTGCCTTACAGGAGTGACAGCATCAGAATTGGTTGTTAGAAATATCAGTTTGGGTAGGCAAATGAAGGATACATTGTAGAGAGGAAAGACCCAAATAGGAGCCTATGGCAACAATCAAGTGAGACATGATGGGAGCTTGAAAAATTCAGAAGTAATATGAATAGAGAAATTGGGACAGATACTGATGATGTTCTGAAAGCAGAATTAACAAGAATTGACAAAGAGCAAATGAGGAAGAAAGAAGAGATAAGAATGATTCAGATTTCAAGAATGTAATAGAGCATCTTAGACTATAGGTAGAGGTGGAAGGATAAGAAAGCATCATTTTATTTTGAGAGCCAATTGGTGTGGACTCCTCTGTTCAGTTAACTACCCTCTCCCCCAGCTCAGGTGATGAAATCATAGAAGTGAAGGGCAAACTGTTCATCTGTTAAAGGAAACACAAAGACTTGTGTATACTCTGTTACCATATTACAAATTGTGAAGTTTTCCCTAATGGAATTGGAGGTCAGTTTGTCATTGACTAGCCAAAGATTGTCCATGTTCCTGAAACCTTTAAAAAGCTAGCTATGTGAAGTTACCTATCTCAGCTCTTCTGCTGAAGTTGAGGGAAGGAGGAGAATCTATGGATGTGGATCATAGAATAAAATGACTTCACTTTTCCACATATTAATCAGTTGTGTTGATTTATTTCTTCCTTCTCTTTTCAAAAATTGCCATTGCCTCTATCTACTTTTTTATAAAGTTTGTGTTATAGGGAAACACATACTCTTGTTTGTAGCTCTTGGAAAGAGAAATAAAGGGGACATCTCAAAATATAAAAATAAAATATATAAATATATATATATATATGCACACACAAGTCACCTAGCTTTGTATATATTTGTGTTTATGTATGTATACATACATAATTTTAGTTATGCTGTTTTAACTAACTTTGAAAACATTTTAAGAAGAAAAGAGTTTCAAAGAATATGGGTCCTGCCAACCTAGAGTAGTCATCTATGAAAGAAATACCAAAGTCATGGGAAGAGATCACTCCTTTCTTTTCCATTATGCCTTTAATAGAAGACAGGTTTATGAAAGGGGATTGTCATTCTCCTTCCCACTTTCACTTCAATCAGCCAAACATCTTTCAGTGGAGTTATGTATTCAAGAGATGTCTCAAATTTAATATATTCAAGACTGTTCCCTAAATTGTGCCTTCTTCCAAACATTTCTCCCAATCTCCCCACTACACAACCTTGGAATTATCCTCAATTCCTCACTCATCCTAGGGGTGAGGACAGTATTCTGTCTCATTTTCTCTATTCATACTGCTTATGAATTTTTCAGGTTTCCATCATCTCTTACTTGATTATAACCATAGGTTCCTAATTGGCTCCCTTCCCTCGGGTCTTTCCTTGTCTTTGCCTGACAAAATGATATTTCTAAAGATGAATTCTGATGATATCACTCCTGTAAAGCAGTTATGCAGTGCATAGAGTGCTAGGCCTGGAGCCAGGAAGACCTGAATTCAAATCCAATCTCAGAAAACTTACTATGTAACCCTAGACAAGATATATAATCCCTGCCTGCTTCAGTTTTCTCAACTATAAAATTAGAATTAAAACATAATAATGTCTCCTTTTCAGGTGCTTTGAGGACTGATAGAGATAATATTTGTAAAGTGTTTCATATGGTTTGGAGCTTAGTATACTCATAAATATTTGTTCTTTCAGGGCAGCTAGGTAGCACAGTGGACAAAGCACCAGCCCTGGAGTCAGGAGTACCTGGGTTCAAATCCAGTCTCATACACTTAATAATTACCTAGCTGTTTGGTCTTGGGCAAGCCATTTAACCCCATTTGCCTTGCAAAAAAAAAAAACCTAAAAAAAAATATTTGTTCCTTCTCAACCACCTTTCTCACCATCAGAAATGGGGAATGTCTGGCCTGTGGGTCATTTGATCTGTTACCATGGCAACCTCAGGCAGGACTCAAATTTTAATAAATCTAGGAACTTTTGGGGTGGGCGAATTAATTAAGTGGTACAATGCATTGTGTGGTGAGCCTGAAACCAGTATAAACCTGAGTTCAAATTTGACCTTAGACACTTACTTCCAGTGTGACCCTGGGCAAGTCACTTAACCTCTGTATGCCTCAGTTTCCTCATCTCTAGAGGTAATTATAGTTCCTACCTCACAGGCTGTTGTGTGAATAAAATGAGATATTTGCAAACTACTTAACACAAAGCCTGGCACATTTTGGATTACAGATATACACACACATCTATTTATCCTCTCCCCTTTTCCCTCAAGTACCAAAACTTGCTGTTTCTATCACCACAGTATGGAATCTGATCCATTCTCTCCAATCACACAAATGCCATCTTAGCTAAGGTGCCCATCATTCCTTGGAATATTGGAATAGCTTCATTATTGGAATAGCTTCCTAAGTGACCTTCATATTTCAGACCTCTCACCAATCAAGTTCATACTACACACAGCTAACAAAGTGATTTTTATTAAGCATAGATATTACTCTTGCCCTCAATTTCAATGATTCCCCATTCCATCTGGTAAAATATATGTGTGTGTATATATATATGAAGTCCTCAACTTAGTTTTTTAACTTTTCCTTTCATAACCTTTCCCTTAGGTATCTTTCCAGACTTATTGAATATTATCCAACACCAGTAATCTTTGATCCAGCTAAACTTACTTTTTCTCTGCTTCTTATACACAAAACTCGATCTACCATCTCTGTATCTTTGCAGTGGTTATCCCTCCCTTTCTGGCATATTTATTTATCTCCGCCTCACAAACACATTTCTCTTCCTATAAAATACTTCTCAATAACCACTATCTACATAAAGTCTTTCTTGATCCCCTTGATTGTAAGTTCACTTCTTTCCAAACTACCTTGTATTCAACAATTTCATATCTATATGTATTTGTGTTTTATATAAATATATATATAAGTATATAATATATGTATATATCTTAATCTTATTAAAATGTAAGATTTTCAAAGAAGGAACTCTTTCTTTTTTTTTAATAGTCATTATTTCACTTAATTCTCACAACATTCCAAGATAGGTATTAATCTTATCGTTATTTTTACAAATAAGAGGACTGAGGTTCCAGCCAAGATGGCGGAAAGAAGACAGGCACAGTTCTAAAGTCTCCTGATCTCTTCCCCATCTATCACAAGAAACAAACCTCTTAAAAGAAATTGGGCCCACAAAACCCAGAAAGAAAAGTCAGCAGAAAGAACATCTACATCAGGATTTGTCCCCCACAGCAGCTTTGGCCTAATTTGGCCAGGTGAGTCTGGGCTCAGAAGGAGGATCAACCCCGGATCAGCCAGATTAACATCTGAATTGGAACTGGGAGTCAGAGGGCCAGAGAGCAGGACCTGCTGGATCAGCAGTGGGGCTCTATGACAGGGGCTTGGGTCCCCAGGGAAGCAGAGGCACTGGTGTTGGTGCTATCCCCCTGGAGCTTGGGGACCAGGCTGGGGGGAGAATTCTGGTGCAGGAGAGCTGCAGACACCATCCCTTGGCTCCTTGGGTCTAAGAAACTCTGAGTCCACGCCTCCATTGCACAGAGGCCTCTTCCCAAACAAACAAATGCAAACTTCTTCTACCTCAGGCCCAGTTGTGTGAGCAGAAGAACCAGCCCAGCTGATGAATGACCTCAGGCCAGGGTAAAGCCCACCATTGATAGAAGGCAAAAAAATTCAATAGCTCCAACTCCTCCCTTCAAGCAAAGGGAGAAGGCCTCTCAACCAAGGTCACAGACTCCAGAGAGGGCAACCAGCACCTCCTACTGGCCAGCCAGAGAAACTGCACTCAGTAAAGCCTTTTGCGATCCCAAGCCCAGGTGAACCAGCCCCCCTAAATCAAGGTCTTAGCATAATGAAGAAGGGTCAGCGGAAAGGTGGATTCATAGAAAAATTGCTGGAAGGGAAAGACCACAACTCAGAGAAAGCTGGAACCTCTGAGGAGAATACAATCTGGTCTCCAGCACAGAAAGCCTTCCTAGAAGAAATAAGGAAGGAGCTTAAAAATTTGGGAGAGACAATACCTTGCAACAAGAAGACAAATCCTTAGAAAGTACAATTGGACAAACACAAAAGGAGAAAAAATCTGTCAGATCATCAATTGGACAATTACAAAATGAGAATAAATCTCTCAGATCATCAATTGGAACAATACAAAAAGAGAATAATTCTCTCAGATCTTCAAATGAGCAAATGCAAAAAGAAATTAATTCTCTCAAAACCTCAATTGGTCAAATGGAAAGCTCTTTCAAAAGCAGAATTGACCAACTGGAAAAGGAGTTGCAAAAGGTTATTGAAGAAAACTCCTCCCCCAAAAAAGAATGGAGTCTACAGAAACTAATAACTCCATGAGACAGCAAGAGTCAGTTAAACAAAATCAAAAATAGAAAAAATAGAAGCAAATGTAAAATACCTCATCAACAAAACCACTGACCTCAAGAATAGATTGAGAAGGGGCAACCTGAAAATTATAGGACTTCCTGAAAACATTGAAGAGAAAAAAAAGCCTGGACTTAATATTACAGGATCTAGTGACAGAAAACTGCCCTGATATCATGGAATCAGAGGGCAAAGTAGTTATTGAAAGAGTACATCGATCCCCACCAGAAAAATTTCCTAAAATGAAAAGACAAAGGAATGTTGTGGCCAAACTCCAGAACTATCAGTTAAAGGGAAAATCCTGCAAGCATCCAGAAAGAAACAATTTAAATATCATGGAGCCACAGTAAGGATCACACAGGTCCTGGCTGCATCAACTTTAAAGGATCGAATGGCCTGGACCAAGATATTTTGAAGAGCATGGGAGCTTGGAATGCAGCCAAGAATCTACTTTCCTGCAAAGCTGAGCCTTTTCTTCCAGGGAAAAAAGATGGACATTTAACGAAATGGAAGAATTCCAAAAATTTCTAATGAAAAGACCAGAGCTAAACAGAAAATTTGGACATCAAACAGGAGGTTCAAGAGACACATGAAAAGGTAAAAAAAAAGGGGGGGTGGTAAAAGGAAAAAAAATGCAATCCAGTAAGTTGAAACTGGCTATGTCCCAGCAATGGGGGGGGGGGGAGATTCTCATAAATCTTGAGAAATGTAACTCTAATAGAGAGAATACACCTAGCCAGAAATGATGGACATTCATGACCTATCCATGAGACTACTATCTAATGGGATGTAACTGACTTTAACCCCACCTTGGAGAAAGACTCTAACAGCTCTCAGGAATTTTGACTCTATTCGATAGAATATACCGAACTAGAAGGGACAGACACTCAAAATTTTCTATGACTTACATAGAATGATCTAAAAAAACACTATCTCCCTATAAAAGGGGGACAGGAAAGAGATGGAAGGAGGGAGGGGATTGAATGGGGTAAATCTCACTACACTAAGAGGTACAAAAAACCTATGGTATTAGTGGGGAAGAAGGGAGCAGAGGAGAAACACCTGAATCTTCTTCTCATCAGACTTGGCTTAAAGTCAACCTATATATACTCAGTTAACTCATAAAACATCTAACTTTTCAAGTATTAAAAGGGGAAAGGGGGAGGGGGGCAGAGAAAGGGAAGGGGAGTGGGAGAAATAAAAGGAAATTACAAAAGGAAGGAAAGGGAAAAGGGAAAAAGGGAAAGGGGAAATAAAGGGTAGGGTGTGATATAGGAGGGCAAACACACTGAAGGGGGCAGTATTCAGAAACAAAAGACTGGGGAATATGGATAAAAGAGGGGGAATGGGGGAAAAATACAAACAGAAGGAAAATAGCATGGAGGACAATAAAGAATTAGTAATCATAACCTTGAATGTGAATGGGATGAACTCTCACTTAAAACATAAGCAAATAGCAGAGTGGATTAAAAACCAGAATCCTACAATATGCTGCTTACAAGAAACTCATTTGAAGCAGAGAGATACATATAGAGTAAAGGTAAAAGGTTGGAGCAAAATATATTTTGCTTCAGCTGAAGTAAAAAAAAAGCAGGGGTAGCAATCCTTATCTCAGACAAAGCAGCAGCAAAAATAGATAGTGTTAAAAGAGATAAGGAAGGAAACTTTATCCTCCTAAAAGGTACAATGGACAATAAAGTCATTTCAATATTGAATATATATGCACCCAGTGGAACAGTACCCAAATTCTTAGAGGAGAAGCTGAAAGAACTACAGGAGGAAGACAGAGACAGCAAAACTCTACTAGCGGGAGATGTTAACCTCCCACTCTCAGATCTAGATAAATAAAATCATAAAATAAACAAGAAAGAAATTAGGGAGCTAAATAGATTGTTAGAAAAATTTAGATATGGTAGACTTATGGAGGAAACTGAATGGGGATAGAAAGGAATATACCTTTTTCTCTGCAGTACACGGAACTTATAGAAAAATTGACCATGTACTAGGACATAAAAACATAATGATCAACTGCAGAAAGGCAGAAATAGTGAATACATCTTTCTCAGATCACAATGCAATAAAAGTCACATGCAATACTGGGCCAAGGAGATATAGATCCAGAACAATTTGGAAACTGAATAACCTCATTTTTAAAAATGAGTGGACCAAAATACAAATTATAGAAGGAATTAACCATTTTATCCTAGATAATGATAATAATGAAACAACATACCAAAACCTATGGGATTCAATCAAAATGACTCTCAGGGGATATATTATAGCTCTAAATGCTTATATGAATAAATTGGAGAAAGAAGAAATTAATGAACTAAACATGCAACTAAAAAAATTAGAGAAAGAACAAATCAAAAATCCCCAATTAAATACCAAATTAGAAATTCTAAAAATTAAAGGAGAAATTAATAAAATTGAAAGCAAAAAAAACCCCATTGAATTAATAAATAAAACCAAAAAGTTGGTATTATGAAAAAACCAATAAAATTGATAACCCTCTGGTCAACTGGATTAAAAAAAGAAAGATGAAAACAAAATTGCTAGTATTATAAATGAAAAAGGTGAACTCACCACCAATGAGGAGGAAATTAAAGTAATAATTTGAAATTATTTTGCCCAACTCTATGCCAATAAATTTGATAATCTAAGTGAAATGGATGAATATTTACAAAAATATAAGTTGCCCAGGTTAAATGAAGAAGAAATTAAATACATAAACAACCCTATCTCAGAAAAATAAATTCAACAAGCCATTATTGAACTCCCTAAAAAAAAATCTCCAGGGCCTGATGGATTCACAAGTGAATTCTACCAAACATTTAAGGAACAATTGGTTCCAATCCTATATAAACTCTTTGGAAAAATAGGGAAAGATGGAACTGTGCCTAACTCTTTCTATGAAACCAATATGGTACTGTTACCTAAACCAGGAAGAGTTAAAACAGAGAAAGAAAATTATAGACCTATTTCTCTGATGAATATAGATGCAAAAATCCTAAATAAAATCTTCGCAAAACGATTACAGCAAGTCATCACTAGGATAATACATTATGATCAAGTAGGATTTATTCCAGGAATGCAGGGTTGGTTCAATATTAGGAAAACTGTTAGTATACTCAATTATATCCACAACAAACCTATCAGAAATCATATGATCATATCAATAGATGCTGAAAAAGCTTTTGACAAAATGCACCATCCATTCCTCTGAAAAACACTCGAGAGTGTAGGAATAAATGGATTGTTCCTTAAAATAATTAGCAGTATCTATCTGAAACCATCAACAAGCATTATATTCAATGGGGAGAGGCTAGAGGCATTCCCAATAAGATCAGGGGTGAAACAAGGGTGCCCATTATTACCACTACTATTCAATATTGTATTAGAAATGTTAGCATCAGCAATTAGAGAAGAAAAAGTAATTAAAGGAATTAGAATTGGGAAGAATGAGACAAAACTTGCACTCTTTGCAGATGACATGATGGTCTACCTAGAGAATCCTAAGAAGTCATCTAAAAAACTACTGGAAACAATTAGCAATTTTAGCAAAGTTGCAGGTTACAAAATAAACCCTCATAAATCCTCAACTTTTCTATATATGTCTAGCAAGAAACAGCAGGAAGAGTTAGAAAGAAATCCCATTCAAAGTAACCTCAGAAAATATAAAATATTTTGGAGTCTATTTCCAAGACAGACTCAGAATCTTTTTGAAAACAATTATAAAACACTTCTCACACAAATGAAATTAGATTTAAATAACTGGGCAAATATCAACTGCTCATGCATACGTAGAGCTAATATAATAAAAATGACAATTCTACCAAAACTTAACTATCTGTTTAGTGCCCTACCAATCAAAATTCCAAAAAAATTACTTTAATGAGTTAGAAAAAATTGTAAGTAAATTCATATGGAGAAATAAAAAGTTAAAAATTGCCAGGAGCTTAATGAAAAAAAAGTGCAAAAGAAGGTGGCTTAGCCTTACCTGATCTAAAATTATATTATAAAGCATCAGTCATCAAAACTGTTTGGTGTTGGCTAAGAAATAGAGTGATGGACCAGTAGAATAGACTAGGTGTAAAAGCAGGAGATGATTATAGTAATCTGCTGTTTGATAAACCCAAAGAGTCTGGCCATTGGGATAAAAACTCCCTCTTTGATAAAAATTGCTGGGATAATAGGAAGTTAGTATGGAAAAAACTTAGATTAGACCAACACCTCACACCCTTTACCAAGATAAGATCCAAATGGTTACAGGACGTAGACATAAAAAACAATACTATAAGCAAATGAGAAGATCAAGGACTAGTCTACCTGTCAGATCTATGGAAAGGGGAACAGTATATGACTAAGGAAGAGTTGGAGAACATCACCAAAAACTAATTAGATGATTTCAATTACATTAAATTAAAAAGCTTTTGCACAGATAAAACCAATGTAACCAAGATCAAAAGAAATGTAGTAAATTGGGAAACAATCTTTACAACTAATGATTCTGACAAAGGACTCATTTCTAAAATATACAGAGAACTGAGTCATATTTTTAAAACAAAAAGCCATTCCCCAATTGACAAATGGTCAAAGGCTATGCAAAGGCAATTTACAGATGGGGAGATCAAAGTAATCCATAGTCATATGAAAAAATGCTCTAAATCATTAATTATTAGAGAAATGGAAATTAAAGCTTCTCTGAGGTACCAAGTCACATGTCTCAGATTGGCCAGTATGACCAGTAAGGATAATGATCATTGTTGGAAGGGATGTGGGAAATGGAGCTGTGAACTCATCCAGCCCTTCTGGAGAGTTATTTGGAACTCTGCCCAAGGGCAACAAAAATGTGCATACCCTTTGACCCAGCAATACCACTATTGGGTCTATACCCTGAAGAGATGAGGAAAAAAGGTAAAAACATTACTTGTACAAAAATATTTATAGCAGCCCTGTTTGTGGTGGCAAAGAATTGGAAATCCAGTAAATGTCCTTCAATTGGGGAATGGCTTAGCAAACTGTGGTGTATATGTATGTCATGGAACACTATTGTTCTATTAGAAACCAGGAGGGACGGGATTTCAGGGAAACCTGGAGGGATTTGCATGAACTGATGCTGAGTGAGATGAGCAGAACCAGAAAAACACTGTACACCCTAA
This sequence comes from Macrotis lagotis, assembly GCF_037893015.1. Taxonomy (NCBI): domain Eukaryota; kingdom Metazoa; phylum Chordata; class Mammalia; order Peramelemorphia; family Peramelidae; genus Macrotis; species Macrotis lagotis. The sequence goes on along the minus strand of NC_133666.1, from coordinate 538,479,977 downwards.
CAGCAACATGAGAGTGATATTCAACATTGAAGGACTTGCTCATTCCATCAGTACAACTATCAGGAACAATTTTGGGCTGTCTGCAAAGGAGAGTACCATCTGTATCCAGATAAGGAGCTGTGGAGTTTGAACAGAGTGCAAGGACTATTACCTTTAATTTAGAAAAAAAAAATATCTTTTTGTCTGATCTTGTTACCTCTTAGACTTCTCTTTAGGATATAATTTCTCTCTCATCACACTCAATTTGGATCAAGGTACAACATGGAAACAAAGTAAAGACTGACAGTGTGCTTTCTGTGGGGGGGTGGGGGAGGGAAGCAAGATTGGGGGAAAATTCTAAAACTCAAATAATATCTTTAATAAAAATAAATTAAAAAAAACAAATAAAGGGACTGAGACTAATAGCTAAGTTACTTACCCAGAGTATCACTGTTAAATGTCTAAGGTAGGACTTGAACTCAGGTTTTTCCATCTCCAACTTCAGTTGTGGCAGTATCAGTCATGTGACTGAATAGAATTCTGCATTTGGGGAACTGGGCTCAAAACCTTTCTCAGTCTTTTACTTGGGCAAATCACTTATCACTTCTGATCTTTTCTTTTCTCTAAAGGTCTATGAGCCTGTGATACTGTTATTCTATTTATCCTTGACATATTGACATAAATTTATTAATATGATCTTTTTTGTATGATTCAAAAGGTATACCCAGGAATATTACCATGGTTTAAGAGCAACATTTTCTTCATAGCATTGTAAATGATTGGAAGCATCAATTGACTTTTATTTAAGGGATATAAGGTGTTCAAAGTGCTTTACAAATATTATCTTATTCCTTTACCATTCCTTACAACAACTTGCTAATATAAGTATTGCAGATATTATTATTCCTATTTAATTGATAAGGAAATTAAGCATGTGAAAGGATAAACCATGACAGCTAATGATAGCCTGAAATAGATTTTGAACCACAATTGTCCTGACCTCAAGTCAACAGCTCTATCCACTATATATTTTTATAGAGTGCTCTATAGATTACCTGTTACATTCCTTTCAAAAATCCTGTGACATAGGTTATATTGCCATTTTATAGATAAGGAAACTGAAGTTCATACAAATTTAAGAGATTTGTCTAAGGTTAGAGAGGTAGTAGCAGATGTCTGTCTCAAAAATTCACATAGTAGTGTAGAGGAGAAAAAGCACTTGGCTTGTAACCAGGGGACTTGAAATTTAAATTCTTCTTCTGACCCTTATCCCTGTGTGACTATTGGAAAAAACCTTTCAGGGACTTGGTTTCCTAATCTGTAAAATTAGATATTTGGACTAGTTGGACTCTGAGATCCCTTTCAGTTTAAGATCTGTAATTTTATAAAATGCCTTCTGAATAAATGTGTTTCTATCTCCCCAGACTTCCAATAATTCATACAATTAATCAATAAATACTTATTGAGCTCCTACTATGTGCTAACTACAAAAAGGCAAAAGTTATCCCCTCCTCTTAAGGAGCTTGAAATCTAATGGGGAAAGAAAAAGCAAATAAACATATATGCAAAGCAGCTATATAGAGAGAGAATAAAGAGGAAGTACAGCAGCTGACAGAATGTCAGCTAAATCTAGAAGCTTTACTATATTCAATTCCATGTGTTATTTAAATAGTTATCTATTTGGGAAAATGTCTGTAATAACCATCAGTTCTCCATAGTCTTAAGTATTACTTGTTGTGACTGTGGTTTTCCTGCCCAAACTCAAATGTGGTTTGGACATTATTATTTCCCAACAGGATGAGCTTTGGGTAACTTCAGGTTGGAAAATAACTAATGACCCCGTTCTTTTTTTTGGCAGTCAAAATTGAGGCGTCTTTCAGTGAAAACAAAAACAGATGTTCAAAGCTAGCAGATGTCCCTTTTGAAACAATAAACATATGCAGGGTGTGGAGTTTCTTCATCCTCCTACATGTGTCAGAAATTCTGACCAGACTGTGCAGGGTTTCCTAATTGCATCATTGCATTTTGCAAAGGGTAGAAGTTTGCCTAAAAATGATAAAGAGATGACCAATTAGGTTTTTAAAGTCTTTTTCAGTAGGATGATCTAATTTTTATACACTGTGAGGGAAAAAACAACACTCAAGTAAATACAGTATTTGAAAAAGAAGCAAGTGTGGAATTCCAAAGGGACCTGAAAATAAGGGTTCAACAAGTTAATGGATTATGGGAATTAAGCCTATATATACCAATTGGAACTAATAGGGAAATTGAGATTCATTATTACCTAAAATCTTTTTTCAGTTTGAACTGGCACTGAGCCTACATAACTATTGGCAGCATTATATCAGATGTGTGTTGTTATTTATATCTTGCATTTACATTCATTTCTATAACTTTTTTATTTCCTTTGCAGGTAATGGTGTTAGGTTTTATGGAGCTCTATTAACTTGGTCAGATTTTTTTCCTTCAGTACTTTCATGAACTAGTGCTCTTTATCCATATGGACAATCCCTCAGATTATTCAGGTTACAATATAATAATGTCCTTTCCTCCAATATAACTGTTATTGGTGTCTTCCCACATACAGTCTTTATAGAGACCTAGCCATTATCCTTCTTTTAGCATTCCTGTCATTGAATGAATAGAAACTGTCCATCAATTATCTTTTACTCTTCATACAGAGCTGTCCTATTTCCTTTTTTAAATCTTTCATCTCTCTCTGATGGTGGCAGCTTTTGTGCCAATTTGCTTACACAATTCTTATCTGATAATATGTTTCAACCTACTTATTCCCTTGCCATGCACTTTCTAATTGTCCTTTTTGTGCCTTTAAACATTTTTTTAATTGGGGTATTCTGTGACTTGTAGTTCTATAATATTGCCTCAAGAATATTGTTTGAAACAAAATCTGTTTCTGGGATACATTTGTGATTTTCATTGAGAACACCATGAAATTTTGAAAATTGAATTCAATCTGCTTTTTTTCCTTTTTGCTCAAATATGGGTCAAGTTACCTGTCCATGAACAGTCAAGATAAACTAATAGACCTCATAGTCTATTAGTCTATGGTTCATGATTTATATCTCTTTCCAACAAAATATTATATTATAATTCTAGACAACAAATATTCTTATCTACTTTTTAGGTGAATTGTTAGCCTAAACTCCTTCAAGGAATTATGAATCTCATTTATAAGGTTCTAGATTTTTCTAGAGAATGATACAATTAGCATAATTTTATCCAAAGAGTAGAGTTTAAAACATCTTCTATCATCTATAGGGAAGCTCTTTTGAATTAATTTGAATCATTTGCTGGACATCTTCCATTTTAGTAGTAAATAACTTCCTTTAGAGTATTATTTTATTTTTTTCTGCTTTTACTATATATTCTATTTTTTATTTAAGGCAATGGGGTTAAGTGATTTGCCCAAGGCCACATAGCTAGGCAATTATTAAATGTCTGAGGCCAGATTAGAACTGCTCTATCCACTGTACCACCTAGCTGCCCCTTTACTGTATATTTCTAGTTGAATTGTTGAATAAAAGTTCTGTCTTTTGTTGCTTATTTCAATGTGATGTTAGCACATGCATATGAGCTATCTTTTTTTGAAAGAGTGGCATTTTGCTCAATCAATACCTCGCATTCCAACAGTATCACAGAGAGTGTAACCACAATGGGCTGTACATGTTAGAATACCAGATGTACATTTGCCAAAAAAAAATATTTTATGGAGACCTTATGAGGGCAAATGCTCACCTGCTCACCAGGGTTCAGAAGAAACTATATTGAGTCATCCTGAAGGTCTCATTGTAGAACTTTAGAATTGACTGTACAGCATGGTAAATACAGGACCACCCAGCATGGTATGCCCTCATTAGTGAGGAAGGCAGAATTAAAGCATCTCAAAGAAAACATGACATCCATAAATTTAGAGTACCCACCCAGGGGATTACATGGACTATTTGTGTCCAACCTGTGTTGAGTATTTGGAGCTTATGTTGGTCTGATCAACCACAATCAGACCTACTATAACTTGTCTCAAACATAGTGATGTCATTTTGGTCTTCCTCTATAGTGAAGGACAAGAACCAACCAATTGATCAAATAGAATCTTAAGTTGGGAGCAACTAGATCATTCAATGGATACAGCCCTAAGCCTGGAATCAGCAAGACCTGTTTGAAGCCAGTCTCAGACATTTACTAATTGTGTGACTGGGCAAATCACATAGCCTTTTATTAATTTTAATCCATCATAGAAGAGAATGTCAAACTCCTCCAGTGTCTTTGACAAGAAAATTCAATAAATATTATGATCTTTTGTGTCATGAAAAATTGGACACAACTGAACAACAATAAAGTCTTCTTACATCTCAATCAATGTGATAATATTTTTTAATTTAGTCAATTTTGATTTTTAAAGGAGCTCTCTTAAGTGAATTTTTGCTCCTCTTTTATCATTTCCTGTATTCTGTTTTTATTCTTTTCTTCATTCTATAAATTCTTCAAATATTTTTTGTCCTTTTATCAAATTGTTGACTTTTTTCAGTGATTTCCTTGCATCACTTTTTCCCAATTTTTTCTCCATCCCACTTAATTGATCTTTAAAATCTTTTTTTGAGCTCTTCCAGAAATATTTTTTGTGCCTGAAACTAATTTCCATTTTCTTTCAGTCTTTGTATATAGCAATTTTGACATTATTGTCCTCTGAGTTTGTGTTTTGATCGTTGTCACCATAGCAACTTTCTGTGGGTCAGAATGTTTGTTTGTTGTTTGTTCATTTTCTAATCTATTTATTGATTTTTAACTTTGTTAAATTTGGACTCTGGTCCAGAGTGGAAGGAGCACTTTCCTAAATTTCAGGCTTTTCTTTCTGCTATGTTAGTGCTGTGAATCTGTTAAGTTTCAGTTATTCCAAGGTGATATGGCTTAAGGAGAGATGTGGTCAATGTTCTCTTGGCACTTTTCTGAAGCTGACAACATGTACCCTTTTCATCACTAGAAGTGTTACCAGGGTTCCTGCTCCTAATAGTATTCCTCCTCACCCTGGACTGTTACCAAGTATTGCAATAGAGTCCTGTACCCAGGACAGGAAAGGATCTCCTGTAAACTCCTTCTGACAATGTTTTTCAATCCCCTTGCTGTTTGAGTTGACAAATTCAGAAGAATCTGCCTCCATGAAAGCTACTGTCATGACCACTAAATCATCCTAGATCTGCTATTGGTTTATAAGGGCATAGTCTGCACTATTCTGTTCAACACTGGTGTGACCTGTATTGGGCTAGGTTCTGCTCCTACCCTGTGAGACAGACATTTCCTGACCCTTTAAGTTTTTTGAGACTGGAAAAGTGTTTAATTCCATTCTTTTGTTAGTTCTTCCACTTTAGAATTTATTTGGACACATAATTTTAAAGTTGCTTGGAGGAGAATTGAAAAGAACTCTAGCTGATCCCTACTTTTACTCTATTCTCTGGGCTCTACCCCTTCAGTTAATGTTATAGTAAAGATATTTTACTAGAGTTTCCTTTCCTTCAATAAAGATTCCTTCAACACACACACACACACACACACACACAAACATACACACATGCAAACATTATATATATATATATATATATATATATATATATACAAAGTTTATTTTCAAAGAAAGTTTAAATAAGAAAATTAAGATCTATGTCAGCAATTATTGCATAGTCTATTACTCTTAATTGGTAAAAGTGGTCTAAAACTTTTTCCCACAAGTTTTTGATACCCTCCGCTATTTCAAATATGTTGAGAACTGATTCATCAGTTCCCTTCAGCACAGTTTTCTTCTGTTTCAGCAACTCTAGTAAAACTGGTTTTCTCAATTTTTCTCTTTTAGTATTTTTCTACTTCCTCTTGCTGTACATCAGGGACTGTGATGTTAAAGTCAAAATGTTATAGTTTCATTGCAATTGATGAAGAGTTTGTTATGTAAAACTTTATAAATATTTTCTACTTTTCTCTATTTGGATCTCTTGACAAGTTTTACAAACTTGATTTTCTCTTCACTGCTTCTTGCTGTTTTATGAGATGATACTGCTTATAATCTTCCACCATACTCTTATGTTACATCTCACAAAAAAGTTTATACACTACACTGATATTGCCCTTATCTCTCCACTTGGTAAAGAGATCAGATGCTTCCTACCAATTCCCTAAAATAGTTTTAACTATATTTCTCAAGCCTGAAGCACAAGATTCCCATTGGCAAATTCATACAGTGTACAATTTCATATACTTACTATTGAAAGAATTTGTATGAACCATAATTGCCTTCAGCGTAAGAAAATAATCAATCATTTGACATACTCAAGCACAAAGAAGAGTGGTATTAAGTAGAAGTATTCTATAGAGAGCATATGTAGAACCAAGACTCCAAATAGCCAAGTTCTAGTCTTAACCAACAATCAATTCTTTAATCTAAATCAAATCACTTCACCCATTGAAGACTCAGTTTCTTCAGTATAAAATCAATCATTCAGACCAGATAATGCCTAAGGTGCCTTTCCTCTCTAATAATTTATAGTTAGTAAAATAATCAATAAACATTTATTAAATTCTCACTATTGTCAGGCACTATGTTAACTAAGCATTGAGAATTTTAAAAAATTAGAAAAGATAGCTCTTACACTGTAGGATCTCACAACCTAATGGGGGAGACAATAAACAAAAATGTACAAATAAGCCATATATAAGATAAATGGAAACTAATTAAGAGGGAAGATGCTGGAGTAAAGAGAGATTCAGAAAGACTTCTTGTAAAAGACGGAGTTTTATTTAGGATTTAAAAGAAGTTAGTAGGTGAAGATGAAATAGAACATTTCAGTCATGGGGTAGAGTCACAGAAAATGTCCAGAACCAAGAGATAAAGTTTTTTTTGTTTGTGTAGCAGTCAAGAGAACAGTAACACTAGATCAAAGAGTCAATGTTGAGACATAAGGTGTAAGAAGACTAGAAGGGTAAGAAAATGCCATATTATGAAGAGTTTTCTATGCCAAACAGAAGATTTTTTTATTTGATCCTAGAGAGCTATTAATGATTGACCTTCTAGAGTTTGTTAATAAGAGGGCTCTGTGTGTGTGTGTTTGTGTGTGTGTGTGTGTGTGTGTGTTTGTGTGTGTGTGTGTGTGTGTGTGTGTGAGAGACATAGTTGCACTTACAGTTTAGAAAATTCTCTTTGGAGGCTGGATGAAGAATAGTTTGGAGACCAGAATTGAGGCAGGCTGAACTGCCAGCAGCACTAGTCCAGGTGTGAAATGATGAGGATCTATACTAGGGTTGGAGCAGGGTCAGAGGAGAGAAGGTGCAAGAGTAAAATTGGCAGGTCTCAGAAACAGGGGATGGGAACAGAGAGAAAGAGTGAGTAGTCAAAGACTGGAAAAAGTTTAACTTTGTAATCCATGGAATAGACCATTATGTTATCATGAAAAATGAAAAGAACCCTAGAATCAAGCTCTATCATTTTCTAGCTGTATTGCCTTTGTCAACTCATTTAACTTGAGTTCATTTCCTCCTCAGTAATTTGGGGAGGATAATACTTTTATTAGTTACCTTCCAGAATTATTGCATGGATCAAATTATATATACATATGCATATGTATGAGTTTGTGTGTACGTATGTAGATGTATGTGTGTGTTGCTATTCAGTCATTTTTCAGTAATGGCTCCATTTGAGATTTTTTCTTAGTAGATACTGGAGTGGTTCACTGTTTCCTCCTCCTATATATTTTATAAATGAGAAATTGAGGTAAACAGGGTTAAGTGACTTTCCCAAGTTCACAGTTAGTAAATGTTTGAGATGAGATTTAAACTCAGGAAGATGAGTCTTCCTGACTCTAGGCTTAGCACTTCATCCACTGATCTATCTTGCTATATGTATGTTTGCATGCATGAGTTTTTGTACAATGTGCATGTATGTATAATTCCATATGTGTGTGCATATTCATACAACACACAGAGTACACTCAGTTCTCATTTAAATAAGTGAATAGTTTGGCAAGCTTCCCCTTTCCCTTGTGACTCAACCCTCTCTGTGGGTCTGCAGCCTGAAGCCAGAATCATCTAACCAATAAAATATGAGTTAATAATACCTATCATTCAGGGTTGTTGTAAAAATAAAGTGATTTGTTTTTTTTGTAAAATTTCTGCCTCAGAGTAGACTTAACAATAGTATGTTTCCTACTTTCCCTCCTACAGAAAAGCTTCAGCCACCACATAAGCTTTGACAATAGACTCTTGAGGTTGATTGTTAGGAAAGAATGACTAGTGTTTAGTTAGGGGTTCTGGGATAAGAAATTACATCTAGTATCCAAATGGCAATAAAAACTCGTTCCAATTCAGTAAGCAATGCCCTGATTTTGAACATGACAAATGAACAGAAAAGGCAATAGAGGTAAGCTAATGTCCCACAGGCCTTTCAAGACATTTAATTACATGGAAAGTGTAGTCTATATCCATTTCCAGAAACTGGTCAACTATCATGAAATAAGATAGCCAGAGACAGAAGCAATAGGTGGGACCAATCTGCTGGTTCTTAGACTCTCTATTTTGAGTTGAATGGGTAGAACCATCTACATTTATCATTATCAGCTACAGCTCTGTGAACCTTCTTCTTTGCCAAGGAGATGCAAGAATTTTAAATTCATTCAGTCATGAAAATCCAACAAATTATCACTCTAGAAGCTGATGGGCAGTGGATAGAACACTGGCCTTGGAGTCAGGAGGATAGGGGGTTCAAATCTGGTCTTAGACACTTGATTCTTACTAGCTGTGTGACCTAGCATATAAATCACTTAACTCTGATTGCCTTGCACCCAGGGTCATCTCCAGTCATCCTGATTCATATCTGGTCACTGGACCCAGATGGCTCTGGAGGAGAAAGTGAGGCTGGTGACATAGCACAGCACCCTTTGATTCAAATCCAGGTCATTTGCTTGTCATGATATCACCTCTCAAATGTCATGGTCTTGTTTGAGAACAAAAGACAAGCATTATCATAGTCATCATCATTCTAGAAGCACAAGTTAAAATTTTCAGTTTAAATTACGTATGAAACAACTTTCAACAGAGGGGGATAATAAAGGAGACAAAGGCATTTTCCTAAAGAATATTGGGATATCTTTTATAAAAATTAATTAGATTCAGATTCTTTCCTAGTTTGGACTTCTACTTCTTGCCTGGACTATGGTAGAACCTTTCTAATTAGATTCTATGATTTCAATGCCTTCCTCATCCAATCGATACTTCAGAATGTTGCCAAAAATGATATTCCCAAAGCATTTTTTACCATGTTCCTAACTTCCCACCCTCATTTCACATTAAACTCTATCACATACATTATATTCCAGTAAAATGCCCTACTTCTTATTCTCTAAACCCAGTCCTCTCTCACCTCCATTTGAGTGGATCATCCCCTATATCTAGACCCATTCCATCCTCACTCTTGCCCATTAGACTTTTTTTTTCTTTTGGTAATTTTCAGTTTCTGCATTCAGAAGCAGCCATAGACACTTACTTCTGTGTGCCCTTGAACTAGTCAATCAATATGTTGGTTTATTCAATGGTAAAATGAGATAATAATAACACCTATGTTCCAGGGTTGCTACTAATCTCCATAAAGAGTTTTAATATAATAATATTAAATAATCATGACCCATAATAGGCACTAAATAAATGTTTGTGCTCCATATCTTCATTCAGAATTTTCCATAGTTGTTAGTGGTTTCACCCTCATTCTTTTACTATCTCTTAAGATGTGTTTAAATATTGTATCCTTCCACAGGATATATGATAGTTGAGTACAGGGACTATTTTTTTTTAATTTGTCTTTGCATCTCCATCTTCTAGAGCAGGGCTTTGTACAATAAGTTTTTGACAGATAAAAAATATGTACACAGGAAATTGTGTTTGTTACATCTATTCTTTTGGGGAGATAGAGAGGTGAAAAAGAAGGAAGTTATTGAATCATAAAATTCTTTTTTTCATAGAAGATAAAATATTATTAAATTATTATTTACAAGAGACTTTTCTCTTAAAAGAATTTCTTAATTTTCAGGTATGTTTCATACTTGATGTTTTGTGAGGTTCCTTCCATCTCTTGACACTACCTTTTTTATGAAAACAAAATTTGAAAATATAAATGAAAATCTAATTTAAAAATTTACATTATAATACTTTTAAACTTTAGATTCCAAACAACATCTAAATAAGTTATTTCTATCTTATTAAATCAAATTGCTAAATTTCCTGAAACCTTGCTTCCACTGACACTTATCTTCATATCTCTCCCCTAGTCTATCACAGTACCTATAAAGGACGGCATCTACTTTGTTATTATGGAAAAATTACTGCTGAAAATTTGAGATTAACAAACTGAAATGAAGATGACCTTCCATAATATGCTTATATTTATAAAGATAGTATCTATATTTTTATGTTTATTACAATTCATATAAAATCATCCTAGAAATTCTTGGAAATAAATATGACCAGAGAAAATTCAGAAACTATTTTTGTTTTTCTATTTATTGTTGCCAAGCATAGTGTGGATGCTTTGACTTTTTTTTCAGAATTTGTTTCCAGTCTTGCAAATGGGAACTTGGTGCTCTATGTGGCAACTTGGCAGATCTTGGCAGATCAATGACCATTTTACATTTGGAAAACAGTGGTCTCCATCAAAATTGACTAGGTTTGTGGAAAAGTAATTATTCTTAATGTGAAGGGAAACAAGAAATGAAATCATTGAAGGAGCCATTAATGATGTCAGTTCTCAGTAAAGTATAGAAAAGAAACTAACTTGATTTGTTTTAAAATCCTATGAGCTGTCCATGAAACACAAAATAATCCTATATTAAAGAAATGAAGAAAACTCTCCTTGATCTTTGTAAACAATGCACTAGCTGGTCAAAATAACTCCCCATGATTTGGAAAGATTGTTTTCATTTCAATCCTATGAAAACTATATATCATTCAGATCATTCATTATCTTCATTCTTTTCTAAGATGTTGGATTATATGCTATAGTAAATGAGAATATATTTTCAGTATTTGTCTGAGATAATCATATCATATGAGTGTAGGAATCTCAAATAAATTTCTACAATTTTATAAAACTAAAAGAACTCTTTCCCTTTCTTCTTTCTCTCTCCCTCTCATTCTATTTCCTTCTTTCTCCTCTTTCAACCTCAAATTCTTATTTTATACAACAGGAAAACATAGAACCAATGTAATGAGTTGCCACAGAGAGCACCATATGTTAACATCATGGAGGGACTTGAATTCAAATTTCCCAGATCAAAACACTTAGAGGGTTTAGACAACTCAGAAGAGACTTTGGAACTGTTAGGCTACATTATTCAGGTCATTTAGTATTGAGATTCTTTGGGCTCCTATTTTTAGCTGCTATCTATGTAAATGATATTGCCACAAATTTGCAAGTCACTAAGGCCTTTTAAACTTTCTGAATCTAATATGATGAAATGTGTTTCTGAAAATTATTTTCCCTTTTTTATGACTTTTATTGCCCATTCCTGAAAAATATCTGAAAATAACTTCTTATATGTTTCCTCTAGCACTTTTATCTAGTTCTTTGTTTATTTGGCCACATAAATATTAAATTCACTATGAGATTCTAAACTCTTAGGGAACAGGATCTATGCACTTTGAGTTTCATTTTATAGTAACAAGAACAACTATGAGTTGTTGAAGACCCCTATAATATTTCAATCCCAACTCTCCTTGGGCCATCTCCAAGACAGAATAACTGAAGGAATATTTCCGAGTTGTCTTTCAACTCCATTGCTGATCACATACCAATACTCGGTTAACTTGGTAACATTTAAGAGCAAAGTAGAATATCAAATTATAGAATGTTTTTATATAGAATATATTTCAATTCTTGAGAAACAGTGTTACAGAGAAATTTCATTCCACTGACTCTTACTACTCAGAAGTGACCTTCCTATTTTAACAAGTCTACTTCCATTTTTGGAAGAGGCATTATAAGGATTATAAGCAATTCCCTTTTTTATTTTCAAGGCAATGGTGTTAAGTGACTTGCCCAGTGTCACACAGCTAGGTAATTAGTAAGTGTCTGAGGTCGGATTTGAACTCAGGTCCTCCTGACTCCAGGGCCAATGCTCTAGCTGCCCCCAGGAATTTCCTTTTAATGAACAGACCTAAATAATAAATTCCTTCTCAGATTTCTGTCCATTTTGACTATTCAAAAAATAATTGATTATGTGTTGTTATAATTAAAGTTGAGTAGGAGAGAGGTGGTCTTGTTTTATAATGGAAACCAAACTCAACAGGGAGTCTAGAGACACGAGTTTTAGTCAGCTCTGTCACTGAGGCAATTCACTTCCTTTACCACTTGAGTTATATATCTAAAAAATGAGGAGTTTGAATGAAATAGCCTCTAAAATGCTATTTCTGGTTTTAAAGTTCTACAGTTCTGTGATTTTTAGGACAGAGAAGCTGAACTACAATTGAACTATATACAGCACTTTAACTGGGCAATCGGGGCCCACATCCTATTTGTTTCTCTTGTCTAAAATATTCCAGTCGGGGGAGGCTAGGTGGCGCAGTGGATAAAGCACCGGCCTTGGAGTCAGGAATACCTGGATTCAAATCTGGTCTCAGACACTTAATAATTACCTAGCTGTGTGGCCTTAGGCAAGCCACTTAACCCCATTTGCCTTGCAAAAACCTAAAAATAAATAAATAAATAAAATATTCCAGTCATCGATCTCAACCTTTAAACTTCCCAAAGATACTAAACAATATTTAGTACCAAAAAGGATTAGGAGCTTATAGAATATGGATTTTAATCAAGAGTGATGAATTCAATTATTGGTAACTTTTTGAATATAATTGCATTTCTTTGTAAATATATTGTTTTATTTTTATGTATTTAAAACATTATCCTGAGAAGAGTTCCAAATATTTCACCAAATTTCTGAAAGGGTCCAATGAAGCAAAAACTTTAAAATTCCTTTATAGAAGGAAAGAAGGAAACAGGGACTGTTTAAGTGCTATGTGCCAAAAATTGCTTTTCAAATATGTCTTTTGATCTTCATAGCAATCCTAGCAGGTAGGTGCTATTGTTCTCATCTTCATTTTACAGATGAGGAAAATGAGGATAACAAAAGTTATATGATTTTATCAGAGTCAGTAGTTAGGAAATATCTAAGTAAATGTCTTTCTGATTACAAGTCCAGCATTCTATTCATTGAACCACCTCACTGCCTCTAAGGCTAATTCTCTTTATCAAAGTTATTAACAATATGATGCTCATATTCCTTCTTTTGGTTCCAACATATGTTTAGGAGAATCTCTCAAAGGCAAATTTGATTCATATATAAAGCATTCAAATTTGAAGAAAATTGAACTAACCTCCTGGGTCAGCAGGTATTTGAAATTCTTTGAATAATGCTTAAATTATGAAAGTACTATTTTTATAAGTTTTAGAAAACAACTTATTCAGAAAATAATGTAGTGTTTTTAAATGACAGAATAAGATAAGGTCCAGTATTAAACTTCGCGCATGCAAAGAATATGCTTTTCAGAGAATTAGCTGTTAGGAGATAGCATGATAATATACATGATAATATAGCATGAAAATATACATGTATGAATATATATCCATACATATTTACATATAAATGTATGTATATATAAATATATAAATATGTATATGTATATGTATAGATACATCTATATCATCTCTCTCTCTGTGTCTTATATCTATATATGTCTGTTTATCTATACATCCATCTATATCTTGGTACAGGTAAAGGAATAACATGTAAGAGAAATAGTCCTATAAACATACCTCAGTGATGATAGAAAGTATGACTTCTCTACTTGATTGATTCAGTAATGAATTGAATATGAGCAGGGTATCAAAGTTTTGATACTAAGTGGAAGTAGTCATTAATCATTGTAGTACTAGGGAATGATAATATATAGTAGATTCATTTGGACTAGTTGAAAGACAAAAAAACTAATTTGTAATTCAGCATTTGAGCTTATTACACTCAAGTGATGGAAAATATCCATCCCAGAATGAAGTTAATCTCTAGAAAAAGAAAAAATATTGATTTAGGCTTCAGCCGTCATCTACCCCTTTGGACTTAAATAGAGGTTGACTTTGTAGACTGCAGAGAGCCAGAGGATTTGAAGTCTTTCGCTAGGATCATTTCACCCTCTAGGATAGTAATCATTGGAATGAATAGTATGGTAATCAGGGGCTAACAATAAACTAGATACACTGGGAAAAAGATCTCCAAGACTTTGCAAAGTGGTCATAGAAGCACATTATGCCTAATGAGAACTTCATGAATGCCCCCATAAAGAGAAAAATTGAATGTGTTGGGGGGGAGGCAAGGAACATCTATGACTCCATAGAGAAAATATTACTCAAATTATTTCAAGGGAAATTTAATTTTAAGTTGGACTTGAAAGGATATTAAGGCACCATTTGTTGCCTCATTTTGGCAAGAGATGCTAAATTTTAACCTTAGAAAAAAATTCAGGAATGAGTTGGAAGGAGTTCTGAAATCAAACCTGTCATGATCACATTGTTAAATTTTATTAGTTGTTTGAAATGTTGAATTTCATGACAGACAATAGTTATGAGTGCAGTGTGAGACTATTAGCATGGGAGCTGTTTCACAATGGATTTAACAGGTCCATTTGAGGGAATTGCAAAATTATCTTGTTTTTTGATAACTTCATTTTAAAGGGATTCAGAATTAAACTTTTAATATATTTAAACTTTTAAACTATTCTAAACAAATAGGGAGAATTTTTTAAATATTAAGTTAAGATTGGAGAAAAGGTTGGGTAAGAGGTAAACAAATTCATAAAAATTTCAAGTGTTAGAAAGTTTAATGAAATAATTGAAGAAAGAGATAAGGAATGACTTTAGAACTTATTGAGAAAATCAAAGTGAATACTAATGACAGCATAGAAGTGGGAAAACCTTTATAAATCAGATAGCACCCTTAAAATATAAATATATTAGAACTCAAAATGCAAAAATATATCCCCCCTCAAAATCACTAGAGCAAAATCAAAGGACAGAAAAATTAGAAAAAAACATGCAAAAACAAAAATAAAATTTTTTTAAATGATCTGGAACATTGAACTTAGAGAGCTAATCTGGACTCTTGGAATAATATGAAGCTTTCAAATAAATTTATTTCTGGGAATTATTTTTTAAATATTCAGAATGATTAGGAAAAAGGCAAATTGTTGATTGAAATGGCCCACTGATTTTACCAGAGAAAAATCCCAGATACAATTTATCCAAGAATGTAATTGTCAAAATCTAGACCTCCTAAGTCAAAGAAAATATGTTTCAAGCATATAATCAAATCACATACAAAAGAAAATTCCAGTCAGAATTACCCAAGTCTATATAATATTAATGAAAAATAAAATGAAAGTCTGAGATATTATTGAAAAACAAGATAAAATTATTTGCATCAAATCCTAGTAAAACTGGATAAATAATATGTTAATTTAAAATATATATATATTTAGGGGTGGCTAGGTGGTGCAGTGGATAGAGCACTGGCCCTGGAATCAGGAGTACCTGAGTTCAAATCTGGCCTCAGACACTTAATAATTACCTAGCTGTGTGGTCTTGGGCAAGCCACTTAACCCCATTGCCTTGCAAAAATCTAATGCATATATATTATATATATATATTAAATATATGTGCATATATATATATAATATATATGCACATATATTTAATATAACTTGCAGCATTCATTTTGAAATTGGATATTCTGAATTGGACAATACCCTCTGAATACCATTGCTGTGTTCAAAAGGAATTTTAAAAAAAGTCAAAGAAGAAATGAACAAAGTAAAATATCTAGAAAGGGTTAGGTGATAGCCTTATTCTAACATGCTGCAAGTGTAAAAAAAGGTTTCACCTCAACTGAGAATCACTGTAAAAATTAAAATATATACTATCTGAAGTTTCCTTTTATAAAAAGGCATTAGAAATTGAACTTTCCTAGAAGGAAGGGGGAAAACTGATTTTAATAGCATTTGAAATAAAGAGAAACATCACAGCCCTACAAAGGAACAATATATGGTCACCCCAAAGTGGAAGGTACTAGTAAATGTATAGAAAAATATCTCAAAAATTCCCTTAGATAAGACATTCGAAATTCAGTGTTTAATATTCACTTATTAAATAATTGTTAGGATTCAGATACTAGTCTAGGTGTTGAAGATATAAAAATAACACCCACCCTAAAATAAAAAGAAAACAGAACAAAACAAAAAACTGATCTTACTTTAAGTTGTTTATATATATATATATATATATATATATATATATATATATATATGTATATACATATATATATAAAATGTAGTGTTTGTATGCATAAATATATATTATATATGTATAATCCATCTGCATATACACATGAACACTTTCATATGGATACATCTCCAATACTCCAATAGAACTGTGACCTCATTAATGTAGATAATTCACTTCAAAAAGGAAAATTGAAACCCACACTCTGTCTGATCCTGCCTGAATCTCTTCTATGTTTTCTCAAAAATTTGCCACAGTAATTCTACCTTGTGTCTTCAATGTCTTTCTCATCTTTATTATAGTTTTTTGAAGCATTTGGTTTGTCCATTTTATATCCTTCATTCTTGTCATGTTTTTAGACCACTGATTTGATGATATTATTTATATAAATTCTGTATAATTTCTCACGTGTATTATGTTCATATGCTTTGCAACATGAACCTCCCCTTTGCCCTTTAGGTGATATCTAGCATCAGTATTTCATGACTCATGGAGGAAAAAATTAGAGAACAGGAGAATCTGTGATGCTTAATATTTTTATAAAATATGAGTCTGTTTAAGTCAAGTGAGGGTATTATGCTCCATTAAGATTATAATTGTATCTTGTGACCTGTACAAGTGGTTCTGCCAGGTTTCCAGCTGATAATAATTAGCAACTCTTGAACCATTATTTTATAGGGCATCTCAGTAAAATTAATTAGAATAAATAGCAGGCAGATGAAAGTTTAGAGTTTGAGGACTTGGACACCTTCTGACAATCTCTGTATGAGAATAACTTTGACTTCTCCTCTGAAGATGTCTCTACAAAGAATTAACAGTCAACATCTAGCCCTTTCAAATGAGAATGCAAAAATGGCTTCATCGAGCAAGATGTCCTGTTAAATTCTCTCCTTTTAAATGGCCAACAGGAGACAGTGAAAAGGTTCAAATATCAATTCTGATCTAGAATCATTTTTGTTTGATCAGTGTTTACTGATCAAGTGATTTAAAATGTCTAGACTCTGGTTTTCTTATCTGTAAAATGAAAGGTCTATACAAGATAATATTTCAGTTTCTTTATGGCTCCAGCTCATCCCAATTGACATCCCTCCCACTTCTCTAGTTGCTAGATAGAAGGCCCTATCAACAACAAGCATCCTGGCTGTAAAAATTGATAGGAAAAAAACTGAAAAAATTCTTGGTATTATTTGTGCATGAATCAAATCCTTTTGTGGGCAATCTGGTCATAGCATGAGCCCCAAAATAGCATTTAACTCTAGAAAAAAATCATTTTTTCTGGTTTGAAGCATAAGCCCTAATTGGGCACTTGCACTGGCTCCTCCTTCAGGGGGATTTCATGGTCACTTTGACATGAAAAAATTAGGCTGCCAAGAGCACAATTCTGCTTTGATCAGGAAGGTCTGTAAGAACTCTATTTATTTATTTTGATTTGGAAAGATTCAACTTAATTTCATCAGTGCAAATAAACAAGCTTGTTGTTCAGATCAAGAAAAGAAACCCATTTTGTGACTTTAACTATGTGACTGAACTTTCTACAATGACCAAAGTAAACATGGCATTCTCTCTATAAATTAATTGAATACTCTTCCACTCTTTGGATCACTTAGCACAAAACGAAATTTGTTATTCATATATGATTTGCATTAGAAGACTCTCCCCTTCCAGCTCTGAAATTCTGGATTACCAAGATTCAATAAGATGCAACTTCATAACAAGGCTTATGAAGAGGTAAATTATTAGTTCTATCAGTAAAAAATTGTAAGGAATTTGAAAATATCCTACCTCAAAACACTTGGAACTGCAAAGTGCCTTGAGGGCTACCATTAGAACATTTGTATTAGCTTTTTTAAAAAATTTATTAGGTATCTAAGAATGATTCATTAAAAATGTCATTGCTCATAGCTAACCCCTTAAGCTTTATTAGCTAATGTATGATAAAGATAAGATGGCTGCTTCATGGGGGTGAAATTGGAATAAAGGATATTTCAGGTAAAAAGGAAAGGCAGGGTGACTTCAAAGGCAAAATTTGTCCACTTAGATATTTTCCCAAGAATAAGTTATCTATATAAAGAGTCATTCTTTCTAAATATATTGAGGAAGGGATAAGGCAAAGTTCTCTTAAAAATCTGATTTTATCAATATGACTGTGTAACTGACTATAAGTGTATGTGTGTGTATGTGAGTGAGTGTGTGTATGTATGTATGTATGTATAGATGTGTACAGTTTAATACTTAAGGGCTTGCTATTTACTAGACCATAGTCTATGATAAGGAACAAACTCCCCAGGTAAAGTAACTTTCTATACTAATGCAGCTTGGAGCTGCCTCTGCAAATTGTGGTCTCAGAGATACCCAAAGCATTGAGAGCTGAAAAAATTATCTTAAGGTCACATAGCCTCTTTGTGTCAGAGATAGGACTAGAATTTTGGATTTCCAGATTTTGTGGCTGGCTTTATATGATTTATCCTATGTATATACATGTGTATTTCTAAGAATAATAGACCTACCTATCATATATTTCCAAAAACATTATTTTTATCATTCCATGATCCCTTTTAATCCTTATAAAATCTTTATGAGTTAGGGAACAGGAAGAGTTTTGAAAATACACCTCTGTAGCAACCTCTATCTTCAGACTTCACAAGACTGAGAAGTGCAATGAATGTGTGATCCCTTTGAATTATTGTTTGTTTATCATAAAAATAGCTTTGACTAAATAGAGGAAAACTATGCCCCTATGGGATAACTTTCATCCAATAAATTTTTATCTTGTTAAGATCATATAAGTTCTCTACCAAGATGACTATGCAAACACTCTATGATTATTAATGATATCAGCAAAAGGAGAAAAATACAGGGAAATAATATTCTTTCTATTGCAAAAATGGTGTTTTGTATAGTTTTAGAATAAAATTTGTGCATAGTAATAGTTTCAATCTGCTCCCATTTCTGGATGATATTGTGCTAATTAGATATAGTCCTAAGACATTAAATAGTTTCTCCAGAGAAAGTCTAACCATTCACATAAGAAAAACCAAATGTATGCAAAATATTTGACATCCAGATTGTGGCATGCAGATGAAAGAGCAAGTTCATTGAGCTATCCCCCATATTTAGAGGAAAAGTCAAAGTAGATGGACAATCAATTGACCCCAGAATAGAATAGGTGAAAACTAACAGAATGGATGGTATTTGAATCTTTGTCTAGGTTATTTCATTAATCATAACTTTCAGGTAGTCTAATAATTATCAAATATATCTCCTTGATCCATTTTTCTAATCGGTTATTTTTCACTGAGATACATCTCATGCTTTTCCTTCTTTTGGTTTATATTGGTTCTTAATATCTCATAAATTTATTAGCTTCCATGTGCCCAATTCAAGCTGTTAATAATTTACAATGCTATATGGTGCCTTCCTAAGCTTCTCTCTATACTCATTGCCTCCATCACAACCTTTGTCTTCTGTCTAGAGCTCAGATAGTACTTTCATTTTATCTAATGCAGAACAGGTCTTCATAACACTTCACAGACATCTTCACTCTTCACACACTCTAACTCTTTCATTTTGTAGCTTCTATTGTTCATATGCCATTTAGGATAGTCCACTCAGCTGTAAATGGAATCTTCCTAAATTGCAGATCACTCCACTAGGCAACAGATGCCAGTGGCTTTTTATTGTCTTCAGGATCAAATATAAAATCCTTTAATTGGCTTTTAAAGCCCTTCATTACCTGATCTCTATATTCCCAACATTTTTTTATAAAATCAAATTTAGTATTTTATTTTTATCAATTACATGCAAAAACAATTTTAAATGTCCTTTTCTAAAAACTTTGAGCTTCAAATTTTGAGTCCCAAACCATCTCCCACCCTCCTCTACCCATCTCAATACGATTTAGAATGGCAAGCAATTTGATTTAGATTATGCATGTAAAGTCATATAAAACATATTTCCATGTAAGTCATTCTATGAAGGAAAACACAGACAAAAATATGCAATAAAAATAAAATATCTTTGATTCAGTCTCTACTAGTTCATTCTCTGAAGATGGACAGCACCATTTATCATAAAGTACTTGCATTTGTCTTGGATCATTGTGTGCTTAGAATGAATTATTCACAGTAGATCTCCATACAATATTGTTGTTACTGTGTACAATGTTCCTTTGATTCTCCTTATTTTACTTTGCATCAGTTCATATAAGTCTTATGTTTTTCTGAGAGCATCCTGCTTAGTATTTCTTCAAGCACAAAAATATTCCATTACAATCATATCCCCTCAGTTTCCAATACTTTGCCACCAACTTAGAGCTGCCATAAATATTTTTGCATACATAAGTCCTTTTCCATTTTGTTTCTTTTATCTCTTAGGGATACAGATCTAGAAGGGATAATATATAATCACGCAGTAAATACAGTTCTATAGCCTTCTGGGTACAGTTCCAATTTGCCTTCCAGAATGGTTGAATCAGCACACAGCTTCACCAACCATTCATCAGTGTTTTAATTTTTCCACATTCCCCTCCCACATTTCTCACCTACACCCTCTATCACATTAACCAAGCTGATGGATGTGAAGTAAGAGCCCAGAGTTGTTGTAAATTGCATCTTTCTCATCAATAGTGAATTAGAACATTTTTTCACATGACTATAGATAGCTTTGATTACTTTGTCTGAAAACTGTCCATATCCCTTGACCAATTGAGGAATGGTTCTTATTTCTACAAATTTGACTGAAGTGATCTCTATGTTTGAGAAATGAAATATTTATCAGAGAAATACACTGTTTTTTGTAGTAATAATTGCCAATTTTTATATCAGATAATTTTTCCATTCTACTCTCCCTATCCTCTTCTCTCAATGCAGTCTTTTTCATTTCTTAGTTTTATTTTTAAATAATCATATTGCATTCAACCCACAATTCTGCTTTTGGTCTATATATATATATATATATATATATATATATATATATATATATATATATATGTATGTATATGTATATGTATATGTATATGTATATGTATATGTATATGTATATGTATATGTATATGTATATGTATATACATATATGCCTTCTAACTGTCCTAACAATGAGAAAGTTTTTAGGAGTTATCATTTTCCCATGTAGTAATATAAACTGTTTAGCCTTTTAAAATTCCTTATTATTTCTCATTCCTATTTACTTTTTTATGTTTCTTTAGAAGCTTATAATTGAAAGACATATTTTTTGTACAGTTCTGGTCTTTTCATCAGAAATCCTTGAAAGTCCTCTATTTTATTGACATTCCATTTTTTTCTCTGAAGAACTATACTCAGCTTTGCTGTGTCCATCACAACCTTTGTCTCCTTCTCTCTAGAGCTCAGATAGTGTTTTCATTTTATCTAATGCAGAACAGGTCTTCATAACTCTTCGAAGACATCTTCACTCTGCTGAGTAGCTCTTTTGATCTCTGGAATATCATATTCCAAGTTCTGTCATTATTTAATGTAGAAGCTGTTAAATTTTGTGTTCTCCTGACTATGGCTCCATCATTTTTGAACTGTTTCTTTTTGGCTTCTTGAAATATTTTATTCTTTATCTGGGAAGTCTGAAATTTGAATCTTTTTCTAGGTTATTTCATTAATCATAACTTTCAGGTTGTCCAATAATTATCAAATATGTCTTCTTGATCCATTTTCCAAATCAGTTATTTTTTCAATGAGATACATCTCATGTTTTTCCTTCTTTTGGTTTTGATTGTTTCTTAATGTCTCATAAATTCATTAGCTTCCATGTGCTCAATTCTAATTTTTAAGATTTTTATTTTCTTTAGTAAGATTTTGTACCTCATTTTTTTTCCAATCACTCAATTCTCCATTTTTTTGCAAGGCAAATGGATTAAGTGACTTGCCCAAAATGGATTTGAACTCAGGTCCTTCTAAATCTAGGGCTGGTGCTTTATACACTATGCCACATAGCTGCCCCCAGTCCTACCTTTTAAGTGGTTCTTCTCTTCAGTGAATTTTAGTATATCTTTTCTTCAGTTTGATCAATTCTTTTTGTCAAAGCATTTTTCTCTTCATTGTATTTGTGTCTTTTTTACCATTTCACCTATTCTGTTTTTAAAGTATTATTTTCTTCCTTCATCAAGCTGTCAATTCTTTTTTCATGTTTTTCTTCTATCACTCCCATTTCTCTTCCCAATTTTCCTCTGCCTCTCTTATTTGATTTTGTTTTTAGATTTTTGAAGGCAATGGGGTTAAGTGGCTTGCCCAAGGCCACACAGCTAGGTAATTATTAAGTGTCTGAGGTAGGATTTGAACCCAGGAACTCTTATTTGATTTTTAAAATCCTTTTTATGCTCTTCCATGACTTGAGACCAATTCATATATTTGTTAAAATTTTGACTTCATTGTTTTCCTCCAAGTACATATTTTGATCTTCCTTGTCACTATAGTAACTTTCTGTGGTCAGATTTTTTTCTTTTGTTTGTTCATTTTCCCCACCTTTTTCTTTAACTCTATGATAAAGTGGGGCTCTGTCCAAGCAGAGGACAGAGCACTGTCCCAAGTTTCAGATGTTTTGTGCAGCTGTTTTCACAGGTAATTATGGGGACCTGTAAGTTCTTGACTCTATGCTGATGTTATGGACTGGAGAGAGATGTTTTTGCTATTCTCTTGTACTATACGCTAGTTTGTGAGCAACAAAAGCACTCTTCAACCTTGCAACTGTGACAAGGATCCCTCTTCCCTGTGCCTGCAAACTCCCCTGTTCTAGGGCTCCTTATTGCATTGGAAATATTACCTAGGACTTCCACCCAGATCTACTATAGGCAATGCAATAGAGTCCTGCTTTGGTGCCAGTGAAGGGAATCCTGTTACCTTCTGATCTGTTGTCTGTTCCCCGTTTTTGTCTGCTGACTGAGAGTCTGGAAACTGCCCTGCTGCCATTGATTCAGTTGCCCTATGACCTGCTCCTAATCTTCTGGAACTGGGTCTATGCTGGTATAATCTGTGCTGGTATGACCTACTTTGGACTGTGTTTGTCACATCCTGGCACAACACACCATTTCTGTCAGCCTAAGTTGTCTTGATCTATAAAATTGGTTCACTTCATCTTTTTGTGTCTTCTGCTGCTCTAGAATTTTCTAAGAGCCATTATTTTAATATATTTGGAGGGGTTGGGAGTTTGGGTGAGTCTTTGCCTCTAGTCCACCTTAAAAATGTACTAAAATAATTTCGTGTATACCTGGGAAAACCCAAAGAGCATAACTTGATTCCTTTTTATTTGCAAAAAGACTATTTTCCATTCATCCTAGTCTATGATTGATATAAAGGAAGTTATCTAAGTTATTATAAATTCTGGTGACTCTAATTGGTCTAAGATGATATGAGAACAAAGGATATAGTTATTAGTTACAGATCATAATCTTAAATTCTTGGCAGTAAATTCAGGGGTACATACTGCCGACTTCTCTTGATATACATATATATATATATATATATATATATATATATATATATATGTATATATATATATATATATATACATATATATATATAATATATTTATATATTCAATATATCAATCGAAAAATATCATGGCAAACTATTAGTTAGGAAATTAATTGGAGAATAACTTCCTTGGTACAGTAGCAATTACATTCTTTCCCTCCTTGCTTAAAACAAAGAAAAATGAAAATTAAAACCCCTCTCTAGTTCTTGGTATTGGTGACTTTGTATATATTCCATTTATCCTCAATATTTACTATATAAATGATAATGCTGTGAAGATGAATGTATCTAGGCAGACTCTTTGGGGAAGTTTTTGTGCTTTCCTAGGTTTGGGAAAGATGCTATATACCCAAGGTTGAATCAAAACAGAATCCTGCAATTATGGTTATCTTAAGGTAACTTCCAGAATTACCTACCCCTGTGTGATTCTCTTCATGCTTTATAAACCCTTGCTTTATTTGGCTGCTTCCTTGGGGGAGGGGTCTTTCTCTTTCTTGTCAGACAGTTTTTAAAAATATCATTTATTGAAGATGAATCTTCGCCTTTTAGTCTAACACTGCCCTATTATATTTGTCAAAGTTACCACTACATTAATGGACCTGGATAGTCTGTTTGACCCTTTAACTACCTTGCCACTGGACTGGGCCAGATTCTATGAAGATAAAACAAATAAACAGGAGGAAAACCACCTGTAAACCCAACATTTCTGAAGTTTTATAATTTCACTCTTTTAGGGAATCACAAAAAGTTTGGGAATGATTTCAATACATCAATGATCTTTCAATTGCTACTTATTCAAATATCCAGTCATCTCTAAGTCATGCTGCCTTCCATCTGACCTCATATTTAACAGGAACCCAAATTTAGGCATTTTTCTGTTGAGTATCCATTAAATCTAGTACTGTCCCTGGCCTACCATGTTTCTCAGCTTTCTGCTCACTTAAATTCAATTCACTGGCATGTTATGGCATCACTTCCATGATGTCATGGTCTTGTTCTCCTTTTCTTCCTTCCTTCCTCTCTCCCTCTCTATTTTCTGTTTCTTTTTTCTTTCTTCCTTTCTCTTATCCTTTCTTTCTCCTTCTGTCCTTTCTTTTTCCCTCTCCTTTTCTTCTTTTGTTTTTCTTCTTTCCTTCTTCCCTCCCCCTGTCTTTGTTTTTTCTTCTTCCTTTTTTGTCCTTTCTTCTATCTTCCTTCCTTCTTTCCTTTTTTTCCTTCTTCCCTCTCTCTCCTTCTGTTCTTTCTTTTCTTCCTTTTTATTTTGGTTTGTTTGCTTCTTTCTTTCTTCTTTACTTTCCTTTCTCTTCCCTTTGTCCATAAAAGATATCATATTCTTACCTGCAGATGCTTTGTCCTAAGGAAAGCAAATTTTAGTCTGAAACAGTGAAATATATCTTACAATTTACTGATTAGTTTCCTTTGTTAATGATCAAGCCTTAAATCCAAATTATTCTGCTCTTATTAGACAACATTGGTTGCTATCCCTAATTTCCAAAGAGAACCAAAATGATATTCCTATGTTAGAGTCAAGTTATAGTGTGTCCAGCTCCATTGGATCATAAAAATATGAGTCTGGAATAACCTATCACAAGTCAGGCATAAACAGGCCACTTCATTTATGATGGATTCTCTAAATTTGTGCATTTCACATTTCTTTTGAGGCTATCAATTCAACGTTGGTTATAGAAAACAGTACCTTTTGTGATGAGTACACACTATTATGGGTGGTCCTGTGCCAGTGTTTCCCATGTCACACAATCAATTCCAAAATTCTTAAGAGAGACTTTGAGTGTCCTTGTATTGCTTCTTCTGATCAATATGTGAGCACTTGACCTTGTGAGTCCTCCATAAAATAATGATGTTGGCAAGCAATTTGGTATTTGAGAAATGCAATCAGCCCATTGGAGTTATGTTTGAATGCCTGGTCATTTAATTCATGAAAGGACCTAAGTATTTGGTAGGTAGCAAACACCATATTGACCATTCCATGATTCTTTCTGAATCCACATAAGTTCTCAGTTAGATGACTATCTTCCAGGTGAAGGATCTATCCACTTATAAAGATGGACAATGGAGTCAACCTTGAACTCCTGAGGGTAATCTCCTTTTGCCTTCTAACTATGA
The DNA here is from genome assembly GCF_037893015.1 of Macrotis lagotis. NCBI lineage: Eukaryota > Metazoa > Chordata > Mammalia > Peramelemorphia > Peramelidae > Macrotis > Macrotis lagotis. Next base: position 538,454,009 of record NC_133666.1, on the reverse strand, counting down.
AATTTTCAGTCCACTTTTGTTTGAGCACTGGATGCCCCCCCTCACTCAGCTAGAATAGAATGAGCACCAGCTGCTTTGTCACATAGAAGGAAACTAATAGCATTCAAAACCTCTGGTCTAATTACCACAGCAGGCAGGGATCCCACTCTGCAGTCAAAAGCACACAACAAAATCTACAAAAATTTCTGCAAAGATTATTCCACTCACCATCAGTACATGGAATCTATACACATTCATAAACAACTGACAGTAGTTGAATAACAAAAACAAACCCTATTAAAATGTATCTTAAGGAAAGTAACTACCTGTCTTGTCTTGTCTATACCTATTTAACACAATTCCTGAAAAAAAGTAAGCATTTAACCATTTCACTCACTTACTCATCTAGTTTTCTTAATTTTGTTAGTGAAAACAAACCCCACCAGAAACCAATCACCTGTCTGCAACTTAGTATAGATGAGTTCTATGGAACTTTCTTAGGCACACATAGGTCAAGTGACCAAGGTCACAGAACTAGTAATTATCAGAGACTAAGTATAAAGTCAAAGTCTTTCTCACCCCTAGTTCCATCCTCTATCTATCATGCCATGCTTCTTCTCATTATTGAATGAATTTGTACATATTTTATATTTACTTACCTGTGTTTATGTTGTGTCTCTTCCAGCCCCTGAAAAGGTAAGTTCCTTGAGGTCGTAGGCTGCTTAATTATTTATTACAATGAAATACAATAGGAATAAATGTAAAATTTTACACTTGGGCACAAAAAAATCAACTTCACAAGTACAAGATGAAAAAAAAAACATGTTTAGATAGGAGTTCTGAAAAAGATGTTACTGTTAGACAATTATATGGCCAATATGAGTCAGTAGTTTGATGGAGCAGTTAAAAAACAAACAAAAATTCTCACACTATTGTAATCTCAGGCTACGTTTAGAAAAGTTTACTTCCAGGAGTAAGTGTTAGAGTCACTCTACTCTGCTTTTGTCAGGCTTATTCTGAATCTTATATTCAATTCTAGGAGTCATAGTTTATAAAGATCAATGAATAGTTTGGACAAAGTCCAAATTTAATGGTCTCAAGTCCAGATCCTGTGAGAATTAGTTGAAAGAATTACACATTTTCAATTTATAAGAGATTTGGGGTGGTGAAGGTTGTGGAAGGAGTACAAAGCAGGATAGTTGTCTTCAAGTATTTAAAGAATTATCTGCAAGATGCAGTATACTTTCTGATTAAATTCACAGGGTGGAAGTAGTAGAAGATGCATTGGGGGAAATAGTGGCTTCATGTCAGGAAAAAAAAAATCTCTATGAGAATTTTACAAAAGTGGAATGGGCTACTTTGAAAGGTCTTAGGTTCCCCCATCTATAGAGGTCTTCAAGTGGAGGCTGGTACAATGTAGAGGGAATTCCTTTTATGAATGGATGGGATGAGATGGTAATACCTAAGGCCCCTCCCTTCCTTGATTCTATGATTTTACAAATCAGTGAAATACATTTGTGCTCATGTTAAATTTTAGCCTCCCTTACCCTTATTATCCTTTAAGTTGCCATTTTGCAACATGAGCTCTTTAGAGGGAGGATCCTGCCTTGTACCTGTAATTTTCTAACAAAGGAATCAGTTCTCCTTTTTAAGAAACTAGGCTTTATATTATTCATATCCATATCCTCCTACCCATCTGTTGGAGATTTTTACAGTCAAACACTCCCACTGGGGACTGGAGAGGGGGAAAAATGGAAATGAAATTCAAATCAGTTAATCTGCATAGATGGGAAAACTCTCTTTTGGATTGTGATTCTCAGCTTTGTCAGTGTTTATAGCTGTGCCTCTTTGCCTTTTTTCCAGAATAGCTATTCTTTCCCTGAGGGTTACAGACAAATTGTTCTGTGTCCAACTATTGTTTTCCAGAATTCCACAGTTATATTAAATGATGTCTGGTTGTGCTTTAGTTAATCACTATTATATTGTTGATGTCGATAATGAATGTGATGTATCAGAAGCTTATATTAGAAAGGATACAAATAAGTAATGGGTTTGTATTTTTTGGCTCCCAAGTACAGGCAGGTTGCCATGTTCTATGAAATCTGCATCCTTCATGTGGCCTCTGCACATACTGATAGAATACATTGAAAAAGTCCAGATGTGACAGATGCATGAATCCCAGTGAGATAATCTTTATCCTGGAGGAAATCCCAGAGCCTTATGGTGAGCCAAAGGTGGGGGGGGAGCAATTGAGATTACATGATACATAACTTGTCCAGAAGCAATAATAAAATACAGTTAGGTCTGTTTTATTTATGCTTAGGTTGTATAACACAACAGTCTTTATGAAATGCCACTGGGCTAATGTATGGCACAAAATAAACTCAATGTTTCAAACAGAAAAGTCATCTTTAATTAAGATATCAATTAAGAAATGTTCAGTTGAACAGATGTCCCTTGCTATGTGCCCAGAAGTTCATTGAAGGGGAGCTTTGTCAGGTCATGAGAAAAACAAAGGAAAACAGCCTAAAGGCCTTGGGACTATTAGAATAGGCTCTCCTGGTAGACTTTTGGGATTTAGAACTATTAGTATGCCTCTAAGGTACTTCTCAGCATCTGCTAATGCTCATTGGCAGATCAGTACCACATAAGAAGAAAGATTAAAAAAGTGGAATCATTCAATTATAAAAGGAGGGGCTAACCTAATCCTCATCTCAATTCCAATCTATGTAACCTTCCAGAATGATTCTGATGCCTATTTAATCAATATTTATTATTAAGGAGGTTTTCATGAAAAACCTAGCTCTCCTTGAAGTTTATTATTTTGTTGTTACAATTGGATAATTCTTGCTGAAACAATCATATGAAAGATTTGATGCTGATTAAATATTAGAGACACATTTTCCATTAGAATATGAGCTTCTTTAAATCAGGGACTATTATTTTTCTACTTCTTCTTTGTCTTTCTTTATATCCCCACTACTTAATATTCAGTGTCTGGCAGATATAGAGCATTTAATAAATTTTATTATTGACTTTTAAATATATTAAAAGTTTATCAAGTACACTTGATTCTGGGCTAATAAAGAAGATTAATATTAAATAGCAAATTATGTTTAAAAAAGGACAGTATGCACTTTGTCCCATCTGTTCTGAACATTAGTCATAGGAGAGCAGGCAGTGTAAATATTATTCCCATTTTACAGATAAGAAAACTAAAATTCTGAGAAAACTCTAGGTCCCATAAGTAACAATTGCCTAAGTCTGGCTTTCAAACCCAAGTGTATTGATTTCAAACTGTGTTCTTTTACAAGTACACCATGCTTTCTAGAGGTTGAAACATATAGGATGTCAAATACACTATGCTTCTTTAAATACTTATAAACACTATGATAAGTATTTAAGAAAGATTCAAAAATAAATAATACACGACACAAGTAAATAGAATTCATCCCCCAGCACATAATCACAGGAATTGAATTAATTAAGGAAAAGAAAAAGAAAGTATTCACAATTCTAAATCCACAATCATATATTTTCTCATTCCCACTTCTACCTACCTCAATATTTTTTTACACATTATATTATTTGTGTTTTTAAAAAAGGTTCAAAAATCCTTTATTAACCCAGAATTAAACTTTTTATATATTTGATAAACTTTTCATATATTTAAAAGTCACTAAGATAATGAACATTTATTAAATGGCTTATATGTGCCAGACACTGAATATTAAGTAGTGGGGATACAAAGAAAGACAAAGAAGAAATAGAAAAAAATAGTGCCAGAATTCAAAAATCTCTCATTCTAATTGAAAATACATTTCTAATATTTAATCATCATCAAATCTTTCAAATGATTGTTTCAGCAAGAATTGTCCAATTGTAACAACAAAATAATAATAAACTTCAAGGAGAACTAGATTTTTTCCCCAGATGTTCCCCAAATGCAACAGTGTGGTTACTAATCTTGGAAGATCATAATATCCAAAGATTCCAAATTGAAGATGACTCAATGTGCTATGGAGAGTAACATGGCAGACACATGTTGCCTTCAATATATTTGCTGTGATGACCTATATACAAGAGACAGAACCTGGAATTGTACTGAAATGCCTTAACCAGACTCAAATGTTTATTTCTTCATCTGCAAAATCATGTTAATAATAGGGAAGGAAGGAAGGAAGGAAGGAAGGAAGGAAGGAAGGAAGGAAGGAAGGAAGGAAGGAAGGAAGGAAGGAAGGAAGGAAGGAAGGAAGGAAGGAAGGAAGGAAAGAAGGAAGGAAGGAAAGAAGGAAGGGAGGAAGGGAGGAGGGAGGAAAGGAGAGAAGGAAGGAAGGATGGGGAAGGAGGGAAGGAGGGAAAAAGGATGTAGGAAGGAAAAACCTAAAGCAAAGCCTTCAACATGTTAAGTGCTGTCAAGTTCATTGAAAAAATATGATCAGAATTTGTTTTGGATGAGAAGACATGGGACATGAGTGTGGAAAATCCACCAATGAAGTAAATATGTATATGGATGAACTTACCAAAAATGAAGTATTAAATTCTGGAATTCTAGAAATAATATTATTATCCTCAAGATAATTGATGGCTATTCTTTAATTACAGATCTAATATTTATTATCCCTAAAATAAATATTATAAAACCTTTTCATTAAAAGCAATTTTGTTTAGGGAATTGTAATAATTTTATATTTAGAATCAGTTCAATTTTCATGTTGCAACCTAACCTTTAACGATTTTTTAAAATTTAATGAATTAAGTTGAGGTTTAAAGAAATTAAGTTACTGTCAAGCTTCTCAATTCATCTTTTCTAGGCATTAACTGGTCTTAATTTACAGAAACCAAAACTTTTATCATAATCAATTAAATTAATCTTTCAATTCTTTTCCATAAAATATGATATACAGCAAGAATCAATTGGTCATCATCAGTTTGATCAAATTAAATTAAATTGTAAACTTTTAACAATACAAGTAAAAAAGCAAAATGTGTGTGTATGCTATTATTTATCTAAATTTGAAATAAAAATTCTAAAATGAACTGTGATCTGATATGTTTTCTGTGTTTTTGTATCAATAAGCCAATGGAGTGGACAGTACTTAATTTGAAATCAAGTGACTATTTTTATAGTTCTATATCCAATCGGAAAAAAATCACATTTCATTGAGTATGAAATAAACAATACAAAAGGCAGAATCACAGTCACAGTTGAAAGGGAAACTGACTGTCATCTAGTCTAAATCAGAGCTAAAATATCATCTTTTCCATAAGATATAGACACATGATCATCAAACATCTTTATAAAGAGCTCTAGGGAGGGGAAACAAGCCAACTCTAAAATATCCCATTCCACTTTACTTTTGAATAGATAGAAGAACTATTAGGAAGATTTTCTTTCCTTTAGGACTAATTTTTTTTCTGTTAACTTCTGCCCAATACTCAGAATCTAGTGTGAAGCAGAAAAGTCTTAGATAACAAAATCATTGAGATGTCTTTGTGTATATATGCATGCACTGTATCTATATGTACACATATTTTTATCTACTTGTATTTATAGAAAAATGGATGTACACAGATTTATGGATACACATAGGCATTTTCACATAATTTGTATACCTATATATACAATATATGTCATTTCATAAATACATATTTGTTTATACATAGATATGTATACAGATATATAACACATTAAATGGATGTATGGCTGAATAATAGTCTCCTGAAACTTGAACCCTGTCAAAGTCATTTAATTTCCATTTACCTCAGCTTTATCATCTTTAAAATGGAAAAAAAAAATAATAGCACCTTCCAACTACCCAGGGTGTTGTTGAATATCAAATGAGATAATATTTGTAAAGTACTTTACAAACCTTAAAGTTATTATAAATGTTAATTATTATGAAATATTAAGGAATCTGACAATGCGAGCTTTTAGAAGGCAGAGTTTGTTGTTTCTCTTTAGATCCTGTGAAAGCATAATACAATGGCTTGCCCATAGTAGACAATAAAATTTCTGTTGAATGTTGCTCAATAAGTGACTGTAGTATTATGATTTTTTTCCAAAATGTGCTTGTTTCCATGAAAATTGCAGTCAATTAATAAACATTTATTAAGTGTTATTTTGTACTAAGAGCTGGGAATACTATAAAAGGCAAAAGACAATTCCTCCTTTCAAGGAGCTTATGATCCACTGACATTATTCCCATGACTCTGCTGGGCATTTTGGGTTCAGGGGACAACATGGATATATGTGGAAAGTCTGAGAGACAATGATGTCCTGACAATTAGTCACACGCTGTTGCTTGCCTAGCTTGATGACACACCAAGGAGCCTCTTACTGGTACAGGAGGAAGAGAAAAAGGCCTTGAGACTCTCACAGCACACAGATGATGGTCTGTATAGCCCTGTATCCCATCAAATCAGGTCCTGGGGTGAAATGGTCCTTGAAAAGGCAACTGAATAGGATGTCTTTGCACAACATGCCCCTCACTACAATAAATGCAATGTGAAAGTCATGCCACCAATAATTTGGCTGGCATGGTCTTCTTTGGAATCAAAGGACAACAATCAACCTATAATCTAACAGAAGATAATGTATAATAAAGACAGGAAATTCTGCTTAAGGATTAGCAAGAGTGGTACAAAAGACAATGAAAATGAACTTCCTTTTAATTTTCCTACTAGTCTTCCACTTAACTTGGAAACAATCTTCCAATGTGAAAAGTTTAAATTTGTGTTCTGAGGTCCTGCAGCTAATTGCTTTGCTCTATTACAATCCTTCCTTACCTTAGCAATAATCAAGACTTGACTCTCACTGGTGTCCCTAACTGTACTTATCTATAGGAGAAATAACTAACTTGATTCCTCCTAGTTTATTACACTGAATTTAACAGAATTTCCTGAGAGTAAAAATATCAGTTCTTTATTAACTTAGTCTAATATTTAACTTGATTCATGCCATTTTAAATCACTTTGCCTTTTTCTGATCCTTCATCTTTATGTGAAAACATACCCAAGTCATTCTTATTCTAAAGCAACCTTTAGGTTTATGACCTCATGTCCTGGAATTAATTACAACCCCCACCACATCCCCACCATACTCTGTGTGTTTCCTTATATGTATGTTTCTGTGTGTGTGTGGTGCAGATCCTACTATATTAGCCTATTTGGTTATTTCTCCCTTGTGATGATCCATTTCCTACCTACCTAACTTTGTACTGAATGTCCTTAATTGCTCTAAGCCCTGGTATCTCTGGTTTCTTGCAATTCTCAGTTCAAATCCCACCTCCTACAAGAGGCCTTTGCCATCCACTTGTTTCTCCAGTCTCATTGCTAGTGCCTTTCTTCTGAGATTATTTGTCAACTATTAGGTACATATCATTTATGTACACTATTATTTGCACATGATCTTCCTCATTAGAATGTGAACTAGAAGTCAGTGACTCTGTGTGTGTTTGTGTGTGTATGTGCATGCACATATGTTTCTTTCCTTCTTATTCTCAGTGTTTGGTAAAGTACTTTGAAATATTAAATTTGAGATATCTTTTTACCATCTTACTTAGTGTGTTCAAACCTGATATAGGGAACTCGCCAAAGATCTTTTTTCTAATGTCAATTGGAAACTTTCCTTAAAGTTATCATATTGAAGAGTTGTTTATGACTCTGAGAGCTTAAGTTACTTGCTCATAGTCAGAAAATTGGTGTCAGAGATATGCCTTGAACCCAAATCACTCTGAATCTGAGGCCAGCCATTAGACAATGGGTTTTTTTTTTGAGAATAGTACCCCAGGGGTCAGCTAGACTAGAAGAAAATAGATGTTTAATCAATGTTGACTGACTGCCTGCTTTTGTATATGTTGCCTTTCACTTCAAACTTGATCCTCTGAATCTTTTATTTACCGAAGCAAAAAGTTTCTCATCAAAAAAAATTCTTGAAGTCTTCCCCTTCTATAAAGAATAATGTATGGGCTTATACATCACTTAAGCAAAACTGATTTCCATTCATTCCAAATAAAAATAGTATTATTAGATTTGAAGTAAAAAGAACTGGATTCAAGTCTAGACCTGTGGCATCTCAGGAAAGTTACTTTTCTTCTTGAAGAATAAGTTTTTTGTTCTAAAAATATGAAAAATCATACTTGGACTATCTTCTTCACAAAACTGGTAGGAGAAAAGCTTTTCTAATCCCCCCAAGGGCTATATACAGATAGGAAGCCATAATCATCATCAATACCACCACCAGTCATCATCACTGTTGCCATCATGATTGTCATCATTGTCATCACTGTCATCCTCATCATCATCATCATCATAATCTTCAGTCTTGCAGAAAAATCTGGTATAATAACTGTTCTGAAAAATGTTAGAAGTGTTGCTAATAATACATAGCTGACACCAAGCAAATGGGAATTAGTCATTATAGAATCCTTGACTCCAGGTACATTATGAAATTAAATCTCTACATCCGTGGGCTGTTTTAAGGAATTCTATAGCCATCCCAGATTTAAGTTTTATAGTCATATTAGGTCAATCTTTCCATCACAGAAGTCCTGACCTATCCCTTTGTCTATGAGTACTGAAAACATAATATATTGTTCTGTGGATTATTTTTTCATTTTATTGTCTATAATTTTGTTTTGATCCTTTTTGGCCCTTTATTGTTGTTTGTCTTCAGTCATTTTAGTTGTTTAAGACTATTCATGATTTCATTTGGGGGTTTTCTTGGCAAGGATATTGGAGAACTTTGCTATTTCCTTCTCCAGCTCATTTTATGGATGAGAAAACTGAGTTAAGTGACTTGCCCAAAGTCACAGAGTTCATGAGTGTCTGAGATCAGATTTAAACTCAGGAAGATAAGGCTTCCTGACTCCAGGTCTGATGGTCTCTTCACTGCACTACCTAACTGTTCCTTTTTGAGACCTAGGAATTAGGACATATGTTAATTCCATAGAATCATGGAGCTAGAAGGTGCCTTAGAATTCAGAGTCTAATGCATTAATAAATCTCATCTTCAACATGTCTAAAACTTATGAAAGTTATTCAATATGTACAAACATGTCAGATTGGCTTATTTAATTATATGAGAGATAATCAGTTAACCAGATTTTATTGCATAGCTAATAGGTACAGGGACCATTTTCAGAAGTACATTATGAAATAACCCAAGAATAATTATCAAACTACAGTTCCACAAATGCAAAATAATGAGTGCCAAATACATCTGCCCTATGGGAGCCAAGAATACAGAAATGTTTCTGCACTAAACTGTAAGCTTGGTAATTCTGAAGATCACTTTTCTTCAATAGGGTACATAGTCCTTCATGTTTCAATTAGAATAATGCCAAGTATACTACAGGTGTCTTATAAATATTAATTTGTAAAAAAGCATAATAAACTATTTTATCACTACAAAATAATATTTCATTCATGCTGCAAACAGGGAATATTAAAAATAGAATGGTGAAGCTTTAGAAACAGCAAATCTGAAGGAACATGTTATGTTTTGAAAGGATTAAAATGAGCTTTCTAAACAGGGCTCCTTTTTGTATATTTTTGTTGTGACTAGAATATGACAATTTATGTAGACTATTGGAGATTCTCATGTTATCTGTCAAAAATACTGCCATAACTAAAGGAATACACATATGTAGGTGGATGAGTTGACAAAACATCCTTCATTCATTTTTCTCTCATTCTATTTATTATATTCCTCCTCCCTCAAAAAAGAGATCTATTCTCATTTTATATTTTGCTGTATTTTCTCTCAACAATTCTGAAAGATTTAATACCAATCCAAGTACAAGATTTCTTCTGTACTAATTTCCTATTGTGTTTTACCTCAAATGAATCTGCAATATTTTACTTACATCTGTGATATAACCAAAAGTTTGCTCAGCTGTTTGAAGCACCAGTTTCCGGGTCACCCAGTCTAATTCTAAAGAGAGAGGAAAAGAAATGAAACTTTCAACAATTTCAATATAAGCTGAAAGAAACTACTGACAAAAGTTTTTCATACAGTCTTTGTTAGTAATGTCTAAGTTCTTTGTAAAATCATAAGATCAACTAATTATCAATTTATATATGAATGCCATTGTAAAATATTACTCCAAATTGTTTCTTATATAACTATCTCCAAAGAATGAACTAAATTATTTGCTACAAGCCATTAAATTACCAAGATGGACTATACAGAAAGCAGTTTGACTCATTGGTTGGAATACAATAATGACAAGCTAACAACTAGTTTTTTTTTTTATTTGCCCCGATATAAAGTTTCTTCCGAAGATATTAAGTCTTAGAATGTAGATGAGTAGGCAAATATGTATCATAATAGTTAAGAAATGAAACAAACATTACAAAATGCATAACCTTTTAATAATATGTCAAGGATATCATATTGTATAAAGACAACATTATCAGACAGTGGTAAATGGCATGAAATTTGGAGACAAAGAGCTTGGGTATTAATCTTAATTCTGACATTTTGTGATCTTGGTTAAGTTAGTTTTCTTTGGGACTCAGTTTTTCTCATCAGTAAAATAAAGGTTTTTGACTTTTTAAAGATCAATGATTTACAAGTACCTTTTAGCACCAAACCGAGAATACTATCCTTCATTATCTTATATAGTTTTCCCCAAGTATCAAATTATCACTAAAGTGTTCAATATTTAACACAACTATTCCAGTTGAGAGTAGATGAGGTACTAGAAAATTGAAAATAAATGAACAGATGAGTGATTGGATGGATGAATTGGAAAGATAATGGAAAGGTAGATAGATAGAGAGATAGAGAGATAGATAGATAGATAGATAGATATAGATAGATAGATAGACAGATACATAGATAGAGCTAGATAGAGAAAGATAGATACATAGATATAGATGATAAATAAATGATAGAAAGAAAAAAAATATCTAAATTTTATTAATCAATTAGCTTATAAATGATTTACTCTAATGTCATATTATAGAATGATATGGGCTTTCTGAAGTCTGTATGAAACTGAGCAGGTCAATCAACCTCCCTGTAACTCAGGTTCTTAGTCTGTGAAATGAAATGATTTGTTTCACTAAATTTCTAAGTTATCTTTCAGAAATAAACATATGATTCTATAAGTAGACTCCACTGGAGCCTGCCTCTGTATATTTTATAAATTTATTAATGGTCTTAGAATAAGCTTTTGTGTAATCATAAACCAGAAATGATTTTAGAATAAGCTTTAGTACAACCAGAAACTATTTGGAGAAAACATCAAAGACAATATCAAATAACAAAAAATAACATGGATGAGAAGGTATTTGATGGTATTAGGGTAATTCTAATATGACTCATTTAAACAAGAGCACTAAAGCAGCATAAATGAACAAAATGAAAGTTATTGACTCTATATTCCTAAAAGAACTATCATTGATGTAAAATAGTTACTACAATGAGGAGGTCAAAGGAGTGGAAAGACCACTTTAGCAAGTATACAATTGATCTCTGCAAAGCAGGGATATATATCAATCAAGAATAAAACTAACACTTGCAAAATATTATGGAGGCTGACAGGGGATAAGAAACAGCATAGTCCTTCAAAATAATGAAAAGCAACTAATGACAAACTAAGTCTACAAAGAGTACAAGGTGACCCATTTAACCCATATCATTCAAAGAGCAATTCAAGAATTAACCAAAAAGAGAGCAAACAGACATATAATTTTACCAATTTGCTGTTATTTCTATTGGAAATCTATTCCTATCATCACTAATATTTGAATCCTCATATTTAGACTCTATCTTAATCTATTATCATAAATCTTTTATTAGATGGTCAGTGCAGGAATCAAAGGCATTCTAGATGAAAACATGAGAAGAAAAATGGTAGATATTGTTAGCTAATTATTTTTAAAAGACCTTTTTCCAAGCAATAGTATCCTGCTTTATCAGATTTTTTATTAAAAATAAAAGCCACATTATTCTAGCATATAATATGGAAGTAAATCATTTGACTTCAAATAATAAAATTTAGTATTAAAAACTCTCCCCCCCCAAAAAAGCATCTGCCTTACAAATATTTAAAGGATTCAAGAGACTGAAAGTTATGACTGTGGATATGACTTTCTTCAACAATCTTTTAAGTATCAACATCGATAGAGTCATTAAATAGGGAAATATTCTTACCAACAATGTTCACCAATGTCATGGAAAATAGTTAATTTAGAGAACAAATAGAAAAAAAAAATTCTATTATGGTAAACTTTTACAAATATACTTCTTCATGTTTGACTTTGCTCTAATCAAATCAAAACCCAGAATAGTGTAGAGCTTTGTTATTTAAATCAAAAGTTGTTCAAAAGAGATTGTCCTAACACTAAGTAAATTGGAAGAAAAATAATTGATAAGTACATATTACACAGAAAAAAGTTACTTGTTATTGCATGAATAGCCCATTGAGTTAAGTACATGTGTTTGTGTGTGTATGTGTATCTACACAGATATATTTATCTTTGGCAGATGTTGATGCTGGACAGTGGGCTGAATCCAGAACTGATTAGCTGATTGGACTTACTGGTATTCGAGAAATTGTATAGTACTTTCAGCAAGAAAATCCCTATCTATCTGTCCATCCATCCATCCATCAATCTATTTATTTATATATTGATGAATCGATCTATCCTTCCTGCCAACATTGTCTTGATGAAATTATATAACTGTAAATCATGGGATAACAAGGTATTTTCCAAGAGACAAATAAAATATATTTGTATTTAAATAATCTGCAGCAATATAAGAAGTAGCTTATGAGAAATGATATAAAAGACATTTTCAAAGAATTATGTGATCAGAAAAAGCAGGAATTTACCCATGTTCTAAATTTTAAAACAGGGATAAATTTGTAATAATATTGACATAATCATGTGAATAAATAAACACTAACTTTTAACATACTATATATCAATGCCCTGCCACATGTTTTATTCAATTTCTATACCCCTATCCAAGTTCATTAATTATTTTTATGTAAAGACAGAAAATTGTCATTAATTAAGTACAATGGAAATGACATTGAGACCCATGGACTAGATGTTAATTTTGGGGTACATTCATGTCTCCTTCTCTTGACACACTTGAAAGACAGATTTTTCTCCATATTGTGTAAGCCAAAGTGATATGATATTATATTACCAGTTCTATGTTTGTATTAATTTCATTTTTGGATTTGAACACAGATGTCACTTCATAAGACTTTAAATATTCAACAGGGAAAAATTTAGATAAAATCACATGGTGAATTATATTACTGAGAATTTTCACAGGATAATGGGCAGTCTGGTGAACAAATTTTCCTGTCATTTTTCTCATTTGTTTTAAATGAGAATTTAGAAATCTAAGGTCTCGAAGAATCCTGAGGAATAAAGGCAAAGTGTCTTTGTAAAAAGATGTCATAATAGAAAACCTCACAAAACAAGAACTCCCATTTTGTAGAAATCACTCTGTTTTCAGGGAAAGTGTTGATGGATCTTTTGCGCAATTTGTTGTTATTTTTACAAAAATCAATGCCTTTTGTCTTATGATATGTATTTATATAGCTTATAAAATTCTCTCTGAATGCTGCTTTCCTCTCTGGATGATTTAAAAATATTGATATCTATCATTACCAGCACCATGGCTTGAAGATAAAAATCTGAGGAATTTACCTCTAATTTTTATTGCCACCCATTCCAAAAGATTTTACTTATTTATCTAGGTAGATAGATAGATATACTGCCTTTACCTGGTATAAAGTAAACTCCTTAAAGTCAAGAACTGTTTTCAGTGTTGTCTTTGAATTCCCATTGTCTAGTCCAGTGAGGATCAAAAAGAAAGCACTTAATAATGCTTATTGTATTGAAATGATGCAAGCAAAGGAATTATATTTTTCAAAACAAATTTATAGTTACAAGCATATATACATTTATAAATGCATGAATATATTGAGAATGTAAACATACATATGTGGCTATATAAACCATATATATGTGGAAGAGAAAATACATACAGTATACTCACACATATGTTAGCTAGGTACACGGCTAAGCACAAATACAGAATAAAAATGCTGAAAAAGTATTTCTGAATCATAAGCAGACCAAACTTTAGAGATATAGTACAAAATGAACTTATTAATAGAGTATATGAGATAGAAGAAGTAGAAGATAATCCTTCTGCTATAAAAATGCTATCTTTGGTTAACAAGAGAGGAATCATTCAAAAATTTTGAGTATGAAGATCTATTGAGATAAGTTATATAAATAGTTTTGTAAATGATTATAATCACTACTCATTAGCACAAAGCATTTTGAGTCTAGGAAATATACTCTATTTGACTAATAGATAACCTCTGTTTAAAGCTAATTTCTCCCTTATTTTATTCATGGGATTTGGGGCAAATCAAATCATGTTACCTATCTTGATCTCAGGTTCTTCATCCTTAAATTAATTTAGTTTAATTCTTGACTTATGAGATTCCTTCCAAATCTAGATAGCCAATCTAATATTTTTACATCTCATTTTAAAATGCAAAGAAATAAGGAATTGGTTTAAAAAAATTAAAACTAGAAACTTCCTCTATTTCTTCTTTCTTTTCCAACCAAGCTACTAGATAAAATTATATATATATATATATATATATATATATATATATATATGTACTCATTTACTTTGTCTTTTCTCCTCTCATCCATATTTCAACTTTTTGCAATCTGACTTCTGATCTTTTACAACTGAAAACTGCTCTCTCTAAAGTTATAAATGATCTTTCAATTACTAAATCGGATCTTTTATCAGTTCTCAATCTTCACTTAACTATTGAATTTGACACTGTTGACAGACATTTCCTGGATACTGTCTCCTCTCTTGGTTCTTAGGAGACTGTTCTCTCCTGTTTTGTTTCTTACTTGTCTAATGTTTTTTTTTTTTTTGAGATTTCTTTCTTGGTTCATCAAACATATCATTTTCTATAACTGTAACTGTTACCCAGGACTTTGTCTTAGGTATTCTAATCTCCATATTCTTAAAAGCTCTATCACCTACAATGATTTTAATTATTATGCCTTAAGTAGATGACTTAAAGACATATATACAACTCTAATCTCTTGAATTTCAATACTGCATCAACAATTGCATATTGAATATTTTCATTGTATATCCTGAAACCATCACAAATTTAACACACCTGAAACAGAAGTCATTCTCTTCCTTTCTTCTCCCTATCCATATCAAACACACATCTCTTTCAAGTTATCCTAGAGGTCATCATGAGTCACTCAATAAGCATGTATAAAGAACCTACTATGTAATAGTCATTGTGCTACTACTCTTCCATTCTCCTAGAATTACAATCATGTCATTTAATCTCATGTCCAAATCGATCCCAAATTTTGTTATATCTATTTGCACCATTTCTCTTACATCTGATCCCTTTTTTACTAACATAGCCACCATTTAATTTGGAGCTTCATTATAGCTTTTGCAAAAAATGATAAAAACAACCTCATTGGTCTGTCTGCATCAAGTATCTCAGCACTCCAAGCTATTCTCCCTAAATCTGCCAAAGTAATTCTCCTTAAGCAAAAATCTGATATAAATCATTCCTGTCAATCAATCCCTGTACCATCCTACTGCCTCTTGGATAAAATATAAATTGCTGTGCTTACCTCTTAAACCTTCAAAATGTGGTCGCAACCTTCCTTCACATTATCACAGATTATTATTCTTTCTCACTCCCCTTATTATGAAATCAAGCCCAATTGAACTTCCTTCTCTTTTTCACATTCTATTTCTCATCTAAAGGATGAGCAGATTAAATATGTATCTGTTTTTTTTTTTTTACTCTTCCCCAGTACCATGTATTCTGGAATCCAGATGAATTTCAGAGCAGAACCTTGGGGAAAGAAATAGAATTTGCATCTATTTTGGTTAAAAACTGATGGGAAGGAAGCACACATTAGAAACTAAAAATACTTTTTAAGAAAAGTCATATCATGATATTGTGAAATAGTAGAAGAGAATGTCAAACAGATCTTCCTAGATAAATAAAAAGTAGGGCAATGATGTATTGATATATTACAAAGGCATAAAAATGAAAAAAAACATAAAATAATTTTAGAAATTTGCATAAAATAGAAAAATGGCTAAAGACAAAGATGTAAAGTATAAAAATTTGTAGTCAAATCAACTTAGAATTCAAAATTTGGGAAAATGTTTGCCTGAGAGAAAGGTGTGGTAAGGAAGAGACAGAGACACCTGATTTCCAAATGTCAAATTGTTAAATTACTTTGCAGTCAGTTGGCTAACTGTATGGGAAGGAGTAAAAAACAAAATATGAAGTGTCAGTAGATAATGCTATATTATCAGAAGAGTATGTAGGAAAATAAGAGTAATGAAGAAAAAGAAAATTATTTAGCAGTTATATAGTTAAAAACACTCAGGTTTGAAATTGATTTTGGTATTTTTGAAAGGAAACTCTTGATTGAAATTAAAAATAATTATACTTTATATAATTATAGATATGATAAAAGCCCTTAAAAAAGAGGGGAGTTCTTTTAGGGACAGCTTAGACAAGTATTCTACTCTTCTTAATTTGAAAATTATGGTGTATCTTGATACCTTAAGAAATGAAAACAAATCTTGAATGAACAAATACTTGATGTGAATTACATGTGTAGAAGACCTGAACACCTCCCTAGGTGGCATAATATTTCTGTTCCGATTGAGGAGCATGGGAATGCTATAAAAACATTCTGCTTCCATTTTCCCACTACTCCACAATGCCAAGGAAAGAAAGAATAATTAAGCTGCCTATACTCTTTGATCTAGTTAACTTTAGAGGATCAGAAGATTAGAGTTTTTCATCAACAACTGATAAGTTCCATCTTCTGCTGAATGGACTAGAAATGATAAATAAAGAGAGACTCAAAGTCCACAAAGTACCCACTAGAAAAATTACACCATACATCTGGAAGATTCTGGGAAAAAATCCTCTGCTTTCTTCCCAATCAATTTCTTTCTAGAGGAAAAGAGGGAGGCATCTAACTATAAACAGCTAAACTCTTGGATATTTAAAAATTCAAACTAGATTTCTGGCTTTATAAAAACTCAATAGTTTGTAAATGACTAAATTTCCTTTAATAATATAAGGAGACTTCCCATTGCATTTAAGACTTCCCATTGCATTTTTGCCTTATTCACACCTTTGATAAGATATGGGATCGGGATGATTATAAATTAAAGTGGGGTGGGATAATAGTCTAATGTTTCTTAATGTTTTTTTAAGACTTTTGTATGTAGCTGTACCTAATCCAGGAGACTTCTACTTCCTACTGTACCCACATGATCTTAAGGCTCTGGTGAGAAGGTGTAAAGTCAGATTTTACTCTGATAACAGACCTTCCATTTTCGACTGCATATAAGTAGTAAACAATACTTCCATATTTTGATGTTCCATCACCAACATAATATCTAGCCTTCAAAGGGTAGAAAAGTAAAACAGGAATACCCATCTGACCATGTTCCCTCTATCTCATGCTGCACTTATCCCCAGCCCAATCTGTAGCCTCCTCTGAGAAGAGGAATAGCACAGTCCATTCACTCAATGATGAACATTCTCATACCTGCTCATACCCTAGACATCTTAATAATTTTGAATGCCTTTTAATCATCATCAAAACTGCATTTCCCCACTTGCTTCCTTATTTTCATTGACTCTCCAATAATACGACATCCCTGACCACCCTTAGCACTACTGACTGTACTTTCACTTATTTTTTTAAATGTTCATTGATTAAAGCAGAACTGGAACACTCCTTGCTTCCTATTGCCACTTTTAGTTTCTCTACCTACCTCTATCACTGAGGTATCTCTACTCTTTTTAGGTACATACATTTCATATCAACCACTCAATCAAAATTCTGATAATTGTTATATACCTATCTCCTTCTCACTCTCATTCATTCCTCAATGAATTTAGCTCCTAGTTCATATTTTGCTGTTTTCTCCTCCTTAATTCAGACTGACAATCTCTTTGTTTTCTTTTCTTGTTTGTTTTATGTTTTTTCTTTTTTTTTTTTTTACTTTTTTGGTTTTTGCAAGGCAATGGGGTTAAGTGAGTTTCCTAAGGTCACCCAGTTGGGTAAGTATTTTATGTCTGAGGGTCAAATTTGAACTCAGGTCCTCTTGACTCCAGGGTTAGTGCTCTATCCACTGCATCACCTAGATACCCCAGACTGACAATCTCAAATATCATATCTACTAAGTTCCTCAAGTTACTCACTTCCCATGACTTGCTCCTTATCTCTCTTCAGTTATACACAAAGATGGCCATATCCTTCATCTTGCCATCACCAAAAATATACCACCTCCATGTTCAAGAATTTCACAATTCCCTTATGTGATCTAAATCTATGGGCTTTCCCCCCCTCCATCTGCCTTTCCTTACTAAACCCTTCTCCATTTCTTCTATTGTCATAATGACAGTACTTCAGTCCATCAACCTCTCAATTCTCTTTCAGACCATAATCCCTGCATTAAGAACTCTTTCTTCTTTTCCCCATCTTGATCCATTGTTGAATTAGCTCAGTTCTTGACTGTCTTCTTCTCTTGAGTCTCTAGCTCCCATAATATATCTATTATTTCATCCTTCTAAGTCTCAGTCTTAGATCACACCCACCATCACAAGCATCATTACTCTCCTGTACATATGTGGTTGAATGAAAAGACACAGTTCTGATTTGGTATACAACAAATTTATATTACACAATCTCAACTGGGCCCTCACTACTGCTTTGTAAAGCTACTATATCTCCTTGATCAACTCAATATTCCTCTCTCTACTACATCTCTTCAAACTTTTTCATCCCTCCTCAAATATATCCTCCCTATCCTTTTTGCTGAGAACCTTGCCTCACCTTTTACCAAAACAAAAAGACAAATCAAAAAACCAAGATCATTTTCTATGAATGAGATTAATTGCCAGTTCTTATGGAAACTCCCTCTATTGGCTTTTTTCATAACTTATATCACTTCTGTGCCTTCTGACACCATTTTGTCCTGCACTCTTGACTTAAATGGGTGACTTTAATCCTTAACAAAGCTCCAGAAGTGATCCTTTTTCTATCTCATTTTTCTCCAACAAAATTGCTACCTCTGCCATCCTTTATTATTTATTTTCAGCTTCTTCTTGTCTGTTAAATCTTCCCCTACAGCCAACAATCATGCCTATGTCTCCTCAATCTTCAAAATAAACTATCACTTAATCCTAACATCCCCCATTACCTAATATCCTCTATTTTTATGCCCTTTGTGACTAACCTTCTTGAAAAGATCTTCTATAATAGATGACTTCACTTCCTCTCTTCTTTCTCTCACACACCCTTTATAATCCAGCTTTTAACCTTTTTTTGCACTGAAATTGTCTTCTCCAATATTATCATCTTTTAACTACTAAATACATAGTCTTTTCTCAGTCCTCATTTCCTTGACCTCTCTGCAACTTTTATGCTGTTGAGCAATCTCTTATCTTTGATGATCTCTTCTCTAGATTTTCAGGACACTATTCTTACCTACCTGACTATCTGACTATTATTTTTCATTTTCTTTTACTGAATCCTGATCCAAATCATATACTTTAATCAGAGGTTTCCCTCAAGGTCCTATCCTTGACCTTCACTTCTTCCATTTTATTTTGCTTGGTAATCATATCAGCTCCCATGGATTTAAGTATTATCTCTATGCTGATGATTCTCAAATCTACCTTTTCTGCACCAATGTTTCTGTTGATTTCCAATCTTAAATCTCCAACTTCCTTTCAGACATTTCAACCTAGATTTTCAGGAGACATTTTAAAGCTTAATATGTCAAAAATGGAGCTCATTACCTTCCACCTACCTCCACCCTTCTTACTTCCATAAAGGTCATCCTTCCAGTATCACAAGCTCATAATCTACTTTTCACCTTTCACTCATCCCCTGCAACCAATCTGTTGCTAAGGTCTGTTGGTTCACCTGTCATCTCTTGAATATGCACCTGTTTCTCTTCTAAAACGACTTCCACCCTGCTACAGGTTATTATCACCTCATTCCTGAACAATTATAATAGCCTGTTGGTGGGTCTGTCTGCCTCAAATCTCTCTCACCACTGTATTCAAAATCCTTCATTACCTAGACCACCCTTACATTTCCTTACCTTTTAAACTCTACTCTCCACTTCTATATATCCACAGATTCCATGGCATTGACTACCATGGTATTCTATGAATAAGACATTTCATCTTCAAGCTCCAAAAGTTTTCTCTGGCTGGCCACCATGCCTGGAATGCTTTCCCTCCTTATCTACATCTACTGACTTCTCTAGCTTCTTTATTTCCAAATTAATTCCTAATTTTCCTACAGAAAGTCTTTGCCAATCTCTCTTAATTCTAGTTCCTTTCCTCTTTCAATTATTTCCTCTTTATCCTTTTTGTATAAATTTGCTTTTCTCACCCACCCAATTTTTGAGTTCTTAAAGGGAAGGTCAGTGTTTTGCCCCTTTCTTTGTTATCTGAAACATAATAAATCTTAGTAAACATTTTTTTGACTCAAATAAATGTTTATTGACTATTGACCTTATCCCTTTTGATTGTCTGGTAAAGTCTTTGAATGTCTAAACAGAATATTTTTAAATGCATAAAAATGTAGGATTTGAAAATAAAACAATTATATCCAAATAAACATGCAGTACCCTTTTATTTATTTAAGAAGTCCCAATTCATACTGACTTCTCTGTTTACATATATGATTTACTCTACCAAATTAATACTCTAATATGGCATGAAAGTTATATCAAGTTGTTGAAGGCTGTGTCAGGAGGTATAAACTCAGAACCAATGAAGAGACTCTGACTGTGAACCTAGAGAGAAATCATATATAGATCCTTTGAGTATGAACCTTGGAAAGATTTATTCCTATGAAATTTGCCATCAAAAGCTGCAATAGAAATTAAAATGGTTAGCAAAAATGTATATGGTTTAGATAAATATCAACTAGAAGGAGGGTACACTGATGGAATCAATGATATTTTTTAGTATTAAGACAGTATGATGTATAATTGTTTGGGGAATTAAAAGAAACATGGAAACCAGTCTTTTAGATTTTTTTATAAATGAGATAATCAGCTATCTTAGATGGTTTATCATTTAACTTCGAAATAGGAGCTAGACTGAATGGACTCTTGAGAGGCTATACAGTTTTATGACTGCCTAGTTAAAAAATGCAATCCAGACAACCATTGAATTTAAGAAGTCCTTTGCTACCCTCAGGGATGAAGTTGAAGGCATTTTGAAGAGTTAAAGACAGAAAGCTCAAAATTAAATTGACAGCACTGTATTAACCCCTATTAAGTGAATAAGCTCTCCCAAGGATGATAACTTCTGAATTTTAAAATGAAATTTGAACAACAAATATATCCTTATGATCAAATTCTACCTAGACAAAAAATGACTGATAGTCACAGTGATAATATTATAGTATCAACAGACTACATATCTGCATATGGAGACAATATTACTACGAATATTACCTTTTTTCTGCTCTCCTCATTAATTATCATGTTTTACACCAAAGGCATCTCACATTTCAGGGAGAGAGGCTCTAACAGATTAACAATTATGAGTAATAGTTATAAGATTTCACTACTCCATCCAATTTGCCAGTTTGTCTCTTAGTCCTTTTTATTTATGTTCAAATTCCCAATTTGGTAGAATCAAAGGCTAACAAAAAGGCCACTTCTTCAACAAGAATCAACCCTTTACTGTTTATTAAGCTCATGTTTAGGTATATATAAATATATATACAAAAAACCATATATATATGGTGTTTAGGCATATATAGATATATACAAACATACATACATACATACATACATGTATGTATATATCAACTCTGGTGATTTTGTGACAAAACTTAAGAAAATGTTTGACATGGGCAACTTCACATTGTTCCTATTTCTCTTGATATATTATTTTCTTATCTATATTTTCTCTTTAATTCTGTAATGATGGTTGAGTATACTCAGGCTTTCAGTTACAGTTTTTGACAGTCTCATTTGCTTTCTTACTAAACAACAAGCAAATATGACTTATTTTCCTCCCAGCCAACACTGCTCTGTGGAATAACAATTTTATGAGCTGAAAATTCCTCCTTACTTTCTCCAAGATATAACTCAAGCATACTGTTCTCAAAGCAATTTCCAAATGAGGGCAAGTGGAATACTTGCCAAATGAATGCACCGAGATGAGTAAAAGTTGTCAATTGCACAACAGAAAGCCATGTCATTTCAGGTGGAGATTGGGGATGGAAAGAGATACCAAAAAAAAAAAGAGGGTGAAATAAGAAGGATAAGCTCTTGGAGACAAAAGAAGGCCAGAAGTATTAAATCTAATGATAGACAATTGTTTCTGCGGACTCCTACTAAGGAACAACAGCATCATCTTTTCTACTTTTCAAATTACAATGCTGACAAGCAAATGCAAACACAGACTGATGGACTGTGGAGAGAATTTTCCCATGAGGGCGTATTCATGACACTAGCCAAGAACTATGTTCATAAGCAGGAGATACATGGGATGTTTGTTTCCATAAAAAATATTTAAAGGCCAGGATGAATTTTACGTATGTTCTAAGGGAAATATAACTAAGAAAATAACTGTCTCAAAAAAAAGAAATGTTATACCAGGGAAAGGCCAGAGTTCTGTTTGTTCCCAATCATTTTGGATTTTTAAATTTTTAAAAATTTTAATCTTAAAAATTCATTGTTATGTGTGCAGCAAAACATAAGAAAGAATTCAAAATAAAAACCAATAATAAATTCACATTTCAAGAAAACCTAAATAATAAATCCTAAATATGTTAAAAATTGCCCATCTTTGCTTCCTTGTAGATTTCCTTTTGTTCCTTATTGCACTGCTTATTTTATTTTTTTCCCTCTCCCATGAAGGTTACTATTAAGTATGGATATATACATCCACGTAAAAATATACACACTTATACATATACATACTCACACATATTTACACACACATATATATAAATACATATATATATATATATATATATAGACATACCACATAGATACATAAAGTACACATACATATTCATAAATATCTATGGCTCATAATAAATTCTACCCCAAACTTTGTGCATTTCTCTCATTTTTATACTACTTCTGAATGCAACATTTCCTCCTCAATCCTCTGTTTTACTTCTACTCACTACCTTTTGCTCCTATTCCTTGAATTAGTCATTCCAAAAATCCCTTCCTTACACACCTCTCTATAACTTCCATCTGAGTTACATACCCTTTTTCCTATATCCTCACCTTCTAAATCAGTATTCTTCCTACCTTATCTCATTTCTTTTTTTATTCATTCATTTATTCAACAACAAGCATTTCTTTTTTTGCTTTTTTAAATTTAATATTTATTCTCATTTTGTACAATTAGTTATTTTTACATTAGTAAAATATTCTTGTTTAAGAGTAAACAAGATACCCCTCCCCCCCATAAATATAGACCTGCTTCAGCAATAAAGTAAAGGGGAGAGAAAAAAAATTAAAATTAAAAAAATAGTAATAATTGTAGGTATGGCCAGGTGGCGCAATGAACGGAGCACCAGCCCTGGAACCACGAGCACCCGAGCCCACATCCGGCCCTGTACACCCAACAATCACCTAGCCATGTGACATGCAAGCCACCCAATCCCCACTGCCCTGCAGAAAAAAAAAAGAAAAAAGAAAAAAAAGACCCAAAATAAAATAAAATAGTAATAGTGGGGTGGCTGGGTGGTGGACAGAGCATTGGCCCTTGAGCCAGGATCACCTGGGTCCCAATCCAGTCTCAGACACCCAAGGATCACCCCAGGCAGGCCACCCAGTCCCATTTGCCCTGCACCCCCCCAAAAAAATAATGATAATATTAAAAAATGTGCTTCCGTCTTTGTTCTAACACCAATAACTCTGTTGTGCGTGGATCACATTCTTTATGATTAGTCCATGGCAAAAATTACTTCCATATATTTCCAACGTTGCCATTGCTGATCGCAACTCCCTCCTTTGGTATTTCTCCACTACCATGTACTATATTTTCTCTCTCCTTTCACTCTGACTCTGCTGTAGGGTAGCTGAGTGGCGCAGCAGACAGATCCCTGGCCCTGGGGCCAAGAAGCCCCGAGTCCCCATACCACCCCTTAGGCCCAGAATCCACCTGGCCCTGTGGTCCTGGACAGGCCATCCAATTCCAGCCCCTTGCAATAAGTAAAAAAAGAAAATGAACACTCTCCCCCCATGGTCCATCCTCTCCTCCATCACTCACATCCCCCACTTCCCCCTGTTGCCCCCTCTCCTTACTTCAAATGCCTATACCCCACTGAGTATATATGCTGTTTCCTCTCCTAGCCACCTCTGATGAGAGCGAAGTTTCCCTCATTCCCCCTTGCCTTCCCCCCTTCCATATCATTGCAATAGCTCATTATAATAAAGAAAAGTCTTATTATATGAAATATCTTGGCCTATTCCGCTCTCCTTTTTCTTTCTCCCATTACATTTCCCTTTTTTTCTATTAACTCCATTTTTACACCATATTTTATCTTCGAATTCAGCTTTCTCCTGTGCTTCAACTATAAAAGCTCCCTCTACCTGCTCTATTAACTGAGAGGGCTCATATGAGTATTATCAGTGTCATTTTTCTATACAGGAAAACATGCAGTTCATCATCATTAAGTCCCTCATATTTTCCCCTTCTGCTCCAATCTCTATGCTTCACCCAAGTTCTGTATCTGAAGATCAAACCTTCTGTTCAGCTCCGGCCATTCCAAAAGGAACATTTGAAATTCCCCTGGTTCATTGAAAGTCCATCTTTTTCCCTGGAAGAGGACATTCAGCCTTGCTGGGTAGTTGATTCTTGGTTGCATTCCAAGCTCTTTTGCCTTCCAGTATATTTTATTCCAAGCCCTACGAAGCTTCCAATGTAGTTGCTGCTAAGTCCTGTATGATCCTGACTGCAGCTCCATGGTATTTGAATTGTGTCCTTCTGGCTGCTTTTAATATTTTCTCCTTGACTTGGGAGTTGTGGAACTAGGCTATGATATTCCTAGGAGTTGGTTTTTTGGGATCTCTTTCTCCGGGGGATTGGTAGATTCTCTCCATTTCGATTTTGCCCTCTGCTTCTAGGATATCAGTGTAATTTTCCTATAGTAATTCTTTGAAAATGATGTCAAGGCTCTTCTCCTGATCATGACTTTCAGGTATTCCAATAATTTTTAAATTATCTTTCCTAAGTCTGTTTTCCATATCAGTTGTTTTTTCAATAAGATATTTCACATTTTCTTCTAATTTTTCATTTTTTTGGTTTTGAAGTATTGATTCCTGATTTCTGGCAAATTCATCAATCTCCCTGAATTCTATTCTTTGTCTGAAGGATTTGTTCTCCTCAGAGAGTTTTCTTATCTCTTTTTCCATCTGGCCCATTCTGCTTTTTAAAGCATTCTTCTCCTCCATAACTTTTTTAACTGGTTTATCCATTTGACCTAAGCTGGTTTTTAGCATGCTATTTTCTTCAGCATTTTTTTTGTTTTCCTTGACTAGGCTGCTGACTTCATTTTCATGTTTTTCCTGCATCTCTCTCATTTCTTTTCCCAGTTTTTCTTCTAACTACCTCATTTGATTTTCAAAGTCTTTTTTAATCTCTGTCATAGCCTGAGCCCAATTTCTGTTTTTCTTGGAGTCTTTAGATGCAGGAGCTTGTGCTTCCTTATCTTCAGACTGAGTGTGTTGATGCTTCTTGGGCTCATTTGCAAAATATTTCTCAATTGTGTTCCTCTTTTTTTCTCTGCTTGCTCATTTTCCCCAGTCTGCACCTGTTTTGGGGTGCTTCCTGATCTTTTGGGACACTCCCACAAGGGTCTCAGTGTGTGAGGCTCTGTCCCTCCTCCTGGTCTATGAATGATTATATGCACCCCCCTCTGCCTCAGGGCTGAGGTGGGTGGGCCCTGCTGCTCTTTGGGGGGGGGGGCCTAGACTGAAATCAGGATCTGAATGTGGTCAGAGCCCCAGTGTCCTGTTCCTGTAGCTGAGGACATAGCTCTGCAGTCTCTCTCTCTTCACTCCCCTCACTAGGTTCAATGGGCTCATGCCCTGGGGGCTCCTGCTTACTGGCTCTGCCTGCTTCTGTTCCTGGATCAGGGCTGCAGAAAGACCATGTTGCTTGCTATGTGCCCTGAAGGCTGGGCTCCATGTGCTCACTCTGGCAGAGGTCCACCTCTGTTCCCCCACTTTGTGCCTGGTGCTCCCTGGGGTGCAGCTCAGGAGACCCCCCGCTGCTGTGAGCCATGGCTCCCAGTGCCCTGGGGCTGCCTCCAGGAGGCTGAGGTTCTTTCGCTCAGGTGGGCCACCCCTCTGATGGGCCACCCCTCCGACCCCGGGAAGCAGAGCCTTTCTGCTCTTTTGCAGGTTACCTTGAGTAGGAGAACTGCCTCATTGGGTCCCTCTGTGGGTTCTGTCTCTGGAAAGTTTAGTTAGAGTCCTTAGCTTATGAGTTTTATCAGAGAGCACCTAAGCCTCGATCCTTTATTGTGGCCATCTTGGCTCTGCCCCCCCCTTATCTCATTTCAATTCATACTTTCTTATCCAATTCTTTCTGAATTTGAAATGCTTTTATACCTTCTAAATATATATGGACTGTTCCTTCTTTAATCCATCACCAATGAGAACAGGTTTCAAGAACTATCACTTCTCCTTCCCCATCCAATTCCTCTACATCAATTTTTCCCTCTTATACCTCATTTGTATATGATGATAGCTCCTTTTTGCCTGGCCAAGATGGCAGAGAGAAGACGGACAATGTGTTAAAGTTTCCTGAGCTTCCCTCATAAATAATATGAAACAAACCTCTTAACAGAAATCTGATCAAGAAAACCAAGAAAGAGAAACTAGAAGAAGAAAATCTACCTTAGGTTTTATCTTCCAAGATAGTGGCTGAGCCCAAGTGCAGAGGGCAGACTTTGCTGGGAATGCAGGACAGGGTGAGAGCCTGGAAGCCTGAGAGTGGGCCTGGCCTGATTTGCAGCCAGGGCAGGGGGCCTACTGGGGAGCAGAGGTATTGGTGGTGGCACTGATTTCCTGGAGCTTGCTGACAAAGCTGGAGGGTGAGTTCCAGTCCATAAGAGTTGCAGATATAGAACCCTGGGCTCCTCTGGTCTGGAGGAACTCAGAATCCATATCTTCATTTCAGCTGAGGCCTTTTCCCAGAACAAACACTATCACAGCCCACCTCTTTTCCAGTTTCAGGTATCAGCAGCAGAGCTGGGTGAGCCTGGGCAAACACAGGACAGGGTAAGAACCTGAGAGCCTGAGAATGGGACTGGCCTGATCTGCCTCGGGGGTGTGAGCCAGCTGGGGAGCAGAGACATTGGTGGTGGCAATGATAGTCTGGAGCTTGCCAGCAGGACTAGAGTGCAGGAGAGCTGCAGACATCTATCCTTGGACTCCTCTGGTCTGGAGGAACTCAGTGTCCATACCTCCATTTCAGCTGAAGCCTCTTCCTAGAACAAACACAATTACAGCCCACCTCTACCCCAGGCTCAAGTGTGAGCAGCAGAGTTCTCTTAGCTGTGAATAGGGAGAGCATTTACCTTGCCCTAGGGCAAAGAACACCATTGTTCAAAGATAAAAATATTCAGCAGTTTTAACCACCCCCTCCAGGCCAAGGATAAGGACTTCAAATCAAGGTCACAGACACTCTAGAAAAAACAGCAAGCGCCACCTACTGGCCAGCCCACATGAAGTAACAAAATTCAGTGAGTAAAGCCTCTAGGGATCCCAACACTAAACCTCTGTGAACCAGCCCCTCCCAAACACAACAGTCTTAGGAAAGTGAAGAAAGGCCAGCAGAAAGGAGGGTCCATAGAAAAATTACTAGAAGAAAAAAGACCCTAAATCAGAGAGACATAGAACCTCAGAGGAGAATATGATCTGGTGTCCAGCACAGAAAGACTTCTTTGAAGAAATCAGGAAGGAGTTTAAAAATCAATTGGAAAATTTGCGAGAGAAAATTAACACCTTTCAAGACAACAAATCCTTGGAAAATACAATTGGACAATTAGAAAGTGAGAATAATTCTTTCAGATCCTCAATTGAGTAAATGCAAAAAGAAAAGAATTATCTTAAAAAAACCTCAATTAGTCAAATGGAAAACTCTTATAAAAATAGAACTAACCAACTGGAAAAGTAGTTACAAAAAAGGCAAATGAAGAACTTTCTTGTCTAAAAAATAATGGTGTCTGTGGAAACTAATGACTTCATGAGACAGCAAGAGTCTCTTAAACAAAACCAAAATATCAAAAAATATAATAAAATGTAAAATACATCATCAGCAAAACCACTAAACTCAAGAACAGATCAAGAAGGGACAACCTGATAATTACTGGTCTTCCTGAAAATATTGAACAGGAAAAAAAGTATGGAAATACTATTACAGGATTTAGGGATGGAAAACTGCCCTAATATCATGGAACCAGAGCGCAAAATAGATCTCAAAAGAATAAATCGATCCCCTCTGGAAAGAGATCCTAAAATGAAAACACCAAAGAATATTGAGACCAAATTCAAGAACTATCAGACAAAAGAGAAAATCCTGCAAGCAATCAGAAAGAAACGATTTAGATACCAAGGAGCCACAGTAAGTATTACTCAGGAGCTGCCTGCATCAACATTAAGGGATCAAATGGCCTGGATTGAGATATTCCAAAGAGCAAGGGAGTTTGGAATGCAGCCATGAACCCACTATCCAGCAAAGCTGGGCCTTTATTTTCAGGGGAAAAGATGAACATTTAATGAAATGGAAGACTTCCAACATTTCCTTATGAAAAGACCAGAGTTAAATAGACAATTTGGATATCAAACCGATGGCTCAAAAGACTTATAAAAAGGTAAAACAAATAACTGCTATCCAATAAGATGAAACTGGCTATATCCCCACCTGGGAGAAAGAAGCTCATAACTCTTGAAAACTGAAACTCTATTAGAGAGAATATACTTAGACAGAAGTGATGGACACTCATGACTTATCCATGAGAGTTCTATGCAATAAGATGAAACTGGCTGTACCCCTACCTGGGAGTAAGGCTCTAACAATTCTAGTGAATTCTAACTCTTAAAGAGAATAAACTTAGCCAGAATTAATGGACACTCATGATTTTCTGTGACTCAGATAGAATGATTTAAAAATAATACTTCCTTAAAAAGGGGACAGTAAGGAGACAGGAGGATGGAGGAGATTGAATTTGGTAAATCTCATTACATTAAAAGAGATATTGTGGGTGGCTAGGTGGCGTAGTGGATAAAGCACCAGCCTTGGAGTCAGGAGTACCTGGGTTCAAATCCGGTCTCAGACACTTAATAATTACGTAGCTGTGTGGCCTTGGGCAAGCCACTTAACCCCATTTGCCTTACAAAAAAAAAGAGATATTGTAATAGAGGGGAAGAAGGAAGGAGGTGAGAAGCATGTGAATCTTCCTCTCATCATATTGGGTTTAAAGTTAACTTACACACACACTCAGTTGATTTCAGAAACTTATCCTATTTTTCATGTTTTAAAAGGGGGAAAAGGGAGGGAGGACATGGTCGGGGCCAAAAAGGGGAACTAACAGAAGGAAGGGAAGGAAGAAGGAGAAAAGGGAAAGGGGAAAGAAAGGGGAGGGATTGATATAGGAGGGCAAACATCCTGAAGGGAGTGGTATTCAGCAACAAAATCCTAGGGAATATGGAGAAATGGAGAAAGTGGAAAAAGGTGTTGGGGGGAGAAACACAAACATAGGGAAGATAGCAAGGAGGACAATAAAGAGTTAGTTATTATAACTTTGAATGTGAATGGGATGAAATCTCCCTTAAAATGTAAGCAAATAGCAGACTGGATTAAACACCAGAATCCTACAATATGCAGCTTACAAGAAACTTATTTGAAGCAGAGAAATACATATAATGTAAAGGTAAAACGTTGGAGCACAATATATTTTGCTTCAGGTGAAGTGAAAAACGCAGGGGTAGAAATTTTTATCTCAAACAAAGCAGCTGCAAAAATAGATAGTGTTAAAATAGATAAGGGAGGAAACTATATCCTCCTAAAACGTACCATAAACAATCAAATAATTTCAGTACTAAATATGTATGCACCCAATGATATAGCATCCAAATGCTTAGAGGAGAATTTGAAAGAGTTACAGGAAAACATAGGCTGCAAAACTCTACTAGTAGGAGAACTCAACCTCCCACTCTCAGATTTAGATAAATCTAATCATAAAATAAACAAGAAGGAAGTTAAAGAGGTAAACAGATTGTTAGAAAACCTAGATATGATAGCCTTATGGAGGAAATTGAATGGGGATAGAAAGGAATATACTTTTTTGGTTGAAGTACATGGTACTTACACAAAAATTGACCAGGTACTATGGCACAAAAATATAATGATCAATTGAAGAAAAGCAGAAAAAGTGAATATATCTTTCTCTGATCACAATGCAATTGAAAATCATATGCAATATTGGGTCAGGGAAATATAGAACCAAAACTAATTAGAAACTAATTTTAAAGAAAGAGTGTATCAAACAACAAATTATAGAAAGAATCAATTATTTTATCCTAAATAATGCCAAAAATGAAACAATATACCAAAACTTATTGGATCCACTCAAGGTGGCTATCAAGGCATATATTATATCTTTAAATGCTTATATGAATAAATTAGAGAAAGAGGAAATCAATGAACTAAATATTCTACTAAAAAAATGAGATAAAACAAACTAAAACCTCCTAATAATGAATTAGAAATTTTAAAAATTAAAGGAGAAATTAATAAAACTGAAAGCAAGAAAACTGTTGAATGCATAAACAAAACTAAGTGTTGGTTTTAAGAAAAAACCCATCAAAATTGATACACCTCTTGTCAATTTGATTAAAGTAAAAAAAGAACAATACCTAATTGCTAGTATCATAAATGAAAAAGGTGAACTCACTACCAGTGAGGAGGAAATTAAAGTATTAATTCAGAATTACTTCCCCAAACCTATGCAAATAAATTTGGCAGTCTAAGTGAAATGAATTAATATTTACAAAATATAAGTTGCCCAAGTTAAATGAAGAGGAAATTAAATACCTAAATAACCCTATCTTGACAAAAAGAAGGTCAACAAGCAATTATTGGTCTCCCTAAGAAAAAATCTCCAGAGCCAGATGGATTCACAATTGAATTATATCAAACATTTAAGGATTATTTCCAATTTTATATAAACTCTTTGGAAAAACAGGTGAAGAAAGAACTCTGCCTAACTCTTTCTATAGCACCAATATGGTGCTGATACCTAAACCAGGGAGAGTTAAAAGAGAAAAAGAAAATTAAAGGCTATCTCCGTGATGAATATAGATGCAAAATGATTACAGCAAGTTGTCACTAAGATAATACACTATGACCAAGTATGATTTATCCCAGGAATAAAGACCTGGTTCAATATTAGGAAAATTGGTAGTATAATTAATTATAACAATAACAGATCTATCAGAAATCATATGATTATATCAATAGATGATGAAAAAGCTTTTTGACAAAATAAAGCACACATTCCTATTAAAGACACTAGAATGTAGGAATAGATGGATTGTTCCTTAGAATAATAAGTAGTATCTATCTGAAACTATCAACAAGCATTATAGGCAAGGTGGAGAAAGACTAGAGTCATTCCCAATAAGATCAGGGATGAAACCGGGATCCCCACTATTATTAGAAATGTTAGCTTTAGCAATAAGAGTAGAAAAAGAAATTGAAAGAATTAGAATTGAGAAGGAAGAGACAAAACTCTCTCTTTGCAGATGACATGATGGTATACCTAGAGAATTCCAAAAATCATCTAAAAAACTACTAGGAAATAATTAGCAACTTTAGTAAAGGCACAGAATATTAAATAAACCCTCAAAAATATGCAACATATCTATATATGACTAGCAAGATACAGCAAAATGCGCTAGAAAGAGAAATCCCATTCAAAGTAACTTCAGACAATGTAAAATACCTGGGAGTCTATCTGCCAAGGCAGACTCAAAAACTTTTTTGAAAATAATTACAAAACACTTCTCACACAAATAAAATCAGATTTAAATAACTGGGGATACATCAACTGATCATGGATAGATGGAGCTAATATAATAAAAATGACAATTCTACCAAAACTAAACTACCTGTTTAGTGCCCTACCAATCAAAATTCCAAAAGAATTACTTTAATGATTTAGAAAAAGCTGTAAGTAAATTCATATGGAGAAATAAAAAGTCAAGAATTTCCAGGGATTCAATATAACAAAATGCAAAAGAAGGTGGCTTAGCCTTACCAGATCGAAAATTATATTATAAATCATCATTCATCAAAACTGTTTGGTATTGGCTAGGAGATAGAGTGCTGGATCAGTGCAATAGATTATATACAATAGGAGAAAATAACTATAGTAATCTGCTGTTTGATAAACCCAAAGAGTCCAGCTATTGGGATAAAAAACTACCTCTTCAATAAAAACTTGGAAAAATTGGAAGTTAGTATTGAAGAAACTTAGATTAGACCAACACCTCACACCCTATACAAAGATAAGATCAAAATGGATACAGGATTTAGACATAAAAACAATATTTTAAGCAAACTAGAAGATCAAGGAGTAATTTACCTCTCAAATCTATTGAGAGGGAAGCAGTTTATGACCAAGGAAAGTATGGAGAACATGATTAAATACAAACTAGATAATTTTGATTACATTACATTAAAAAGCTTTTGCACAGACAAAACTACTGTAAACAAGATCAAAAGAAATTTAGTAAATTGGAAAACAATTTTTACAACTAGTATTTCTGACAAAGGACTCATTTCTAAAATATACAGAGAATGAAACCAAATTTTCAAAAAAAAGCCATTCACCAATTGACAAATCGTCAAAGGATATTCAAAGGCAATTTCCAGATGAGGAAACGAAAGTGGTTCATAGTCATATAAAAAATTTCTCTAAATCATTACTTGTTAAAGAAATCCAAATAAAAGCATCCCTGATGTACCACCTCACAACTCTCAGACTGGCCAATATGATCTGAAAGGACAATGAGCAATGTTGGAAAGGATGTGGGAAATCTGGTACGCTAATACATTGTTGGTGGAGTTGTGAATTTGTCCAACCTTTCTGGAAGCTTTGGAATTATGCCCAAAGGGCAACAAAAATGAGCCTAATCTTTGATCTAGCAATACCACTACTGGATCTATACCCTGAAGAGATTAGGAAAAAAAGGGTAAAAACATCACTAGTACAAAAATATTCATAGCAGCCTTGTTTGTGTTGTTAAAAAATTAGAAATTAATTAAATGTCCTTCAATTGGGAAATGGCTTAACACACTGTGGTATATGTATGTCATGGAACACTATTGTTCTATTAGGAACCGGGAGGGATGGGAATTCAGGGAAGCCTGGAAGGATTTGCATGAATTGTTGCTGAGTGAAATGAGCACAACCAGAAAAACACCCTAACAGCAACAATATTGGGGTATCTGCAATGGAGGACATTATTTGTATCCATAGAAAGAATTGTGGAGTTTAAACAAAGACCAAATATTATTACCTTTAATTTAGGGGACAAAAAAACATTCTCTTATTATGTAATTTTGCGATCTCTTACACTTTATTTTTCTTCCTTAAGGATATGATTTCTCTCTCATCACATTCAACTTAGATCAATGTATATCATGAAAACAAAGTAAAGACTAACAGACTGCCTTCTGTGGAGGGTGGGGGGAGGGAAGTAAGATTAGGGGAAAAATTGTAAAAATTGTAAAATATAAAATATAAAAAAACATGATAACTCCTTTTTCATTTTTTCCTAGACTTATTTTCAATATTCACCTCTACTGTTCAATTGCTAATAATAATAATATTGTATATATGGAAAGTAAACAATTTTTCCTTATTGAATCCCTTGTATTTATTATTTGATTTTTACCTTATATCTTCTTGGTTCTAGCATGACAAATTTTTTATTAAGTTAAGGACTTTTTGCAATAATTTTTGTGATTCAGAATTATGTTTCATTTTGCTGGCTATGATGTTTTAGACTGTAAGATTTATTCTTTGCTATGTAGTATTCTAAGTCTTGTAATATTTTGAGGTAGTCAGAAGGTCTTGTATAATTCTAGTTGTGGCTCCACCATATTTGAATTGTTTTTTTTTCTTGCTACTCTTAATATTTTCTCCTTAACCTGGGATTTTTGGAATTTAGTTATGCTATTTCTGCTGATTTTCCTCTTCATATCCCTTTCAGATTCTAATAGGTGATTTTTTTTTTCTATTTTTACTTTCTTCTCTTGTTCTAACCCTCAGGATAATTTAAAAAAATATATTTCTTGTATTGTTGTATCAAATATTCTGCTTTTGAATGTAGCTTTCAAGTAATCTCATTATTCTTCTGTTTTCTCTTCTTGATCTATCTTTTAGATCAATTCTTTTTCTTGTGAGGTATTTCACATTCTCTATTTTTTTCATTCTTCACATTTTGTTTTATTATTTCTTGGTCCCTTATAACTTCCCTGCCTTCTCCTTGCCCAATTATAATTTTCAAGGAGTCATGGTTTTCTTCCTTATGATCCTGGAACTCCTTTTCTAGCTAGTTACCTTTTTTATAATCTTTTTTCTTGGATTGTTATTATTTTTTTTTAATTTTTTCTCAATATGATTTGATTTTAGAAGACTTTTTGAGGTTTTTCTCTGAATTCCTTTTGAGCAGGTGATGATTTGGAATTTCTCTTTGGAATAGGAGAGATGATTGTTTTTTTTGGCTTCAGTTTCTTCCTTTGAAGATGAACCCTGGTTTTCTCTATTCCCATTGTAACTGTCTATGTTTGGAGTCTTTCTCTTTTGTCAACTCGGTTAAAAACAGGATAGATTTTTAGATAGCTAGATAGATTGATTGATAGACTTTTAGCAGCTTGTTGTTCTTGGATGTGTGGGGTTGTTGCCTCTAGCTCAGGAGCTTTGATCTAAGTCCAGTCTCTTCACTCCTTTCCCCTCCAAGTCAAGGTTAGAACTGTCACCCCCACCCCTCAGCACATTGTGATAGAAAAGATCTTAAGAGAACTCTCCAGATTTTAACCTTGAGGTCTCTCCTCTGGCCTGGAACCAAGAACAAGAACTTATGCTACTACTTCTGCACTCACCAGGGAAGGGCTAGTTCCTTCTTGCCTAGGACCATAGCTCAGCAGCACAGCTGAACCTGACGTTCCTTATCAATAGAGGTTCCCTCTCTTGCCCTATTCAGACACTTGATTCCTCTCCCTTTCCATGAAGTAGAAATCCCTGTGACTGAGGTGGAGGCTACCTCCAAACTGGATGACCTAGTCTGAAATGTATTTATATTTAACTCTGTTTGAATATTGATCCAGAGATCTTTCTTCAGATCTTCTCTGGTTGTCCTAGGATAACTATTCTGACCAACTCTTGTTTGTTTTTGATGTTTTATGTTCACCTTGAGATATTTTGACTTGTTAGTGGTGAAAATCTGAAGGGTTTAGAATTTTCTGATCTACTCTGCCATCTTTCCAGAATCTTCTCCATTCTCAACCATTTTCAAGAGTGAACAAAAAAGTGTGGATGTTTTGGATAGAACATTTGTAATTCAAGACTTCCAAATATCTAGATCAGGTCACAAAATAGCAGCTCCTAGGGATGAGAACCCTTCCCTTTATCAGTAGTAAAATGACTTAGATATCACAATGACTTATATTGCCATATATCATTTAAAAGTTGCTTCTAATTTCAAATGGCCCTTTATATGGAGGATTACTATCTTCTGCTGGTCATCTCAATTCCAGTCCTTTCACAATTCCTAGATAACCTTGCATTATAGATGCACAGCTGAGTTCCAACTCCAATTTCTATTTCTCCTTCTAAAATTTCAAAGTTCAATTTAAATACCATGTCATAAATGAAACCTTTCATGTCCTTCCTCTGCTGTTAATACCTTCCCTGCTAAATTATTTTGTATTTTTTTCAATATCTGTTATGCACTTATAAATCATTTACTTAAATATTTGATTAAATATATACTTAAATGTTGTTATGGTCTCCTATTTTAGAATACAAGCTTGTGGAAGACAAGGACCATTTCATTTTGTCTTTGTATTCCCAACACTTGATCTGACCTATAATAGGAACTTAAATATATTTGTCTATTAGTAGATTGTACTTAGCATAGTGTCTGACACATTTTTGGCACTTAATAAATGCTGATTGATTGACCTCTTTCTCCTTTCCCCTCCATTCTTTTCTTTTTCCCTTTTCTTGCCTCAGCAGTATCCATCATATTTATAACCTTTCTGCCAAAAATTCATGTTGAATTCAGTACAAAAAGCAGAAATTAATTGCATATTACATACCTACTGTAATACATGTTGGAAATACAAAAACAAAACAACAACAAAAAAATAAGCAAGCCTTGGTTGAAATTGTATAAGATATAGAATAATCATAAAAAACCTTGGTCTCTCCTAGAGCCTTCTCTTCCTGTCAACTCAGTTTGAGATGGAATTTTGAACATATTTTCCACTAGAAATTCTGTTATAAAGGGGGTCACATTCTACATTATTAGAAGCCATATAATTCAGGTACATATACGGACAAAGGTTTAAAAAGGCTTTTGTGAACTGTCCTGAAAAACCCAATAACCATTTATAATATTGTTTCTAGGGGGGGGAAATTAATTTCAAATTCTACATAACTCAATTCTAAATAAACTCTGGAAATATAACCTGTAAATAAAATTATGATTTTCTTTGTGATAGCATATAAATTGGAAATGGGCTCAAAAATTGAGTTGACCTATTTATTGGTTATAATAGCAAAAAAGTATTCTCCACTCCAGTTATCAGCAGCTAATGCAATTTTTAATGGACAATTAAAGGAATAAGAAATAAGAAAGAGAGCAGAAACCAAAACTGAACTAATTTCCCTGCCATTAGCAGCTACTTAGCTCCTTAAGGCTAGGAAAATTATATTGTCAATTCAATAAAGCTACTATTATTTCTCAGATTAGAGCTATTGTCACTAATAATATTGAAGATCAAACCACATAGATTATAGGCTAAAACATAAAATTTTAAGAAGAAAATTTAATTGTGGCCTACATGCCAAGTTAACTTGAATGACTTGCTATACAGTATCCTTGACGTACCCTTCTTTGTGTCCAGTCTTCTTGGTCACAGTTCATGAAAGTGGTTAATTTTAATTTAGTAAAAAAAATATTTTGAAGTTTTGTTGGTCTGGTAATACTTACTGTATTAACTTGGAATGGGTATTCCCAGGAAATGAGACAGAAATATGACCAGATCTCAGGCAGCCTTGACAAGAAATGAGTCCACCTAATTCAATTCACTAAACATTTAATAAATTTCTACTATGATCAAGACAACAAGAGGTACGATGCTGCGGACGAACAAAAATATTGACTTTAGCATAAGGAAGACCTGTACTGAAGTTCTACCTCTGATACATACAGTTTTGTGATCCTAGAAAATTCATTTAACCACTCTCAGTGTTCCCAGGTAATTTTCTAAGACTTTAACTTGCCCATACCAATCTGATTTGTTAGAGAGGGTTTCCTCAACTGGAGTTCTCTCTATCAATTATTACACAAGTCCAGTCTAATGCATATATAAACCTGTGACTTCAACAGTGTTTAAATGAACTCTCAAGATGGAAATCCTGGCATCAGTGTAGTCTTTGCCCCAGGCCAGTTTCTGAGACCATACACCACAAAGAAATTTCCAAACTGCACTGGTAGAGAGGGTTTACAAGTTAGGAAGCTCCCTAAGGTCTGACCCACAAAAAGGTGTAAGAAAGCATGCTAGGTAATAATAGAAGGAACAAGTAAGAAAAACTTTGATTTTAAGGAATTTACAATTTAGTAGGAAGATGAAAGATGTAAATATATATTCAAATTAAAAATTGCTTCCTAGGAAGGGAGGTAAAAAGGAGTCTCTGAAAGCCAGGAGAATGTGAAAAGACCTTAATGTAAAAGTAGAACCTGAATGAGGAAACTAGATGCTACAATGTATAGAAAACTATTCTGGAGTCAGAAGA
This sequence comes from Macrotis lagotis, assembly GCF_037893015.1. Classification (NCBI taxonomy): domain Eukaryota; kingdom Metazoa; phylum Chordata; class Mammalia; order Peramelemorphia; family Peramelidae; genus Macrotis; species Macrotis lagotis. The sequence continues at coordinate 538,415,834 of NC_133666.1, read as the reverse complement.
CCTGAGTACAGATATAGTCTCAGATACTTACTGTGTGACTGGAAAATTCATTAGCCTGTCTGTCTCAATTTACTCAACTGTAAAAAAAAGGAATTAACAATGGCACCTACTTCACATGGTTGTTGTAATCAAATGAGATAATATTTGTAAAATTTTTAGTACAATACACAGCCAGAACCATATAAATATTTATTCTCTACCTTTTCTCCTGATTTAAGCATTTGAAGAGTACAATGGATTTCAATAAGGAGGAGCTTAGAGGGACAGTGCAAAAAAGAGAAGTCTAGAGAGATATATTCAAGCAATACTATAAAGAGACTGGAATGCTTAAGTATAACATTTCCTTTCAATTAGCAAAGCTATCAGTTACTAACATTGTTGTGGCACTTTAAGTTTTGTAAAATGCTTGACATGAGTTATCACATTATATCCTCATAATAACTGTGTGGGATAAGTGCTTTCATTCCCATTTAAAAAATTTAAACAATTTAAAAATATTTTAAAAATGAGGTTCAGACCAAGTGACTTGCCCAGAACCATACAACTAGTAAGTATATAAAACAAGATTTGAACTCTGCCTCTTATACTGCAAGTTCAGTTCTCTATCCATTGTGACATCCAACTACTCAAATAATGGGAATCCCTGAAAGTGTGGGGGGCAGGAGAGTGCCTAAACTTAGTTTGTGTTTAACAATAAATTGTTTTGCCGAAATATTAATATATATGAAGTACTTTGTGACCCTTAAAGTATTATATAAATGTCAACTATTTTTATCATTATTTGAGTATGACAGAAGATTACATGTTACAAGAGCTTAAGATATGATAGAGTGGTGGGAAAATAGAAGAAAAGAGTTGTAAAATATTTTTTTCTAGAAATTTGTCAGTAAAGAGGAGAGAAGTCAAATTAAGGGAGAGTTTTCTGAGAAATGCAAAGACATACGTAAGTCTGTAGATAAAAAGAGCTATCTCCAATAAAAAAGAGATCAAAGAGAGTTCATAGATTTTCAGTAAAACAAAATTATACATATGAAAAAGGAAAACATTGAAAACATTAATGAAGCTTAGTCTTAGCAAAGGAGACTGGTACTTCATACTCTAAGATTAGAAGGAAATTGAGTCTGGTTGAACACACAAAAAAGAGTTTTAAGGGGTGAAAAGGAGGAGATAATTGATTTGAAGTTGGAATGAACTTTAGAGGTTCAGAAGTCTGAGCACCTCACTTTAAAGATGAAGAAACAACTGAAGAGAGTTTGTGGCTTGCCCAGGGTAACACAACTAATAAATGGACTTCAAATTCTTACTCTAGAATCAGCTTCCTGTCTTTTATGTCACAGTGATTCTCTTGAAAGATGATGGAGGGTCTCAATGCTGTCAAAAAAGTAGAAGACCAGGGTCATTTATTGAGAGTAGTAGAGGATTGAAGAAAGATTTAGAACTGACTTCTCTGATACAGGTAAAAGTAAGTCAATAAGTGATGATATAAAAGAATTGTTACACAGCTGTGAAGGCCTAGCTGAGAATAAATAGAATAAATTTATTCTGAACCCAACAAGCAAGGTTTTGTGACTCCCCATAGGGTAAGAATAAAAGGGAGAAACAAAGAAATGTGGAGAAAAAGAATATAATTGCAATGACTGACCTAAATGTCAAGATTATTATGGAAGATGAGTGGTCAGACAACGGGTAATAGATGAAGAGAAAAGAGAAGGATTAAAGTATCCAATACCATGATCAAAATTTTAAAAAGGTAGTCTGGGGAGAAGAGATATAGGGAATACATGATAATAATATTTGAAACCTTGAAATAATGTCATGAGGAGAATTTTCATGGAGACAAGATTAGAATTGTTTTGAGGGGAAAAATACTTCTTGAAAATTAAGAGCTATTTGGAGGTAGAATGAAATGCTTGGGAACTCTGGGGATTCTCCCCCTCTTCAATATTCAAAGAAAGATTTTATAAATAGGGCATTTACTAAGAGGCAGTTATTGTGCTAAGCAAAGTTTGAATAATCTCTTGTCAGGTATGTCAAAGAAACCTTCGCCTTCTTCAGGGTAGCAGATGATTAGTGAAGTCCCTTCCAATTCTAAAATTTTAAATGATTCTTTGTGAGGAAGAATAGAAAATGGTGGTAGAGGTGGGTAGGATGTTAAAGTAATGGTATTGTGATATACCTAAGGTCACACACAGCTAGTAAATATCAAGTGTCTGAAGCTGAATTTGAACTCAGGTCTTCCTGATTCCAAGGTCAGTACTCTATCCTCTGTGCCACTGCTCGGTAAGATTGTGCTTGGTTTTGCTTTAACAGATATGGATCTTGGAGGTAATGGTCAGTAAATAAGCACTTATTAAGCTAATTTTACTATGTGTTAAGCACTGTAATAAATGCAAGAAATACTAAGAAAGGAAAAAGACAAATCTCTGAGTTCCTAGAGTGTAAATAATTATCTAAAGATATCACACATACAAGATAAACTATAGTCAAGAGGAGGAAAAGGGTGGGTGGAGAGATAAAGAAAAGCTTCTTGTAAATAGTAGGACTTTGGCTGAAACCTAAAGGAAGTCAATGAAATAGATTTTAATGGTGATTGCCTGTATATTTGAGAAAATGATATTTGCAATAATAGGCCTCACCTATTTGACAAGTAAGAATTTTTACCTTTTAAAATTAGAAAAATGTGATGCAGTATGGGAGAGAATTCTCCTTATAATGCTGCTGTTAACTGTCTAAATTTTTCTTGAAGAGGCAGATAATGAAATCTCTAAGAAATTTAATGGCCTTTTTCACTTCCAGTCAAGATGGCAGAGAGAAGACAGACACTAGGTTAAAGTCTCATGATCTTCCTTCATAAATAATATGAAAAATAACCTCTTAACAGAAATCCAATTGACAAAACTCAGAAAGAGAAGTTAGGAGAATATCTACCTCAGGGTTTGTCTTCTGGGAGCATGGGTGAGCTGGGTGCAGAGGGCAGACTCTGCCAAGAGTACAGGACAGGATCAGAACCTGAGAGCCTGAGAGCTAGACTGGCCTGATCTGCTTCAGGGGCAGAGGTCATCTGGGGAGCAGAGGCATTGGTGGTGCCACTGATTGTCTGGAGCTTGCAAGCAGGGCTGGAAGTGGAGTTACATTGCAGGAGAGTTGCAGACATTGATCCCTGGCCTCCTCTGGTCAGGAGGAACTCAGAGTCCATATCTTCATTTCAGCTTAGGCCTTTTCCTAGAACAAACACAATCACAATCCACCTCTGCCCCAGGCTCAGGTATGAGCATCAGAGTTCTCTAAACTGTGAATAGGGAGAGCAAATATCTTGCCCTCTGGCAAAGTCCACCATTGTTCAAAAATAAAAGTATTCAACAGCTTTAACTACTCCCTCAAGGCCAAGAGAAGGTGCTTCAAATCAAGGTCACAAACACTCCAGAAAAAGTAAACAGTGCCCCCTTACTGGCTGTCCCACATGAAGTAGCAAAATCCAGTGAGTACAGGCTGTGGGGATCTCAACACCAAACATTTGTGAACCAGCCCCACCCCAACACAAGATCTCAGGAAAATGAAGAAAGGCCAGCTAGAAGGAGGGTTCCATAAAAAACTACCAAGAAAGTAAAGACTATAACTCAGAGAGATCTAGAACCTCTGAGGAGAATATGATTTGGTCTCCAGCACAGAAAGACTTCCTTGAAGAAATCAACAAGGAGTTTAAAAATCATTTTGAATATTTTCCAGAGAAAATTAACTCCTTGCAACAAGAGTACAAATTGTTGGAAAATACAGTTCGACAAATGTAAAAAGAAAATCATTCTCTCAAAACCTCAGCTGATGAAATGGAAAACTCTTTTTTTGCAAGGCAAATGGGGCTAAGTGGCTTGCCCAAGGCCACATAGCTAGGTAATTATTAAGTGTCTGAGGCCGGATTTGAGCCCAGGCACCCCAACTCCAAGGCCAGTGCTTTATCCACTACGCCACCTAGCCATCCCCTAAATGGAAAACTCTTACGAAAATAGAATTGACCAATTGGTAAAAGAAAATTCTTCTCTTAAAAAAAAAGAATGGAGTCTGTGGAAACTAATGAATTCATGAGAAAACAAGAGACTGTTAAACAAAACCAAAAATTTTAAAACTATTGAAGAAAATGTAAAATACATCTACAGCAAAAGCACTGACATCAAGAAAAGATGGAGAAGGGACAAGGTGAGAATTATTGATCTTCCTGAAAAGCATTAAAGAGAAAAAAAATGCCTGGACATAATATTATAGGATTTAATGATAGAAAACTGCCCTGATATTATGGAACCAGAGGGCAAAATAGTTCTTGAAAGAATACATCGATCCCCTCTGGAAAGATATCCTAAAATGAATACATCAAGGAATGTTGAGGCCAAATTCCAGAACTATTAGATAAAAGAGAAAAATCCTGCAAGTAGCCAGAAAGAAACAATTTAGATACCAAGGAGCCAGAGTAAGTATTATGCAGGAGTTGGCTGAATCAACATTAAGGGATCGAAGGGCTTGGAATGACATATTCTAAAGAGCAAGGGAGCTTAGAATGCAGTCAAGAATCCGCTGCCCAGCAAAACTGAGCCTTCTCTTCCAGGGGAAAAGATAGATGCTTAATGAAATGGAAGACTTCCATCATTTCCTGACGAAAAAACCAGAGATGAAAAGAAAAGGTGGATATCAAATAAGACACTCAAGAGACACATGAAAAGGTTAAAAAAAGGGAAAAGGAAAAAACCTGCTTTCCAATAAGGTGAAACTGGCTATATCCCTACCTAGGAGAAAGACTCTAATAACCCTGAAGAACTATAATTCTCTTACAGAGAATATACTTAGCCAGAAGTGATAGACACATGACATTTCTGTGACTCAGATAGAATGAGTTAAAAACAATACTTCCTTGAAAAGGGGACAGTAAGGAGACAGGAGGATGGAGGAGATTGAATGTGGTAAATCTCGTTACATTAAAAGATTTATTGTAATAGAGCAGAAGAAGGTAGGAGGTGAGAAGCACCAGAATCTTCCTCTCATCAGACTTTGCTCAAAGTTAACTTATACACACACTCCGTGAAGTTCAAAATCTTACTAAAACCTTCAAGTAATTAAAGGCGAAAAGGGGAAAAGAGGGGGGGGGGCATGGTGGGGGGGGGGAGTGGAACTAACAGAAGGAAGGGAAGAAAGAAGGGGAAAAGGGAAAAGGGAAAGAAAGGGGAGGGGGTTGATATAGGAGGGCAAATACACTGATGGGGGTAGTATTCAGAAACAAAATACTGGGGAATATGGACAAAGTGAAAAAAGGGCAAACAGAGGGAAGATAGCATGGAGGGAAATAAAGAGTTAGTTATTATAACTTTGAATGTGAAATGGGATGAACTCTCCCTTAAAACATAAGTGAATAGTAGATTGGATTAAAATCCAAAATCCAACAATATTCTACTTACATGGAACTCATTTGAAGCAGAGAGATACATATAAAGTGAAGGTAAAAGGTTGGAGCAAAATATATTTTGCTTCAGCTGAAGTGAAAAAAAAACAGGGATAGGCAATCCTTATCTCAAACAAAGCAGCTGCAAAAATAGATAGTGTTAAAAGAGTTAAGGAAGGAAACTATATACTCCTAAAAGGTACCATAAACAATCAAATAATTTTAGTACTAAATATGTATGCCCCCAATGGTATAGCATCCAAATACTTAGAGCAGAATTGGAAAGAGCTACAGGAAGACATAGGCAGCAAAACTCTACTAGTGGGAGAACCCAAACTCCCACTCTCAGATTTAGGCAAATCTAATCATAATATAAATAAGAAGGAAGTTAAATAGGTAAACAGGTTGTTAGAAAACCTAGATATGATAGCCTTATGGAGGAAATTGAATGGTGATAGAAAGAAATATACTTTTTTGCTGTAGCACATGGCACTTACACAAAAATTGACCATGTACTAGGGCACAAAAATATAATGATCAGTTGCAGAAAGGCAGAAAATTGAATACATCTTTCTCAGATCACAATGCAATAAAAATCATATGTAATATTGGGTCAGGGAGATATAGACCCAGAACTAATTGGAAACTAAATAACCTCATTTTAAACAATGAGTGGATCACACAACAAATTGTGGAAAGAATCATTTTATCCTAGATAATGACAATAATGAAACAACATACCAAAACCCATGGGATTCATTCAAGGTGGCTGACAGAGGATATATATCTTTAAATGCTTATATGAATAAATTAGAGAAAGAGGAAATCAATGAACTAAATATGCAACTAAAAAATTAGAGAAAGAACAAATTAACCCCCCCATTAAATACCTGATTATAAATTCTAAAAATTAAAGGAAAAATTAATAAAATTTGAAAGCAATAAAACTATTGAACTAATAAATAAAACCAAGAGCTGCTTTTATTAAAAAAATGAAATTGATAAACCTCTGGTAAATTTGATTTAAAAAAAAGAAGGAAGAAAACTAAGTTGTTAGTATCATAAATGAAAACTGTGAACTCACCACTAATGAGGAGGAAATTACAGTAATAATTCAGAAGTATTTTGCCCAACTCAATGTCAATAAATTTGACAATCTAAATGAAATGGATGAATACTTACAAAAACATAAGTTGCCCAGGTTAAATGAAGAGGAAATTAAATAAATAAATAACACTATCTCAGAAAATGAAATCCAAAAAAGCCATTATTGAACTCACTAAGAAAAAAATCTCCAGAGCCAGATGGATTCACAAGTAAATTCTCTATCAACCATTTAAGGAACAACTGGCACCAATTCTATATAAACTATTTGGAAAAATAGGGGAAGACAGAATTCTGCCTAACTTTCTATGACACTAATATGCTGCTGACACCTAAACCAAGAAGAGTTAAAACAGAGAAAGAAAATTATAGACTCATCTCACTGATGAATATAGATGCAACAATCTTAAATAAAATCTTAGCAAAATGATTACAAGTTATCACTAGGATAATACACTATGACCAAGTAGGATTTATCCCAGGAATACAGGGTTGGTTCAATATGAGGAAAATTGTTAGTCTAATTAATTATATCAGTAGCAAACCCTTCAGAAATCATATTATTATATCAATAGATGCTGAAAAAGCTTTTGACAAAATACAGCACCCATTCCTATTATAAACACTAGAGTGTAGGAATAAATGGACTGTTCCTTAAAATAATAAGCAGTATCTATCTGAAGCCATCAACAAGCATTATATTCAATGGGGATAGGCTAGAGGTATTCACAATAAGATCAGGTGAGAAACAAGGATGCTCGTTATCACCACTGCTATTCAATATCATATTAGCAAAGTTAGCTTCAACAATAAGAGAAGAAAAAGAAATTGAAGGAATTAGAATAGGGAAGGAATAGACAAAACTCTCACTCTTTGCAGAAGACATGACAGTATACCTATAGAATCCCAAAAATCATCTAAAAAAAAATGCTAGAAATAATTAGCAACTTTAGAAAAGTCGTAGGATATAAAATAAACTCTAAGAAATCCTTAACATTTCTATATATGACTAGCACAATGCCACAGAAAGAGCTAGAGAGAGAAATCCCATTCAAAGTAACTTCAGACAATATAAAATACCTGGGAGTCTACCTGCCAAGGCAGACTCAGAAACTTTTTTGAAAACAATTACAAAACACTTCTCACACAAATAAAATTCGACTTAAATAACTGGGCAAATTATCAACTGCTCATGGACAGGCCAAGCAAATATAATAAAAATGACAATTCTACCAAAATTAAACTACTTGTTTATTGCCCTACCAATCAAAATTCCAAAAAAAATTACTTTAATGAATAAGAAAATCTTGTAAGTAAATTCATATGGAGAAATAAAAAGTCACAAATCTCCAGAGATTTGATCAAAAAAGGAAATAAGAATGTGGTTTAGCCCAATTAAAATTGTATTATGAAACATCAGTTATTAAATTTGTCTACTATTGGCTAAGACCTAGAGTCGTGTATTAGTGGAATAGACTAGGTGTAATAGCAGGAAATGATTATAGTATTCTGCTGTTTGATAAACCCAAAGAGTCCAGCTATTGGATTAAAATTTCTCTTTTTGTTAAAACTGTTGAGAAAATTGGAAGTAAGTATGAAAAAAAATTTAGATTAGACCAACACCTCATACCTTATACCAAGATAAGATCATAATGGATATTGTACTGAGAATAAAAAAACAATATTATAAGCAAATTAGAAGATCAAGGAGTAGTTTTCCTGTCAGATCCATTGAGAGGGAAGCAGTTTATGACCAAGGAAGAGATGGAGACCATCATTAAATACAAACTAGATAATTTTGATTCCATTAAATTGAAAAGCTTTTTGCACATCTTGTAACCAAAATCTAAAGAAAAGTAGTAAATTGGAAAACAATTTTTACAGCTAGTATTTCTGACAAAGGACTTATTTCTAAAATATACATAGAACTGAGTCAAATTTTCAAAAAAAAAAAACTCGTTGCCCAATTGACAAATGGTAAAAGCATATGCAAAGGCAATTTAAAGATGAGGAAATTAAAGCAATCCATAGTCTTATGAAAAATTGCTCTAAATAATTACTTATTAGAGAAATGCAAATTAAAGCATCTCTGAGTTACCACCTCACACCTCTCAGACTGGCCAATATGACCAGAAAAGACAATGATCAATGTTGGAAGGGATGTGGGAAATCTGGGACACTAATACACTATTGGTGGAGCCGTGAACTAATCCAACCTTTCTGGAGAGCAGTTTGGAATTGCATCCAAAGGGCAACAAAACTATGTATACCCTTTGATCCAGCAATACCACTATTGGGTCTTTACCCTGAAGAGATTATGAAAAAGGGTAAAAACATCACTTGTACAAAAATATTCATAGCAGTCCTGTTTGTGGTGGCCTATTAGAAATTAATTAAATGTCCTTCAATTGGAGAATGGCTTAATACACTGTGGTATATGTAACTCCTGGAACACTATTGTTCTATAAGAAACCAGGAGGGATGGGAATTCAGGCAAGCCTGGAAGGATTCGCATGAACTGATGCTGAGCAGGAGGAGCAGAAGCAGAAAAACATTGTGCACCCTAACATCAACATGGGGATGAGGATCAGCCTTGATGGACTTGCTCATTCCTTCAGTGCAACAATCAGGGACAATTTTGGTATATCTGTGATGAAGAATAAAATCAGTACCCAGAGAAAGAACTGTGGAGTTTAAACAGACCTTCTATTATCTTATTATGCAATTTTGCTATCTTTTATACTTTTATTTTTCTTCCTTAAGGATATGATTTCTCTCTCATCACATTCAACTTAGATCAATGTATATCATGGAAACAATGTAAAGACTACGAGACTGCCTTCTGTGGGAGTGGGGGAGGGAAGCAAGATTAAGGGAAAAATTTTAAAACTCAAAATAATAAAAATCTTTAAAAAAAAGAAATAAAATTGCCAATCCAGTTCTTTAACACTATGCTAAGTGCTGGATGAGTGGGAGCTGATACAGAAAGAAATGGAAGCTTTGGTGCAGGCTCTTTATTCAATGGGAAGATAAGACACATACAGATAAAGCAGATATCAATTATAGCTTCCAAACTATTAAATGCCAAATAATATTCAAATAATCTTCCTAAAGTAGAGATGTGGCCTATGTAATATCATGAGTTTTCTATCTTCCTCATTTCATATTATTGCCTTTCATGTTATATTGATTATCTATCCCCTCAATTTGGAATTCTGTCTCTAACCTCCCTGCCCTAGTACAGTAATCAATCCACTCTGCATAAAGAATTGCCTTTATCATTAACTTTCATAATCTTTTCTTTGAGACTCAGCTAAGGAGCTTACATAATTCTAATCTTTCTCTGAGTCCCTACATTGCTAGGATAACTTCCTTCCCTAAACTGCTGATATACCTTCTTTCCTTGTATTGCTAATACACCACCCCTTCAAATTACTTTGTGCTTTCTTATGTGATTATCCACCCCCTCACAAGTAGAAAGTAAATTCTTTGACAATTGATTTTCTATTTTACTATGTATTTCTACCAGTTAACACTTAAACTAACATTGAGTAGATGCTTTAAAAACACTTGTTCAATGAATTTAATCTTCATATTCAAAATCTGTAGATAACAACCAATAAGAGATGAAAAGCAAAACAATAAGAGACTATCCAAAGCAAAGTGATGGAGGCTCTACTGGCCTTGGCCCTTAAAGCTGAAAGGATCTAAAAAGGAAAAGATGTGGAAGTTTGCTATTCTCAAGCAGAATAGAAAATACAAATTATGCTTAGGAAACAGCGAAGGCTGTCCAGAGTGATTAGGAAATAATAGACTAGAAGCAAAAACAGTAAATTGGTGCCTGGATGTAAAATCTTAAAAAAAAAATCTAAAAACTCCTCAAGGGCAAAGACAGTAGTAGTTTCCAGCCATCTATCATTTTCCATAAGGGCTCTAGACAGAGTAGGAGTCTAATAAAAGCTCGTTGAACTTGAAAAGTATTGAAGTGAATGTGATTGGTCCTGACCTTCTTCATACATGAAAGATTAAAATCTTTTATAATTCACAATGAAAGATGCAATATTTCTCCATTTATGTCTTTTTTTATTTTACAAAATAATTCAGGAGGAATCAAAAAGCCTTGTTACAGCTCTCACAAGCTACCCCTCCCTTGAACCAGTAAAATCAGGAAAAATGTCTTTCAAGTGGGTAGTTACTGAAGTAATACCACAATCAGATGCCATCAAACATTTCCCAACCTTTTCTGCTGACACCATAGTCCATTCACTAACATTTCCATACATCTTGATAGTCCATGACCACTTTCTTTAAAGGTCATTCACTTGCTTCTTAGATTTAGCTAAAAGAAAATTAGTGGTTCATACAGCAAGTTCTTTAGTTTCTTTTCATTTTTTCTGCTATGACTATAGGAAAAGAATTGTGGTCCTTTTCACTAAACATTCAACTTAGTCAAAACAAATGAATGCTCTTGGTTACTATTCTGATGAATACAAAGTGAATCTCAGCATCAGTCTGCATTTCAAGTCATTATTTTTCAAAATATGAATTCCAAACTGCTTGTATATTTCTTTGAGGAACGGTGTGCTTTCATCAGATATATAGTAAATTCCTATGAGTTTGCTCCTAAACACAGATGGTTCAGTCAGAAGTGACAGAAACATTCAGGACCTTTACCCACCTTTTTCATTGACTTCTGCACCTGCTTTGCAATCTTCTTACCTAGTCTATCCTCTATTATTATCTACAGGCATTTAAATTTCCCCTTTGATCACTCTTCTGGCATCCTGTCCTCATCATTGCTTGAGAATCTCAATTCTTTGGTTAGGACCCATTAAAATAATTCTACCTTAGTATTTACTACCTCTCCAGACAACTTCACATGTGAGATATGTAGATTTTCATTTATCACTCTATGCACAATCTCCTGGCCTATAAGTTTTCCCACTCTCTAACTCTGCCCAAAAGTTTTGTCACTGCAGTTGGAGCAGGTGATATCTGGTTGATCCTAAGATCTTTTATCCTGCACACACATACACACACACACACACACACACACACACACACACACACACACGCATACACACACACACATACACACAATAACTCAGTCACACATATATACACACATATTCATGTAAATGAATATTTCTATCACTATATCTTTCTTCTTCAACATTTCTCTCCCCTGATGACTCACAAGTTCTGGGAACTGTAATCTGTTCTCTTTATTTGCATTTTTGTTATTCATTCACCCTATAATCTAACTTTCTTTACTAATAGATTCCAAAACCACTTTCTCCATAATTTGTTAATACTATCCTTATTATGAAATTGAGTGTCTTTTTTGATTTCTCATTCTTCTTTATCATTCTGAAACACTTCATTCTGTCAAATCTTCCATTTTGATGTCTTCTCCCCACTTAGGCTGCACATAATCACGCTTTTTTAAAAGATTTTTCAAGGCAGTGGGGTTAAGTCGCTTGTCCAAGGCCACACAGCTAGGTAATTATTAAGTGTCTGAGGCCGGATTTGAACTCAGGTACTCCTGACTCCAAGACCGGTGCTCTATCCACTGCACCACCTAGCCGCCCCCTCATCACACTTTCTTGGTTCTCTTCTACTCTTCCCTAAATTTTCATGGTTCCAAGTCAAAAATTTTATTTTGGTCTATTAAAACTGAATAACTAGTTTTTAGTATCTATCTGGATTGGTTGCTTTGGAGAGAATACCTACTTGCTAGGGTTCAAAAGTCACCACTATATGGATGATTCTGAATCTTTATTTCTTTAAACTCTACTAATAATAGATAATATTTATATAAGAACAAAAAGTCAGTGTAGTTTTAAACTTTAAGTAACTTTGTCTACAAAAAGTCCATTAAAATCTTTAGAATATAGTTCTTTAAAGTTTATAAAGATATAAAAATGTACCTACACATGTCATGTATGATATCAATATTCTATATAGGTATACATTTAAATATTTTCTATATATGGGTATAATATTTGCACACATTTGACAAATAAGTGGTAGAATGGAGAGAGAATGAAACACTAGGAGTCAGGGAAACTAAGTTCAAATCATGCCTCAGGCAGTGAAGTTATATGATCAAGGGCAAGGCTCTTAATGTCTTTCTAGTTTCCAACTGTAAAATGAGGATAATATATGTGTCTAATCCATACAATTTCAGTAAGAACAAATAAGTAAAAGCTCTTCACAAACCTTACAAATAAATACTAGCTATTGTTATTGGATCTCATTCGAATCTCAAGACAACCTTAGGGGAAAAGTGCTATCATTAACTTGATTTTATAGAGGAGTAATGGCGGCTATAAAGGATTAAATGACTTGTCCAAGGTCACAGGAAATAAGGGTCTTTGTAATATTCAAACTCAGGACTTTCTGACTTCAAACTCAGTTTTCTCTTCATTATGCTACCAAGATGCCTCTACAATCATCACAATTCATTGATCTATTATTATCTTTAACATGGTTTCCTACAACAGCCTCCTAACCTATCTCTTTGCCTACAGGTTTTTTTCTTCACTAAACAAAGACAGAACATCTGTTACCCTCAACCATATATATATATATGTATGTATATATATGATCAAGAGAGTGATACTCCAGATAGGTCTTATTATAAAAATATATATATATATATATATATATATATATATATGTGTGTGTGTGGGTGGGTGTGTGTGTGTGTGTATGACTAAATATTTTTTCTAGAAATATCACTCTTTTACTTAAAAAACTTTAATGCTTTTCCCAAACCCCAATAAACAACCTGCTTAATAAGGTATAAATTGTTATCCTACCATTCAAAGTAGATCAGTATCTATCTCAGGAGCTCCATTTCACACTGCTCCATTTTTCATACTCAATGGTCTAGAAACCTTAGGAAATGGTAAATTTTGTCATTGGCACTCCTACTCTTGAGTGATGTTTTTCTTCAGTGGTTTTATTTCTACCTTAGCCTATATCAAATTTTGATCTCAAGAAAGGTCAGAGGGGTGGCTAGGTGCGCAGTGGATAGAGCACCGGCCCTGGAGTCAGGAGTACCTGAGTTCAAATCTGGCCTCAAACACTTAATAATTACCTAGCTGTGTGGCCTTGGGCAAGTCACTTAACCTCATTTGCCTTGCAAAAAAACCTAAAAAATTAAAAATTAAAAAAAATTTCCTATCCCTTAATACTCAATGATTATATTTCCTTGCAAAATCATGGATTTTCATAATTGGAAAAATTCTCAACCTAGAAAGAGAATTAGATCAATGTCACATTTTAAAAAGATTTTTTTTATTTATTTAAGGCAATGGGGTCAAGTGACTTGTCGAAGGTCATACAACTAGGCAATTCTTAAGTGTTTGAGGCCAGATTTGAATTCAGGTACTACTGACTCCAGGGCCGGTGCTCTAAATACTGCACCACCTAGCTGCCCTTCTATGCCACTTTTAATGCATAATCCTCCATCATGCATGAGAAGATCTCTAATTAAGCAGGAATTCCTCATCTATTTAGACATCAAATCACATTTTGGGACGACTCTCTGTTATCTGATATTACATTTCTATAAGGAAAAATTTGATTCTCTTTAAATCCCACCCATTACTTCTAAGTTTGGCCTTCTGAGGACCAGTGGAATTTGGTTATCATAACTCCCTTTGGTCTTTCCACTTCCAGGACATATAGTCTCAGTTCCTTCACCTGATCTTCATATGACAAGATCTTTTCACCTCACCCTTATGCCTTGGTCCCTATGGATGAATCTCATCTTGTCAATATATTTTTCCCTAAAATATGACACTCAGCAATGAACAAAATATTCTGACTTTGGTCTGACTAGAATAGAGCATGATGGTTGCATCCTTTTTCTCACTCTGAGCACTACAATTATTTTATTCAAATATCAAATTTACTGTTAATTGATTGCTATTAAAAATTATGAATACTGATGAGAAAGTGGTGTCTCAAACATTCATCTTGAATTAACTAAGGACAAACCAAAGTCTTAGACATTATGAAAGTATCTCTAACCATAGAATAAAAGAGACTGTGTATAACAAAGATACAAGGGTACATGTTGCATTGTGATATTGTATGGTAGGGTAGATTAGGGTAGGGTATTACATGATGTCATGGTATGCTATGTCATGCTATGATATTTGTGAAATCATTAGGGATCAACTGGAAAATTTAGGGGCACAGGTTTCCAAAGACTTGCTTATTGCCATTAATTTAGATTACCTGAATACTATTTTTTTAGCTTTGAACACTATAATAGAAGCTTTAAACATACCTCCTGATTTTTTCTTCTTCTATTTTTTTTTGGTGGGGGGAAGAGGTTGAACTCTTGAAGAACAAAGGAGGACTTTGAGAGAACATAGAAAAATCAGTAAATAATATACGTGAATGCAGGTCAAATGCTAAGATATTTCAAAAAATAGTGACCCTACAGTTGGAATTATGTGAGGAACTGTTAGTGAATTGGGAGTAGTTCCAATCTTTACAATGTGGTAGACCAGCACATGGTCATGATCCACCTGTTGTATCATATCAGTATCTAAAAGAAAATAAAATTATTTATCATGGGGATGGAGTTAAACAGTTCAATGGATAGGAATTGTTACATATTAAATTATGAAAAGTACTTCAGTGTATCAAAAAAACAAGAGAAATAAGTTCATTGTTTTGTGAGTTAGGACTTAATTGAGAATGGTGAGTAATGTTGCTAACTAAAGATTTTCCTATTCAAATAAGGGAGTAAAACCAGAGAATTCACTAAAGAGAATATTTGATGGAGCACCTAATGTCATACATTGGTGATTGCTTCCCTCAGGGAACTTCTAGGAAATGATCTTAAATGGTTCTTGATAGGTATAAAAAGTAAAAAAAAAAAATTCCTCCTTTTTTCCCCACTTCAGAATAAGGACCTGAGGAGATGATGTAGGAATGGGATATGGAAAAGGAAAGTTAAGTATAAGGTTAAGAATGCCTCAGAATCCGGCTAGAGTTGAAGAACCATGGTAGGGATAAAGCAGGAGACTGAGGGTACCAGAAGCACATAACCATAAATATTGTTTGGTGAGTTTTATTATAAATGTAAAGGGTTTCGATCACAAAAGAGAGTAGAGCTTGTGTTACTGGATGTAGCTAACACAGGACATAGGAGTGCTGTATCAGGATATGTATCCTCCAGATTGGTCTTATTATGAAAAAGCATTGTCCTTGGTATGGATCTAAGAATGAATAATTCCATTCTATAAGGATTTAAAGTGTGTTTACCAAATGAAAGCAATCCAAGAAAGTAGAATTTTTCAAAGTGGTAGAAATTTGGAAGGAAAATAGACTTTCTAATAATGTTGTATATTCTGTGTATATTTTATCATTGCTTAGATACTATAGACTCAGATTTTGGAAAAAATATTCATACACACACAAATATACACATAAAAGCATACACACAAATACGAATGATTTTTGACTTATCATGATAGTGGGAATTTGGGGATTTGATTATTGATAACATATTAGTTGAGCTGTAATTGAAGGAGAAAAGGTTATCACCTATGCAGAATTCAATTCGAGGTTATACTAAACAGTGGCTATTATTTTTTATATAATAAAGATGGATAAAGTCATGGTATTCCTGTGGACAATATAGAGTAATGTGGGGAAAAGAATAATGAAATTAGGTGGATTTGGAACTGATGAAAATGTTACATTCCGAAGTAGTCATGAAAGTGTTCCATAAGACTTTTCCAGATACAAATGCTTGGTCCTTTATATTAGTTACTAATATAAGGATAAAGATGTTCATCAGATTTGAACATGACACAAAGTTAGGAGGCATAGCTAACAAAATGGATGACAAAGTCATGATTTAAAAAGGTCTTAGCAGAGCAGAATACTGATAAAGTGAATAACATGAACTTTAATAGGGATAAATATAGCGCTGTATTTTGGTTCAAAAATATTCACTTTATAGAATAAGATGGGGAATGTATGTCTAGAAAGCAATTCAATCTTAAAATATCCAGGGTTTTTAGTGAACTAAAAGCTTAATATGAGTTAACATTGTAATATCGTCAACTAAAGAGCTAGTGCAATTTTAACCTGAGGCAAGAGAGGCAAAATGCTTAAGACTACAAGAGCAATAACTCTGCCATACTCTGTCCTAGTCAGAACACAACTAGTATATTGTATTTAACTCTGTACACAATACCTTAGGGAGATCATTAATAATTTGGACAGTACTGCAGGAGGGCAACAAGAATGATGAAAAGCCCGGAGATCACACCCCATGATGACTAATTTTCCAGGTTTAGCTAAAGAAGGAGAAGACTCAGGGGGAACATGATAGCTATTTTCAGGTATCTACAAGGCTACCACATGGAGGAGGGATTTATAGTTACCTGACCTGGCTCCTAAGACAAATCTAAGAGCAACTGATGAACGTTTCAAGAAAAATTTATGTTTAATTCAGAAAAATGCTGTTTAGCAAAGTTATAAAAAGATGGAATAAACTGACTTGGGAAGTGGTAGTTTTGACCTTATTGAAAGTCAAAGCAAAGGCTGGAGTAAGGTGTGATGATGTATTAAGTGTGTTGTATTTGATATTTATTTTCTAGGTATGTGTTTAACTAGATGGCTGCTGAGGAAATTATCCAGGTTTAAGATTGTGTAATGGTTATATCCTTAAAAAATCTCTCATTGCCTGTTTCTTTATCTATCAAATGGAGAAAGATAAACCCTTTTCCTCCACTCAAGTGAAAAGCAGAAACAGAAACATGCTTTGAAAAAAAGTAACACTATCTATTACTATATAAGGAACTACTTGAAGTCCCTGCTTTTGCAACCCAGATCAGTCCTACTTCTAGAAGCATAGTGAAAAGCTGAAGATTAGCCTTTGAACAAGAGATAGTTCTATTAGCCACCAAGTAAGGATTTTTTTCACTTTTTAAGGCTAAGAAAATTACAGAAAAGAAAAGATTATTTGTTGAAATTCTTTAGGTTGAACTGGGAAGAAAATTAAAGATAGAAGTAGAACAAGGAAAGAAGACAAGGGTCAGCTCCTTGATGGTGGATGCTTGTTAATTTTCAGTATTTAAACATGGAGGCTCAACAGGGAAAATTTTGCATTTAATCAGAGAACTCAGGGAAGCATCTTTCCTCTGGGAATTTTGATGTGATCTTTAAGAAACATGTTCCTTTTGGCAAATAGATAAAATAAAGTACAAGTGTCCTTATTCAATGATTCTCCTGGTCTGATCAAAATTTATAAACATAAAGAGGTTGCTTCCCTAGCTATATGGCACCCAAGGTTGGAAGTCACCTCAACAATTCTTATATATTATCCTAAACAACGTTCCAATATCTAACACTGACCAAATGAATGAATCATATCAGGAGACAGGTATGTTAGAAATGTCACCTACTCTGCCCTCCTATTCACAGAACACAGGCAAAAGGAAGGACTAACACTTTTAAGGAGCTAGGAACAGTTCCAAGTGCTATCACAGTCAGTAATGTTATTTCCCCCATGGGACTCATGGTGGTTTGAAGAGAAGATGTTGTCCCTACCTCCTGTGCCTTGGAACTAGAGACATCCATTCCCATACTACCCTTACACACCAACCTTTCACAAGGTTTGGGATGGAGAAGGGAAATCAAAGAAAATCATACATAGGTGGCACAGTGAAGATGAACTCAGGAATATCTGAGTTCAAATCCTGTTCAGATACTTCTGGGTTAGTTGTATGACACTGGGTGAGGAAGTAAACTATGTTTGCCTCAGTTTCCTTAACTGTAAATGGAAAAATAGTTCCAACTTCCAAGGGGGTGTTGTGAGAAATCATTTAAATAAATATTTACTTACCTGTCACAGCAGTCACTTAATAATAAATCATTGTTTACATCCCTAATTCTTCTACATCATATTATTTAAATTTAACTTTCACTACATTATCCAGGCATCATGACAATTTCATTCTGTCTCCTGTTTGAATCAGGTGATATTTCCCTTGTCTTACAGAAAAATTCCCAGACTTCCCTATCTGGAGGAAGAAAAACAAAACAAAACAAAACTCACAAAAAAGCACCCAACTCTTCATATTCTGATGAACACTTTATAAAAATTATTTCTTATTTGTCTCTTTTTTACTTAATCCTAATTCTTCATACTAAAAATTACTAATTTGTAAATATGTTTATCAAAATATCAGTGTACAATACTAACCTGACTCTTCACTGCTGAGGGGAGGGGGGGGGTAGAGAGGGAGGGTGGAAGGAAATTTTGTAACTTAAAAATATACATGTGCCTATGAATGAAAATAAATAAATACATTTTTTAAAAAATGGGGGAAAAACCCAACTTTATTCCAGAATGATCAAATAAGGTAATAGATTAAAAGACGTGCTGGAGTTCAAAAGGACCAAAGCAAACTTATAGTCTAGAACTAAGTTCAAACTCTGCTACAGACACAGTGTATAACATGGGACAATTCACTTAAATTATCAGCCTTAAAACTCTAAATTATAAAATGCGGTGGATAGTAAGGTTCCTTCTAGCTATATCTACACTCATTATTCACATCCAAAAAAGGTTCTCTCCTACAATAGACCTCAAGTGGTCATCTAGTCTTTGCTTACTCCTCTAATAAGGAGTAGACCACTTCATTTTTCAAGAGCTTTAACTGAAAAAAAAATAAATTCAAACATCATCCCAAATTTGTTGCTATGCTAGTCATACACATTTCCGCTAATTATTGTCTGAAGGCAAAATGAAAAAGTCTAAAAATACTTCCATACAAAATCACTTCTTGTACTTGATAGTTTTTCTATAGCTCTTGATGGCTCTAATCTCCAAAATAAACATCCCCAATTTCTTCAATTGAGACATATATGCCATTAGCTAGAGCTCCTTTGCTACTATGGTTTCTCTTTTTAGATGCTTTCCAGATTATCAATATCTGACTACAATGTGGTACTAAAATTGCAATAGCTTTTTGCATTGATAAATTTAAACATCAATAGGGTCTCATCATTTTGTAGGGAAGATCACAAAAACAGACAAAGATAAAATAGAAATTACTTTATTTGAATTCAAACTTTTTCCTTCATGCTTTAGAACTATTGAAGTAAAAAATGGGAAAATACCTAAATTGGAGTGGGGAAGTATGGAGAAATTCTCCCTATAGAAATGAAAACAATCATGTTAATCACAACTAATTGAATGATGAGATAGATGATAGACAATAATTATGCTCTTCCCCTAGTCTACGAATTGCTCACTACACTTTTAGAATCTAACACCTGCCTTTATTGTTTCATACTTAGAGCAATAATGCATGATTAATAGATTAATAGTGTAATTTCTTCACGACAACCCTGTTAAGTAATTAAATTAAGTATTGGTATCACTATTTTACAGATGAGGAAAGGCAGCTGAGAAAGTTAGAAATTTGTACACAGTTAATGTCAGAGCTAGGACTCTTTCCATGCTCACCTGAAGCTTTAAAAGCAAAAAAAACCCATTTATCTCACATAAATGAAAAACCCAATAAAATAGACAAACCTTTGGTTCAACTGATTAAAAAAAGAAAGATAACCAAATTATCAGCATCAAAAAATGAAAAGGGTTTACTAACCACCAATGATGAGGAAATTAAAGAGATAATTCAGAGCTACTTTGCTGAATTGTATGCCAATAAATTGGATAACCTGAGTGAAATGGATGAAAATTTACAAAAATACAAACTGCCCAGATTAACAGAAGATTAAATAACTTAACCCTAAGAAATTGCAGAAACCATCAATAAACTCCCTAAGAAAAAAATCACCAAGTCCAGTTGGATTTTCAAGTGAATTCTATCAAACATTTAAGGAAAAATTAATTCCTATTCTACATAAACATTTTAAAAAATAGGAGAGGAAGGAGTTCTGCCAAACTCTTTTTATGACACCAACATGATGCAGATACCTAAACCAAAAAGAATCAATACAAAGAAAATTATAGACCAGTGTCCCTAATGAATATTGATGCAAAAATCTTAAATAAAATTTTAGCAATGAGACTATAGCAAGTTATTACTAAGATAATAGAGCATAGGCTAGGATTTATACCAAGTAGGCAAGGGTGGTTAAATATTAGGAAAATAGTCAACATAATTAAACACATCAATAGCAAAACCATATGATTATGGAAACTCTATGATTAACTCAATAGATGCTGAAAAGGCTTTGATAAATTACAACACCTATTCTTATTAAAAAACACTAGAAAGTTTAGGATTAAAGGGAGTTTCCATTAAAATAATAGTTAGTATCTAAAAACTACCCACAAATATTATATTTAATGGGAATAAACTTAGAGCATTTCCAATAAAATTGGGGTGGGAAAAAAGATGTTCATCATCATCATATACTATTCAATATGGTATTTAAAATGCTAGCAGTAGCAAGAAAAGAAAAGAAAAAAATGGAAGGAATACGAATTGGCAATGAGGAAGCAAAATTTTCACTCTTTGTAGATGATATGATGGTATATTTAAAGAACCCAAGAAAATAATCCAAACAACTCATTGAAACAATTAACAGATTCAGTAAAATAGCAGGATATAAAATAAACTCACATAAATCATCAGCACTTCTATATATGAACAACAAAGCCCAAAAGCAAGTGATAGAAAGAGAAATTCCATTTAAAACAACTATGGACAACATTAAACATTTGGGAATCTATCTCCCAAGACAAACCCAGAAACTATACGAAGACAATTATAAATCACTTCTCACCCAAATAAAGTCAGTTCTAAATAATTGGAAAAATGTCAAATGCTCATGATTTCTACAATAAAAATGACAATTCTACCCAAATTAAATTACTCATTCAAAGTCATACCAATCAAACTACCAAAAAACTACTTTTCTGAATTAGGAAAAATAGTAACAAAATTCATTTGGAGCAACAAAAAGGCAAGAATAGCAAGGGAACTGATGAAAAGAAAATATAAGGGAAGGTGGACTAGCTCTACCATATCTAAAACTATACTATAAGCAGTAGACATCAAAACTGCCTGGTACTGGTTAAGATATAGACTAATGGCTCAGTGGATTAGTATATCTTCAAAAGAAACTGCAGTAAAAGACTGCAGCAATCTCCTACTCAACACACCCTAAAATCTTAAGCTTCTGTGATAAGAACTCACTATGTGACAAAAAAATTGGGAAAACTGAAAAATAGTATGGCAAAACCTAGACATAGATCCCTATTTCATATCTTATACCAAAATAAGGTCAAAATGGCTACAGGATTAGACATAAAGAATAATATTATAGATAAATTAATAGCCCAAGAAATACTCTATCAGATCTATGGAAAGGGGAGGTTAAATTTATGACCAGCCAAGAATTTGAGCATATTATAAACTTCAAAATGAATAATTTTGACTATATTAAATTAAAAAGATTTTGTACTAATAAAATCAATGATGCCAAAATTAGAAGGAAAGCAGAAAGTTGGGGAACAATCTTCACAACCAGGAATTCTGATAAAGGTCTCATTTATAAAATATATAGAGAATTGCATCAAATTTATAAGGTCCCAAATCATGGTCAAGGGATATGAACAGTTTTCAAATGAGAAAATTAAAGCTATGTATTAGCATATGGAAAAAATGATCCAAATCATTATTGATTAGAGAAATGCACATTAAAACAACTATGAGGTATCATCTCATACCAATTATATTGGCAAGATGAGAAAAAGGGAAAATGATCAATGTTGGAGAGGTTGTGGGAGGACTGGAACATTGATGCATTACTGCTGGAGTTGTGAATGGATACAACTTTTCTGGAGAGCAACATGGAACTATGCCCAAAGACCAATAAAACTGATAGCCTTTGACCCAGCAATTCAAATTCTATGTCTACATCCAGAAGAAAATATACAAAACAGGAAAATTCCTGCATGTTCCAAAATATTAATAGCAGCTCTTTGTGTAGTGACAAATAATTGCAAATTGAAGGGATACCCATCAATTGGGGAATGGCTAAATAAGTTATGGTATACGAATACTATGGAATACTACTTTTCTATAAGAAACCATAAATAGTCAGACTCTAGAGGACCATGGAATGACTTACAGGATCTAATTCTGAGCAAAGGGAGTAGAACCAAGAGATCAATGTTCACATACAAAGGAAGAAAAATAAAACAAAAGAACACACAAAAAACAACCCTTCAGAATCTCATGAACACTTTATAAAAATTATCTCTTTTGTATCTCTTTCCCTTGATCCTAATTCCTCATACTCAAAATTACTAATTTGTAAACATGTTTATCAAAATATTTATGTACAATGCTAACCTGACTGTTCATTGCTGAGGGGAGGGGTGTGGGAAGGGAGGGAGGAAGAAAATGTTTTAACTTAAAAATGTGCACGTGCATATGGATGAAAATAAATTTAAAAATTAAAAAATAAGATGACAAGAATGATTAGGGTAGCTTGATGGCATACAGAATGAAGTACTGATCTTAGAGTCAGGAAGACTCATCTTCTTGAACTTAAATCTGGCCTCAGACACTTAGTAGTTGTGAAATTATGGGCAAATCACTTAATCCCAATGCCTCAGTTTTTTCATCTATAAAATGAGTAGAGAAGGAAATGGCAAACCACTCCAGTAGTATCCTTGCCAAAAAAAAACCTCAAATAGGTTCATGAAGGATTAGACAAAACTGAATAACAACAAATAAGAATACTTATTTCATGCATTTTTTCTTTATTCTTCTAGATTTCTGTCATATTGTATAACAGAATCTTTTTATTCCATGTAAAAAAGAAAAAATTTTCTACATTTTTTTATTCCTATTGTGGTAATATCAAATACCCTCATCTGAATAAATGCACACTATCCTAACTTTATTTTCAGCAGAAAATCATAAACATCATTTCACTTTTTCTTAGTCCCTCAGATAATGGTCAAGAAATCAGCATAATTCACAGCTGAACAAATAACCATTTATTGTTTAAAAAAATAGGTTTATATATTTTTTATCCTTCAAGGGTCATCTTTAGTAGTACCACTTCCATTCTAACCTCATTCTTTGAACTCAAATGTCTTCCCATCAATATTTCAATGAGTCTGTGCTATTAAGAATATGGTTACTCTCTCCTCAAGTACAAATTGAAATCCATTCAAGATTTTTCATCATGTCCCATTTTTTTACATTTCATATAATGAAGGAAATATGGAAAATTCATCAAATATGCTGAAGATCTTTTTTCTGTATCCTCACAGTAATTATTGAACATTAAACATTTTTTGATCTTAAAAAGGCACTTAATAATTTCTTTTCTCATTCTATTGTGTTATTATGTATATTTTCCCACTGGCTAGGCTTTGTTTTTAGGTAGGTTGCAAACCCTTGGGGGATGAAACCATGAATTTGATAGATAGATGATAGATGGATGTATATAGATAGAAGATAGGACAGATAGATTACACACATATATGTATATTTTGTCCATGGAATTTTCTTAGCAAAGTAACTGGAGTGTTTCTCTTTTCTTCTCCAATGCATTAAAACAAATAGAGCTTAATTGACTTGCTCGAGGTCACATAATTGGTATCTGGGAAAAGATTTGGACTCAATCCATGCTGACTTCAAACTGTTCCTTTTCCACTGTGAAATCTAGCAGCCTTCTAGGCAAACAATGACTTGCCCAAGATCTTGCAACTACTAAGTATTTGAGACCAGATCTATAATCAGGTAATTCTGACTCCAGACCCTGTGCTCTCTCCACTGAGCCATCTAGCTGCTCCTGTATTTTCTGTGCTCTTTGCCCCTACATTTTCTATGCCTTATTTCAGTCTAATTTCTTGCTGTCATTGTGCTCTTTACCAATGAGTATTAAAAGTACCAGCAGTACCTCTCTTATTTCATAATTTCATTAAATAATTCACAATTCAATAAATATACATGTATGGATGTATTATATATTTGTAAATACAATAGTGTGGTTAATAATACTAATATCAAGCTTCTTTCTGAGACAAAAATCCATCCTTTATCACTGCTATTCTTCCTACTGCCTCATAGCTACAAAGCATATGAATTCTATAATCTCTGAGGCATTCAAACAATTCAAAGGATAATTTAGAGATTCATGTTTGGGAGTGAGTAGGTTGCTAAATATTACTGATTTTGAATTGAACAACAGTGTATAAAAGTTATTATTATATTATATTATATTATATTATAATGTTTGGCAAATAAGTTGAACTGCTCATGTAGAATGATGGGGTGAGCAGTAGACTCATATAGTCTATTAGGTTTCCCACAATATCAAAGTATCTAGACATTCCCTTCTTATATTACATGTACTAATTTTGGAGAATATATAGGAGGGCATAAGCCAGGTTCCCATGTAATGAAAAGAAATAAATTGATGGTAATTTACACACTTGAAGGTAGTGCCAACATCACTGGGATAACACATATATAAAATTATGTAATTATCTACTTTGATCAAATCATAGTCTCTGACTACATACAAATATATGAAAAATATAGAACTGTTCTTTGATGATATAATTATCATTCAATTTATCCTTAGACTAATATTTATCAGTGGTGGAAACCTCTACTCTAACTTGAATGGTAAACTATTTGTTTTCTGAATGGGCTAATGTCCAACTTAACCTTCACTCTATTTGTTTTCTCTCACCTGGTATGAGTTTCACTCACCACCCCTATAGAAAGTCTATATAACTTAATCTAAGAAGTCCAAATCATAGCCTCCTCTATTATGCTTTCTCTGACTTTTCTAGATGACAGTAATGCCTTTTCCCCTATATTCAGAAGCATTACTTAAGACTCACAGTGTGATATCTCTTAGAGTGAGTGCTCTGTTAACCACATAACTTTTTACATTCACTATTTACATTTACACAGAATTTTACATTTTGCTTATTCAGCAAAAATTTATTGAGTAACTGGTATGGACAAAGTACTTTATAATTTATAAGAAACACAAAAAAGTATTAAGACACAGTTTGCAATTGCATTTTTACTTTTATTCACAAATAAATCATCACTTTCTTGAGGGCAGAGACCATATTTTATATTTTGTGCATTATACCTACCTAACAATAGCACTTAACATTATGCTGAATATAGTTAGATGCTCAAGAAATATTAATGGAGTCATATTTAATATTAGAAGGAAAATAAGGACAAGATATATAATGGAGAATTATTTATGTTCACTACTAAAATTCTGTCATTGGACATAATTAATATGAATTGTTCTGTCCATTGAAAAGATTAGCAGAACTTACTTCTAGGGTTATATACAAAATGTGCTGAGTGAAGAAAAAGAGCTGATAGAAACATTAATTGTACTCCTTAAAACATGTATATAATTTAATATAAACCTGGCACATAGGAACTGTAACAACAATAATAAATAACAAAAATACCACCAACAAATGAAAAAAGCATTGTCTTCTATATATCAAGATGCAAAATTGTAGACATATGACACAAAAACTTGAAACAATGGACAGAAAGCAAATGGTAGAATAAGAAAGACCTGAATTCAGGTTCTACTTCCAACCATACTGACTCTCAAACTGCATTTAATATCTGAATGTGATCTGACAATGCTCTAAGATTAGTTTTTGCAACTGATTTGTTAAATTGCCAATCTGCACTGACAGAGATATTTCCCCTACTGATGAAATTAAAGCTTCAGACCAGGAAGAGGAGGGGGAAATAATTTTCTATGATTGCTCCCTGCTATTACCTGCCAAACTGTAGCCACTCTACCATTCTGTTTTCTCTAACACTCAATTGGGCAGGTATCCTTTATGACTGTTATTGATATCAAGAAATGTTATGCTTGAAACCATGTCTTCAACAAGCAAGAAATATCAGTGGGATGGACTCAATAGTTTCTGCTTCGTATATAGGACCAATGATGTTGGGCACTCAGATAGATATAACACCATGTTCTAAAATGATAGGGACCTGAGATACTTGAGATGGCATGGTAAGACAGAGATCTGATCTGGGAATTAGCAAGCCTGTATTTTAGTCCTTACTCTTTCATTAAGTAGCTTTCTGTCCTTAAACAAATCACTTTACCTGTCTAGGAAGTTGTTTCTCCATTTTTTTTAAGATGATGGAATTGGATTAAATTCAATTCCATTTTGGATCAATGGGCATTGTGTCAAATGCTTACAAAGCAAAATACAAATTACAAAAAAAATTTGAAGAGAAAGATCACTTTCATTTGGAAGATTTAGGACGATTTACAGAATCTTAAATCCAAAAGTTACAAAATCAATAATTGGCCTAGAGATGGTCAACCCAAAGGTAATTGTACAGAGGAAGAAACAAGGTTCAGAGAGGAGACACAGCTAATAGGTGTCTTCCTGATTTCAGGTAGCTAGGTTTGTCTCCCTAGTCTCAGACACTTACCCTGGTCAAGTCACTTAACCCAGTTTCTTTCAGTTCAACTGTAAAATGAGAGAAAGAAATGGTAAACTATCCCAATGTCTATATCTTGAAAACCCCAAATGGGGTCATTCTGAAGAGTTGGACATGGCTAAAAAAGACTGAATACACATTCTATTTACTATGCAACACTGCCTCACTGACTTGCCTAAAGAAGGAGGCATCTGAGCCAGATCTTGAAGGAAGAATATTTTAATAAGTTTAGATATAAATAGAATGGAAAGTTTGCAAGAATGAACACATGGAGGAAAGAAAAGGCAGGTTGAGATAACTAGCTATAGAGATAACTAGTTTGGCTGAAGCATGATCAAATAAGGTTTGAAAGTTAATATGAAAACAGTTTTAATAATGCATATTCTTGGAACTTAGGGAGAAAAATTGCAGAGATTTAAAATGAAAGATTAAGCTCCAAAATCCAGATGATCTAAGCTATTTTCCAGTCCTGGAATCCAAGAGTTTAGATGGACAAGGATACAGAAAGGAATTCAATTGTTTTGCCATTTTGTTTTTAACCTCACCCATTGATTTGTCATGTGTCTTTGGACAAGTCATTTATCTTTTCTAGCCTTAGATTTTCTGTCCTTAAAGTAAAACTAATGCAACTTGCCACAAGTTAATGTTTGTAAAGCATTTAACATTACTCTGGAGAAAGTTGACACAGAAATCTAAGGACAGTATATTTTTATATATAGTCGTTGCCACTCAAAAGAAATAACATGTATTTGCAAGCTCTTAGAATGCATAGAGGATTGCATATTAATGTTTTGGGTAGTGAAAAATGATATGAAAACATAAGTGTATATTACTGGGATTTATGAAATAATATTGAAGTATTTGGACTATCATAAACAGAAATATTAGTCAAATGGAAGGTTCTACCTAAAATAGAAATGTTTACATATATATGGAACCATTTATAATAACTTATAAATCATGCATTTGGAAGTTAATTTAGTTTTTAAAAAAGGTTAGCTCCTATTCATCCCTATCTAATCACACCAAAGAAACATAGAATCTCAGGGGTGTAAAGGACAGGAGAGGTCAGCTAGTCCAATTTATATAAGAGTAAGAATTTCCTAAAACTACCTTACAAGTGGTCATCCAGCCTTGAGAAATTCTCCAGACACAGAAGAAAGGAACAAAATTTCTATTCAACACCTTCTTTGTGGCAGACTCTACGTTAAGTCACTTACTAAAATTTTCTCACTTGATTCTAACAACAATCCTGGGTTAGAGGTGCTGTAATTATCCCCATTTTATGGTTGAGGAAACTGAGGCATAAAGAGGTGAACTGATTTGTTCAGGGTCACACAAATATTGTGTCTGAAGCTGAATTTCATCTTAGGTATTCCTAACTCCAGACCCAGCTCTCTATCTACTCTGCCACTTAGCTGTCTCCAGATTCCTGTGAAAGGGAAGTACCTCTCAAAGTATTTTATTCTATTTTATTCTATCTTTGGATAGTTCAAACTGTTGGAATTACTTTGTTTAATTTACTTTGTTTAATTTGTTTCTTTGTAACTTCCAACCATTGCTTCTAGTTCTTAACTCTTAAGTTAAATAGACTAAGTCTCATCTTTCCAAAATTTGAGGACAGTTAGTTTAGAATCCCCCCCCCCCAACTTTCTTCTCCAGTATAGGTACCTTTAATTCTTTATTAAGTTCTTAAATAGTATGAAATTAAGGTCTTTTAATATAATATCAATATTCTTATCATTACTCTTCAGCATATCAATGTCCTCTTATACAATATAGTACATAGAATTCAAAGCCATATTTCAGAATTGGTCAAACAAAACTACATCACTTCTAATATAGACCAAAATCTCAAATAACTTTCTATGACACCATATTATAATGCTATTGGAAACATGGTATGTACTGATAAATACCCATATATAATTTTCACGCAAACTACTAACTGTTCATCTTGTATTTGTAAAGTGAATTTTTGAACCCCCAAATTTTATCATATTGGATTAGGTCTAATATAATTTTAGCATTCTGACTTTGTATATAAGATTCTGTAATTATAATGTCATTAATATCTATCTATAACAATATCCATATAAAGCCTAGATCTAGCTATAGATTTATAGGATATACAAATGTAAATATAGGTAGGTATAGGTATAAAGACTCAGAGATAAAAATAGAATTTCTATTATATGTTACACTCATGTATCTATCAAACTCTGTTATGCAAATGTACACATACTCTATGTGTGTCTTTATGTGTGTAAACTAATACAAGACCAAATGCAAAGATCCCTTGGGTACTTGTGACTTCTTTTCAACTGACATAGGTCTATTAAATATTACTCTTTCTATCAAGTCTTTCACTTAATCTACTTAACTACTATTGCTTAAACTACATCTCTTCATTTTATGCAAAACATTAGCAGAAGAAACGGTTAGGTGCTTTGGCAAAAATCTAGTAAATGACATTTGTGTATTCTCCTCATCTATAAATCTAGTAATTATGTTCAGAGAGGAATGAAGAGGAAATAGTATAGCACTATGAAGACTACACCATTTTTGAATACTATTTTCTTTTCAATATATTTCCTAATCATGTCATTAATAATGGAATAAGTATAATTTTATTTTATCAGAAACAAGTCAAATCTATGGTCTTAAACTTTATGAATTCCATTATTTTCCTCTTCACCCTTTTTCTGGGGGGGTGGAGGGATTGGCATATTTACTTATCTCCAAATCTATAGTATCTTTCCCATTCTTTCTACTCATCAGAAGATCACTAATAATGATTCACTAATTCTATCCACAAGTCCTTTTAGCACATGAGATATGGTATATCTAGGCCTAGTGATCTGAACTAATGGAAAGAAGCTAAATGTTTTCTTATTATCTTCCTACTAATCTGAATACCAAATAGTTATTAACCCCCTTTTTCTGGCTTTTCCAAGGATCATTCTACTTGATATAGAAAACAGGTACAAAATAAAAATTGAAGACCTGTGACTTCTTTTCCTTGTATTTTGCTAATTATAAAATCTATCTTGCTAATATTAATTATAAATATAGGACTTCAGTGAGGAGCTGCTTAGGATAAGTTGTCCTAATGCCCATAAAGCATAAGGAAAAATAGGCTTGTACTTTCCCACTGTTCTGACCTAGGGTAACCCTATTTCAAACAGTTAATGTTCACAACTTCTTTTTGGATAAATCTTCCTACTATCTATAGTTGTCACTGAGTCATTCCCCTTCTACTATATGTAACTAGTTGACCCAGTTTCTGTTTCCAATAAACTCCCCTTACCCAAGTCTCACCCAAATCTGGTAGAGATAAATGAACCCCCCCCCCCAATGTCTCTAATTCCTTTCAGTCTGATTAGGAATGACCCTTCCAACATCTGGTAACAATTACCTATTTTCTACCAAGTCTATTTTTAGGGTAAGTAACTTAGTTATGTGAATTCCAACTCTGAGTATGGTTTTTCTCCAACAAATCTCCTGCCCTCAACACTATATGAGTTTCTTGCAAGCATGGGAATAAAACTGTCTTTTTTTATGTTGCCATATAATGCATTTATGTGTGTTTTCTCCCTTTGTCTGCTTACTATATGAGATAAGTTCCTGTTGTGTCACTTTCGCAAGTAAAAATCCCTATAAATTCAAGTTGTTGCTTTAACCTGAGTCATGAGATCAAATACAGAGATTATTATATTTCATTAAACATAAGCAGTAATCATATGCCCTGCTATTTTCCCCAGTATAATAAAGAAATTGTTGTTATTTTTAACTTTCCTTGATAGTCTCATTACTCTAAGTACAAGCACTATTAACACTAATTTTACATTATTATGGTATAGTTTTGCATTTAAGCACCATTACTTATCCTTGAATTTTTCATTTTTATGTTTCTTTTTAAAATGACAACTCTCCTCTCTTCATCCAAGGATCATAATCTTTGGAGTAAAAACCTGTTCATGACTATATTTCTCTTACTACAAATTCAGAGCTTAATTCATTACTCCTACTGGAATAATTCGGCTCCAAGATACTATGACCAGAGAATGTGGGGGAAGAGAGAGAAATGTGTCCCCCTTGCTGTCCTCGTGAGAGAAGTCATCAGCGTCCACAAAACTCCTAGTTTCAGGTATGCCTTAACTCTCCTTGGCTTTAGCAAATTGAATTTTTTTCCCTTAAATTTTATTATGAGTTGACCTAATAAAAATGGATAGAATTGGGAAAGGACAATATAATCTGATAAGAAAAACAATAAGAGAGGTTGTCAAAAGTTGGTGGTAGAAAAATGTTCTGGAAGTACCAGTGGAAAGTAACAAGCATGCTACCTCTCCTGGTCCTATGAGATAGAAGGTATTGAAAAAGGATTGGCCTTCCTTGGAGAATATCGAAAGAAATATGGTATCTTTAGGGGAGATCCAAGCTTCATTTAATTCAAGGACATAGAATGAGTGCTTAAGGAAAAACGAAAGGGGCTAGAGGAGCTTGTTTAGAATACAATGGATCTTCCAAAGGATATATATATATATATATTACTTGTAAAAGGAAATTAATAAGGGGCAGTTACATGGCACAGTGGATAGAGCACCAGCCCTGGAGTCAGGAGTAACTGAGTTCAAATCCAGCCTCAGACACTTAATAATTACCTAGCTGTGTGGTCTTGGGCAAGCCACTTAACCCTATTTGCCTTGAAAAAAACTAAAACTGGATGCTATAACTAGATGATAAGAATTTGGAAGACAGGCAATTAGGATAAGTTAAATAGATTTTGTTCATGGAAGGGAGAGCAAAATGAGAAATCCCTCTCCACTCAATTACATTATAATATTTCTATCAATCTCACCAACAAGCAACTTCCTCCAGTGGAGAATTCAGATCATCTAGCAAGGGATAAGAAATAGAATTGGGGGGGGGTGGAGGAAAATTGGAAATGGAGAAATGGGGAATGGAAGAGAGAAAAAAACCTGTCCCTATAAACCTCAATTTCAGATAATCTCTAATATTCAATCCAGAACAATCTATTTAGATGAACCCATCCATTAGTTAACCATAAAGATATAAGGGTAGTTATTTTGATAAAGTAGAAAGAATATTTAATTTGTGTAATAAAAATTTATTTTTTTCTCCAAGTCACATATATCTTACTTTCTTTTTAAAAGAAAATTCAAGGGTAAAGGTTGATGAGATTGTTTCTAATTGATGGGATCATAATTCCATTTAATATCATTCTAGTTATTTTAGAATTCCAATAAGATTATCAAAGAAATTTTAGAAGTCATAATTAGTTATCCTATAAGATATAATACCACATATATGTCTTTATAAAATTATTAATTTTTAACACAAACAATGCTTTTTCAAAAATTTACTTGCAATGAAGTTTTAATTTTTTAATGATTTTTAAAAATTTTCACTATGTCTGAATAGCAATAGGTAGTAAAGTGAAGTTACTATATTTGAAATCAAGAAATTTTAAATTTCTACTGTATTCAGGACACTAGTTGCTAGAGAAACAATGACAGAATGAAACCTGTCATGCTTTCAAGGATGTTACTAAGGAAAAACAACAAATAAAGGTAAATAAATATAAGACAATTTGAAGAGGGAAAAGAATACTAACAATTTTGGAGATGAGCATTAACAACAGGAAAGCCTTCACATGTGAAGTTATATTTGAATTCTGAGAGTCAGAGTTGAGGAATCAGTACTTTCTAGTCACATAGGAATACCTTGTGAAAAGCATAAGGAGAAACAAGACAGGAAATGGAATTCAGTGAACAGCTACTAGGTTAATCTTGTTTGAGTGTACATAAAATTCATGAAAGAGAATAAAATGATGGTAAAGGTAGGTTGTAGAGAAAGGGCGTAGTTCCTTTCTTTCAGAAATTTGCTTTGTTTCATCACCAAAGATACCAATTTAAAAGTCTTCATTTAATCCTGAAAATATAATTTTGAGGGAGGAAAGAGATATGGAAGGAGGTGAAGAACATCAGTTTAAGGACTAGTTATATGTCTAAGGAATACAAAGATTAACCTATAATAGATATTACATCTTATGAAAGTAAATCATAGAGAGCTATTTTCAGTAGATTTACTGATAACCTTGTCTACAAATGCTTCTAGGTCACTTTCTATTAACTTTTGGAGAACATTAATCAGGCTCAGTCTACTGGGGCTAATTTTTATTATTGATTTTTTTTACCTTTGCTTTTTCTTTGAAATGTACTAAAATGTGTTTCATCTATGTCTTTGTGTTAACTGATACCAGGAGGTCCAACATAATTTTTTGGCTTTATTCTGAACTTAAAAGACATAATAAATAGGTTATAAAAAACACCAACATGGGCATTTAAAGTATATTACTTTTAAATGAAATAAACTCAGAAACCACTGCAGTTTTTTCTGTTAGTTCCACATATTGTATATATACTTATTATATTATTTTAAATGTCTAATTGAAAACATCAATATTATATACATTTTGAAAGCTATAATTTTTGTACATTTAATTATATACATTTAAATTAAAATAAAATACACATTTGGGGCAGCTAGGTGGCACAGTGGATAAAGCACTGGCCCTGGAGTCAGGAGTACCTGAGTTCAAATCCGGTCTCAGACACTTAATAATTACCTAGCTGTGTGGCCTTGGGCAAGCCACTTAATCCCATTGCCTAGCCAAAACCTAAAAAATAAAAAATAAATTAAAAAAGTAAAAAAATAAAATACACGTTTAAGAACTGTGCTTTCATTATTTTATGGAACTCCTCACAAAGGAACCTTCCTTTAACAATATAGAACATCAGCTGTTCAACAATGTACAATCCTAGAGAGAGTGTGTGGGTAACAGGAAAGGTTAAGTAGACCTGCTCAGAGTCACAGAGACTGTTTATGTCAAAGGTAGGGCTTGAAACCAGGTTCTTCTGACTCTGAGGTCAGCTCTCCATACACTTTCTATGTTGTTTCTGTTCTCTAGCTTCCTTTTTGGCTACTATAACAATCTTGGATTTTGTCAGTGTGGACATTGTCTTCACTGTTGTGGTTCACAACTCATCTATGATGTCAAAAACATGATCAAGATAGCTGTAGAAGGAAAATCTATCTTCCCACTGCCAAAGGGAATGGATTCTGAACTGAGTAACGATGATCCTTGTAGTCAGATACCAGCTCATCATTGGATCTTATACAAAGTTCTTTCAAGGGGCAGCTAGGTGGCACAGCGGATATAGCACTGGCTCTGGAGTCAGGAGGGCCTGAGTTCAAATCCTGCCTCAGACACTTAATAATTACTTAGTTGTGTGACCTTGGGCAAGTCATTTAACCCTGCTGACATACAAAAACCTAAAAAAAAGAACCAACAATTTAGCAGGATATGCCATTATTTATGCTCCTCTGTGATTGCTTTTAAGCATTCATGCAATCTCCATGTCATAATAAGCTCTTAGAGTAAGACTTTTGCAGAGAAGATATATATATATATATATATAGTATGTATATATGTGTGTACACATATACACATGTGTGCATATACATAAGCACAAATTGACATATGATGTGATATGATATGATAGAATAAAAACATGTAATTAAAATGGTAATCAGGCATTAAAAAATAAACCTTGATGAAATATAGGTCTAAGAATACCTATTCTCAATTTTATATTAGATAACAGATATTACTCTTTATAGTTTTTGAATATCAGCACATGTGAATGGATCCAACCATTCTGGAGAGGAATATGAAACTATGCCCAAAGAGCAATTAAACTGTTAATACCCTGAGAGAGAAATTCTAATTCTAGGTCTATATTAAGAAGAAATTATAAAAAAAATTGGACAAGTCCCATATATTCCAAAACATTCATAGCAGCTATTTTTGTAGTGGCAAAGAATTGGAAACATAGGAGATGTCATCAATTGGGGAATGGTTAAACAACTTATGGTATATGAATATTAAGGAATATTATTGTTCTATAAGAAACCACAAATGTTTAGTCTCTAGAGAAGCATGGAATGAATTACAGGATCTGATGCTGAGCAAATGTAGCAGACCAAGAGAAAAATGTATACATTACCAACAACATTGTGAGTTGATCAACTCCTCTCAGCAGTTCAAAGATCAAGGACAACTCTATTTGACTGACTATGAACAATGCTATCCCCCATCCAGAGGAAGAAAAAGAAACAAAAAAAAATCTTCAGAATCTGATGAACACTGCATTCATCTTTTTAAAAATATCTCTTATGTATTTTTTTCCCTTGATCCTAATTCCTTATACCCAAATAAACATGTTTAACACAAATGTTTATGTACAATATTAACCTGATTGTTCATCACTGAGGGAAGGGGGCTGGGAAGGGAAAGTGGAAGGAAATTTTGCAACTTAAAAATATGTATATGCACATGGATGAATGTTCAAAATTTTTCATATGTATTTGGAAAAATTAAATATCAATAAAAATGAATATCATCATAGACTTTTGTCATTCTTTTCTTGTGTTAGACCTTACTCACCATCAATGGGAATCAAGAGAGATTGATGCATGGATGAGAAAGATGTGAAATCTTCCCCCCAACCTCAAGGCAATACAATCTTCACAAAGCAGATTTTCAATCTTTAACAATTAGAAAAAAATGCATAATTGGTTTGCTTAAAGCAGATTCATTCCATTCCTCTGCTTTTTTTGAACATACATACACACACACACACCTACATCATGGAATAATGGAATAACCTGGATGTACTTCATTCGTAGTTCTTTTAGAGCTATCATGCTTTTGTTTTACATATTGACAATACGTTTAGCTTTTTTTAAAAAAATGATACAGGATTTCTAGGATATATATTAAATCTTGCTATCAGTGCTGGTGTCACTGTATTTTATCCTCTCTCTGCATGCTCTTAAAAGACCAACTGTACTCTTCAGTTTGCTAACACTAGTTTCCCTAGCTGCAGCCTCTCAAAGATTCATCCCCCAAGCAATGTGCTGCAATTTAAAAATAAAAATTGTACATTCAAATAGACCTTTCATTCTTAATCTTATGCTGGAGGATTGAAGAACTATCTCAGTATGTTTAGATTGAATATATAGAATTACTACCCTGTTTAATTTAAATTATACTCATGCACATATACATACATACATACACATGTAAAGTTCTTGAAATATAGAACTCAAAAAAGGAAGATAAACTGGACCAAGGATTGTCTATTCAAGGCTATGTTGGAAAAAAATCATTTCTTTATCAGTTTCCCACCTATACCTTAACATTTTCACTGTTATTAATAGCATCACCACCTTTTTTGTCACTCAGACGCCTATCCTTGGAATCATGTGTGTACCAGGTCTGCTGGTACATTCTAAAGGAACAATCACAGATTTCCTTCCCTTTCTTTGCAAAGTTTGAGTCAATTAAGTAATGCTCCCCCAGGATGTGCTACCCAGCATATCCAGAAAACTTACTTTGCAGACCTGGACAGCAAGATGACTTTGTGGTTGAGCTATTGGGTCTGGAGTTAGAAGAAATTGAAATCAAATATAGTCTCAGATGTTCAAGGTGTGTGTGTGTGTGTGTGTGTGTGTGTGTGTGTGTGTGTAAGTGTGAAATTGCCTCAGTTTCCTTAACTGTAAAATGAAGATCAGAATAGTATTTACCTGAAAGTGTAGTGGAGGTCAAATGAGATAATATTTGTAAAGTGCATAGCAACCACTTAATAAATTCTTGTTCCATTCGATTTTCCCTCATCTCTTCTAACACTTACTTTACTTGACTTTCTTTCCTTTGCTTCAAGCTATATTCAAGTCTGACTTTATACCTTTCAAACATAAGTCCTTCCCTTCACTTTCACTAGTATAGTATAGTAAATCTATACACTGGTCCCTACTTTCACTCAGGGTTTTCTCTTGGATTTTTATAGCAGACTCCTAAATATTCTATTTCTAGTCTATTGCCTTTTTAGCCTATCCTTCCCATTGCTGCCCATGTGGTTTTTTCTCCCTAGGGTAGAGATACAAAATGTCACAATTAAGGAACATCCCATTGCTTTAAAAAATGAAACCCCTAACCCCAAATTCTGATTCCTATCTGTCTCTAATGACTTGTATATCTTATTTCAAATTTTTCCCTTACGTGTATTTGGTGATGATATCAGTAAAATGTATTTCTTTAAATCACCATTCTCATTCTATCCTCTCCTATTTTCATAAATTTGTTCATTTTGAGTCTAACATTTAAAAGAGAATCTCATGCTTTCCTCTTCTTGCTAAGTCCCTCAATTTCATCAAGGACCAATTTAGATGCCAATAAAGGTAAAGGACATCTGTTTATTTCCTCCACAATAGAAAAACATTTAAATCACAAAAGACTTAAGAGCTTCCAATAACAAATATTAGAAAATGTAAAGTTAAAATGTCATCATCCAAACTATCTCAGGAGGAAAAAGCCCTTTGTGACATTGCTGGAAATATATTTTACATTCCCCTGCATTATCAGAGGAACACAAAATGCAGAACTTGTGACCAGCCAGGGATGACCAGTATCTTTATAATATTGAGTCAATAAAATTATTAGGCATCATTAGTCACAGTCTTGAGATAAAGCTACTGTTCAGAATTTTCTACTGCTTCTCTTAAAGAAAAAGTATAAAATTATATGTCAAAATTGTTGATGGTTCCATAAAACCTTTTAATGTTAATATTGGATTTACCTTCATAGAAAAAAAAAATATATATATATATATTTACACATATAAAACCTATTGAGTCCATATATTTATATCTTCCAATTATTTATCATTCTATGTACCTATATATTGATCTAACTATCTAGACAGAAAAAAATATAAAGGTCATCTTATCCAATGCCCTTAGTTTTCACAGGACAAAACTGAGGTCCAGAAAAGTTATGTTATTTGCCCAAGGTCACATACTTGGAATTTAAAACTGGCCATTCTCACCTCTGCATAATACTACCCTCATATATTAGGGGATAATTCTTTCCTTGGGGGTGTAGGGCGTTTTTAGGGAAGACAAAGTGTCTCAGGTGTTGAGGGTGGCTTAGATCTTTTCAGGGCTGCTCATCTACTTTTGGTGTCTACCTTCACTGGACTCTCACCTATGGCTACAAGAAAATGTAGCATGCAAAACAGTCACACTCCAGTAAAACATTTCAGTAGATGGGCTAAACTAGACTGAAGGTAATCAAGGGGTCTCAAAACCATCAGTAAGTTGTAGGAGGTCTACCCAAGGCATGTGAAGACCTCCCCTGGTGAAATGGGCATACCAGAACAATTTCTAACAACAACCATAAAGGCAGCTGAAGCAGATACTGTTCAGAAGATGCCAAGGTCATCCACTGTATCTCCAGCCATCAGGAGATGTCTTGACTCTATTCTGGCACTGGATTGTGATGACTCTGGAAAAGAGAGGGAGGACTACAACTCTGTGCAACTCTGTTTCACTTAAATTCAATTTTCGCAGAAATCAAAATATACCACCCATATCATTTTACCATTCCATTTTCAAAGTCATGTGGTGACAGACAAGTGAGGAAGCAGCAGTTGTGGATTCATTGGGAGCTGGAGTCCTAAATCTGCTCAAAGGCAGACCTCGTCATAGAGACATCTCTTTGTTTTCAATTCCATTCCTCCCAAGGGCTCCCTGCCTTACTTGGTAGTCTGAGCCAATTCTAGTATTAATGTCACCCAGAATTATAAGCTTGTCTGCTTTCAAATCCTACTGCAGCTTCCAGTGAGATGTTGGAAACAAAAGTAGCAAGGTCACTTTAATACTGAAGACATGCATCTCATGACCTTCTCACCACTAACAATTCTTTTCCTTTTACCTATATGCAATAAAACTTCATCTATGCACCTTTGTAGCAAACACTGGTATTAAATAAGCTATATGATTGTAAGGAGAAGAATTAGAAAGGATGTGAAAGTGAAATGTGTGGTGCAGAATGCTGGACTGATCATAAATTTATCCTTTCCAAGCTAATGCAGTGGCCCTGAGGAAAAGTAACTATTGGAAGAATTAATATCAACAGATTAGAGCTAACTTGGAGGAAAAGTTGAGTCAACACACAGTTGGGCAGCTTTCAGAGATCTGGTGTACCGTGTTGCATTTGCTCATTTGGGTCAGAACACTTGAAAATATTAAGACTGATTTGATGAAAATGATGAGGAAATACAGAAGCTGCTAAATGAAAAAAAAAAGAGAACTACACAGGGTTAACTACCAGGATATTTTATCCATCTCTAAGAAAGCAGTAATTACTTCCATCAAAAACAGAGTATAAGTAAATCTTAGAGAGATGCAGGATTCTTGGATCAGTAAGAAGGCAGATGAAATTCAGTTGTTTTTTATTTTTTTGCAGATAGTAACAATCCAGAGTGCTTTTATTATATTTTAATGACTATTTTGGATCAAAGACCAATGGTTTATCCCAACCACTCAATGCTTATGAAACCTCATTGAATACTAATAGGGATATGATCCTAGAGAGATAGACGGATCACTTCTATATTGTTTTCAACAGGCCATTATCAATCAATGCTGAAGTCATTGACTATATATCTCAGGGTAAAGCACTTACATGATAGTCAGAAGAAGGGATACAAGATCTCTCTTCAGAACTTTAGAATTCACATGAGAAATACTGGCACAGGACTGTTCAACATGGTTTGCCCTCATCAGAGAAGGTCCTGAGCTCTATGAATAAAGCACAATTGAAGTAGCTCAAAAAATGAGAGATGCAAAAATTAAGAGAATCTCCCAAATGTTCATATGGTTTATTTGTACTATATTGAGCTTGTACTGGTCTGATCAGTCAGTCACAGTTGGAAAGCATGTAACTTGGCTCTAACTTGGAGATGTCCTCTTGGAGAATGGACAACAACCAACCAATTCTTACTTCCAAATAATCTTATTAAGTAGTTCTAGAAAACAGTTGATATTGCTGACCCAGTGGGTGAATTGAGCATTTGAAATGAAGCAAAATGGTAAAACTCAGAAACTATAAATGGTATAGGATGCTGGAATTGGAACTGTAAGGGAAATTAGGAAATGGTTAGCATTGGTTCTAAAAAATGTTTAGGGACAGGTAGGTGATGTAGTGGATTGAGCACTGGTCCTGGAGTCAGGAGGACCTGAGTTCAAATTCAGTCTCAAACACTTAATAATTGCCTAGCTGTGTGACCTTAAGCAAGTCACTTAACCCCATTGCCTTAAATAAGTAAAATTTGAAAAAAAAGTTCTAAAAATGTTTCTTTCAAGGAGAAAGAAGCTTTTTTAAAGTATTTTATTTATTTTTACACCTACATGCAATGGTAGCTTTCAACAATCATTTTTGGCAAGGTTTTGAGTTTCACTTTTTTCTTCCTCCCTTCTTTCCCTCCTTTTCCTCTAACAAAAAAGCAATCTAATATAGTCTCTCTCTCTCTCTCTCTCTCTCTCTCTCTCTCTATATATATATATATATATATATATATATATATATATATATATATTAGATATAGATATAGATATAGATGTAGATATAGATGTAGATGTAGATGTAGATGTAGATATAGATGATATAGATATATAGATATGTGTGTGATGATAAACATAAATCCTCATTAATCATGTTGTAAAGAAAGAATCAAATTAAAATAGGAGATAAAGTAGAGAGAAAAATATAACACATATGACAACTTTTAAAAATTGAAGACAGTAATCTTTGGACTGCATTTAAACTCTATAATTCCTTCACTGGATATGGATGGTATTTTCTATCATGTCTTTTAAAATTGTCTGAAACATTTTAGAAAGTGCAGTATTGAGTTTCTAGGTGCTAGTTTGGTTTTTTTGGTCATCCCCTTTATTAATTTATTGACCCTACTTATCCTACACTGTGACCCAAGTTTTTAAGGTCAACAGATTGGATGGAGGATTAAAAATTTAACTTTTCAGAGGAATCTGTGGAAGCCTACCATACAACTTTTGATAGTGATAAAATAGTAGCCTCATCACTACAGGTGAATGTCTTTCAATAGCACTCATGAGAAACTATGCAAAAAATGTTTTCTTTAGTTACTAATTGTTACTAATTTGTTTTAGCACAATAAATCCAGTTATTATCTTTTCTGACTTCTCAGGCTGTTTATTTGAAATCTAACATTTGTCCCATGATCCAGTCATGAGAGCCATAGTTTGGATCAACATTTATAGAAAATCCATTTTTTATTGAATTGAATCTTCTTAATCTCTATCAGGGCTCATATACATTGTATCGACCTGTGACTTCAGAATATAGTAGATAATGAGTAATAATTGACTTGAAGATATACCATTGACAAACAACTATATGCCAGAGATCAAGGGAAATTATGTAAGTGATCATGAACTATATTGTACTAGATTGTCACTAGACTGATTCTGAGTGTTACATTTATAAAATAAAACACATTTTAACAAAAACAACCTCGGAAAGGGAACTTGGAGTCATTATGGAATCCACTGTCTAAAAATATTAGCCAAAGCCTAATAATCTTTTTTTTTGCTTATTAAATTGGATAGCTATTTACAACCAAAATGTGTTCAAATCACTTAAACTCTCTGATTCCTAAATGAGGTTGGGGCTGGATGTTCTTTAAGTTTCC
The DNA here is from genome assembly GCF_037893015.1 of Macrotis lagotis. NCBI lineage: Eukaryota > Metazoa > Chordata > Mammalia > Peramelemorphia > Peramelidae > Macrotis > Macrotis lagotis. The sequence goes on along the minus strand of NC_133666.1, from coordinate 538,374,141 downwards.
TTCAATTTCAAAATATAGCATTCTTCTAATTCCATGAAGAGGTCGGTGGAATGGGAGGAAAAGAAAGAGAATATAGCACCTACATTATGCAGATACTGTGCTAGGCATTTTATAAATATTGATCCTAACAACCATTCTTGGGGGGTAGGTGTTATTATTATCACCTCCAATTTATAGTCTAGGCAATTGAAGTCAACAATTATAAAAGTTGCCTGGGTCACACAATTAGTAAGTGACTCAGACTAAATTTTAACTCATGTCTTCCTGCCTCCAGGATGATCATTCCATCCAATGTGCCACTTTAATATTTTCCTCCTATATTTCTGTCAATAGGTGTATCTAGGTAACTCAGTGTATTCCAGGCAGACTCAACTTCAAATCTAAGTTCAAATCTGGTTTCATATGTGATTTTGGGTAAGTCATTTAAACCTAGATGCTTCAGTTTCCTTATCTGTAAAATCTGGAGAAGGAAATGGCAAACCACTCCAGTATCTTTGGCAAGAAAACATGAATAGGGTCACAAAGAGTTGAAAATAACTAAAACAACTGAACAAAAAAAAAGAAAATTCCTATCAATAGTTTTCTATACTATGATGATTGCCCATTTCTTTGCCCATGCCCCATATACAAACATATACACATATAAAAGACCCTTTAATTACATGTATACCTCATTCTTTCTTAGAAGTCATCATAGCTATGTTGTAAGAGTATTTTATAATGGAGTAATATTGGTTCTAGCATTGTATTTTTCTTTGTGTTTTTGATAGAATTTAATACCTGGTCATGATTATGGAGTGGATGAAAGAAAACTAGAATAGGAGTCAGAAGAACCAAATTCAAGCTCTACCTCTACCATTACTAGCCTTTGGCCTAGTAAATCATCCCACTCTTCTGAAACTTAGTTTTGCTCTGTACAATGAAAATGATAATATTTACAAATCTAACTCACACTTATTAAATTGTAAAATGAAATATACAAAACTTTACTAATAAAATGTAATTAATAGTATTTTAATGAGGACTCTCACATAGTTCTTCATTTATATTTCTCCACAGACACATATTCTTGGGAGTATTATAATTGTATATCTCTGTATATCTACCTCATCCCCAAAATTGTATTGTAAGTTCCTCAAGGGCAAAAAGTTCTGTTTTTTTCATGATGCAACTATTATAGTCAATGTACATAAAAAACCTTTGGTATGTACATTAAATTATTCTCAATTGTAAACAATTAAGAATAGATTGCATAAAGCATAAAATTATGCTATTTCTACTTACAGTTAACATAGAGTAGTGAGTTTATTAAAAATTCCAAAGTCTCATGATGTTTTAGTGTGGGTAGTCCCCGATTTTTATTTCAATAGGATGGAATGACTCTTTGTGAGCTTTGCTCATTCATTTTTACAGGAGGACTGAGATAAGGAAATGATTAGTTAGCAATCCCTAAATTTGCTTAGCTTCCCATAATGAATTCTTTAAATCTAACTCAGCTGTTCTTCAGATACTGGACATGCAGTTCATCATCTGACCTGCACCTGAAACCTTTCCAATTTGGCAGTTGTGCCAGCACTTAACTTCTTTGGCATCGCCTTTGAGAAGGCAAGGTCACCTCTAATAGACATCAAAGGCATCAAAGGAGGACTTTTATGTAGGACATTTTGGTAGAGGGACTCTGTGCCTGACCAGTGACTCCTTGAGTCATAACAATAAAATCACCAGCCCAGGTCCCATTATTATCCCATTACAAGCATAAGGGTACTTTTGAACATCAGAGAATATTACAACATTATCCATTGGGCTACCTGTATACATAAGTTTTTAAAAAGAATTCAGAAGATATTTAAAAATCCTGGATAAATTGTATTATTTTTAATATGCATGGGGCAGCTAGGTGGTTCAACAGATAGCATACTGGTTCTAAAATAAGAAGAACATTCAAATATGACCTCACTAAATCATTATTGAATATATAAAATTAAAAATAAAATTCAGGAAACATAGATGTCCTTAATTATATAACTAGTACAAATGACAGAAATGATGCTGAAGCAAGAGATATTAGCAAATATATTTAGTTAAAAAAAGTCATTTTTATAGGAGGCAAACAGTGCCTTCATGATCATAAGACATGTAACTTGGTCTCTATCTTATATACTCTGTGGTATAATTTGAGAAAGGTAATAAGTAGATGTTTATTAGGCTAAGGTAGTAGACATAGAGCTGGATTTATAGTAAAAAAAAAAAAAAAGGCCAAAATCAAGGCAAGCAACTGACAGCCAAGTTGACTGCGGGACAGTGGGAAAGCCATATAACACTTGTGACTCAGGCAAATCTCCAATCCTTTAAGTTGCAGAGCAGGTTCAGATCTAGATTAAAAGGGAAAATTTTCTCAGTGGGAATTTCTTATAATGTTAAAATTACAGATCCATTTTTAAAAATGTAGACTTCTGAAAACTTGTGTCAGTTAAAAATATAAGTTAAAATTAGTTTCTTAAAATATATGTACCATAAACAATCACCTAAGTGAATATAATGGGAAATTTTAGTAAGAAAAATAAAAGTTTTGTTTTATGTTGAATCGGTATACAATTAAACTGTCATCTTGGAGTATGGTATACTGGTTGGGTAATCTCATCGAACTCTTTTTCTCTACCTCTCTTTATATTTGTCATACAAACTTTGAAACAAAAGAAAATCACTTTATAGACCCCAAACTAACAATAATGAATCTAATGTTGTGCTTCACTAGAGCAGAAAAGTGAGATGCTGTATATTCTTCCTAGGTTTTGATTTGGTAAGTTTTAATGGACTTAGGGGGAAATTATCCTGCCTTCTCTCTCCCATTTCTGAGAATGGGAATGGCTGTTTTGGAATCTTTTCTTGGACATTTTAGAGAAGACTTGAGTTTAGAAAATGGCTAATTCAGGCAAAATTGGATGACTACATCCCTAGTTATTTTGCTCCAAACTCTCTCACTGACCACCCTCAATACCCAAAGGCAAGATTTTTCAACTGTGTGACTGGAACAATTACAGAGCAGGTAAAGTACCTTCTCCTCTGTGGGGTCATTTTATTATTCCTCCCCATTTTTCAGCCTCCCCATTCCACCTTTTAAGTATTTTCTCTTACACATAAACAGAAATTAATGGATAGGAATATATTTATGTTAATTGGAAAAAATATAAGTATTTCAAGAATTGTCATTTAGTAAATCTTTGCTAAAATATATTTTCATATTAATGTGAAGGATTTCAACACAAGACAAAAAATAAATAGCTGCTTTCTTTTAGAATATAAAGTATTTGTTTTCTTATAATCCTATGTTGATGTTTTTTGAAATACACAGCTCTATATTGTTAAATGATTTTAAAAATAGCAAGAAAATTAAAAGAATAAAAAAATCACTGATCAGTCTGTTCAATATGTAACAGCTCAATATAGTCATTTGTTCAGAGTAAAATTTTCTAGTTTCACTCATCCCCAGTAGGTAATATTAAATTTAAATATTTTTAATTTGACCCACATACCTAGAAAACATACCATATGCAAATTGACTTTTATTAATAAGAACAACTATAATTATTACTCTAACAGTTATGCAGTACTTAATGATTGATCTTACAACTACTCTGTGAGGAAGGAATTGATTTACTGAGAATGAGAGGGTGAACATTATTGCTTTAAGGAGAAAAGATAAGGTTCCAAAAAGGGTTCTTAGAAATGTGATAAAGTCAATCATTCAAAAGATCATAATTGCACACGTGGAAATGTTCTTTCTTTTTCTTTTGTAATTAAGTTTAAAATAAGCAAAAAATTTACAAACAAAAAAAATCAGAAGTCATTAAGTGTACATTGTGTTAGATCTTGAGAATACAAAGAAAATTGAATTATCTCCTTCCCACAGGGAGCATACATTGGATTGGGCACCTAGGACCCCAATTAGTATGACTAATGAACCTCCCTGAAGTGGTAACATATTCAAAAAGACACTAATCAAAGGTATAATTATGTAAATTTCAGTAATTAGTTCTAGCTCAATGGAATGAAGAGGCCAAATTTGAATAAAGGGACCATTTAAGGAGATTCATCATTTTTTAGTGAATACTCAGGCCACACACACACACACACACACACACACACACACACACACACACCACAGATATGTATGTTTATATGGATGTATATGTGTGTATGCATATAAATGAATACAGAGTAGACAAGATCAATTTGTAAGTTGGGTATGGGTCCACTGTTTGAAAAAAACTGGGAAAAGTCTTGAATAGTTGTTAGGTACTTTTTTTTAAATCTTACTATTTTTCCCTGAATTATTGTAGAAATATTTTTTTATAAAATTTTCTCCCTTCTCTCCCTCCTCTCCAAGGCAGGAAGCAATTTTTTAAAGGTTATACATGCTCAGTCATATTAAACATATTTCCATATTAGTAATGTTGTGAAAGAAGAATCAGTACAAAAAGGGAAAATAAACAAAAAAACCCACAAATTTTAAAAACTGAAAATAGTATGCTTCATTCAGACTCCATAGTTCTTTTTCTGAATGTGGATGGTATTTTCCACCACAAATGTTTTAGAATTGTCTTTGATCATTATATTGTTGAGAAGACCTAAGCCTGGCATAGGTAATCATCTCACAGTGTACAAAATTCTCCTGGTTCTGCTCACTTCACTCAGCATCAGTTTATGTTAGTCTCTGCAGGTTTCTTTTCTGAAATCAATCTGCTCATCATTTCTTACAGAACATAAAGAATGTATCTTATAGATTCATTATATTCATATACCACAACTTGTTCAGCCATTCCCCATTAGATGGATATTCCCTCAATTTCCAGTTCTTCACCACCACAAAAGAGTTGCTTTAAATATTTTTGTATATGTGGGTCCTTTCCCCTTTTAATAATCTCTTTGGGATGCAGACCTAGTAGGAGTATTGCTGGATCTAAGGGTATATATAGTTTTATTGTCATTTGGGCATAATTCCAAGAACAGTTGGATCAGCTCACAATTCCACCAACAGTAAGTTAGTGTCCCAGTTTTCCCACAACCTCTCCAACAAATGTATATTATCCTCTTGACCTTGGAACTGTGACTGGGCCCCTTTTCCATTGTGAAGACAGCAAAGAATGTAAAGAGGCAGGAAAGGAAAGGGAAAGAGAGAAAGAAAAGGAAGGGGGGACGGAAGGAAAGAATGTTTATTTGACTTCTTTGTAGTTATTTTGTTAGTGTTGATGTTTTACACATGGTTGTTTCCATGCTATCATCTATATTAGACTGTGAGCATCTTGAAAGAAGGAATATTGGGGGGGGTTGCTGGGAATGGGAAAGGATTTCTTTTTATTCCCCACAGCTTACTTTAGTGCCTGGGTTGTAGATTCTTAGTAAAAAGTTCTTGTTTGTTAAACGGTGGGGAAAAAGAAGATATTTATAATAGAAATTCACATTTTTCCTCTCACCTCTACATGTGGAAGTGCTCATTGTAGTTGATGTTTGTGAAGTTCAGAATTTTTTTTATAAGAGTCAAGGATGACCTTAAGGATTGCAAATCTAGAAGACCAGAAGGTTAGTAGTGACCTTGACAGAAACAGGGTGAGTTCTGCTTTAGACATGTTGAGTTTGAGATATCTATGTGATATGCATCAGTAAATGTCTAATTAATTGGCAGCTGGTGATAAATGACTGGAGCTCAATAGAACAACTAGAGCTGAGAAATTAGATAGGTGCCATTTGCACAGTCATGATAATTAAGCTCATGAAAGTTGATGAGATCATCAAAGCAGAGAAAATAAAGAAGGGAATAAGACCAAAATAGAGACTCAGCATACTCACAGTTAGGTAGCAGAATATGGCTGATGTTAAAGCAAAGGAGACTAAGAGCCAATCAGACAACAGGAGAAAAATTGAAAGAGAATTATGATTATTCATAGAGGAGAAAAGATACAGAAGATCTGTTTAAGAATTTAAGAGTTTAATCTGTTTAAGAGTTTAAGAATCATGAGCAAGAATTTGCCAATTAAGACAACATTGGTATCTTTAAGGAAAGCAGTTTCAATTGAGAAGCAAAAGTAGAGAAACTGGAAGGAGGAAAGGTATGGGATGAGAGCTTAAGGGAAAAATAAGCTCAAATAGATGTTTTTTGTTTAATTTTTTTTAAAGTAAAGGATTACTTGAACATGTTGGTTGACAACAAGGAAGGAAATAGTATACAGGGTAAAGCTTGAAGATTAAAGACTCATGATTATTGGAAGATCTATCTGTTAAAGGAGATTAAAAAGGATATGATCAAGTATACACTTAGAGGAGCTGGGCTTTCGTAAGCAGAAAGGTCCATCAAAGATGGAAATAAAGGAAAAAATAGACAATAATAACAGAAGCTTCTGACATATAGAGTAGAGTAAAAAGAACCCCTAAAAGAATGACCTCTATTTTCTGAATAACATATGAGTCAGTTTAGGGAGACTAATAGATACCAAAAACTCACCTAAAGAATACAGAATCATATCAATTAGTAATGAAAAACAGAATTTCTTTGCAGCTGTGAGTGTCCTCTGAGGTTCAATAGTAGAAATCTATATTTCATTTTCTACTTCTAGAAAGCCTAAGAAGAAGTTGGAATCTGAGTCAAAGATCTGAATAAGTAAATTATTGTCCAGACACTAAATTTAAAAAAAAAAACACCCAAAAAGGTATTAGATATTTTAGATAGTCCTGTTTGAAACAGAATAAAATGCTCATTGGATGAGTAAGGTATTAAATGATATATAAAAGTAATTTACCCCAAATACTTCCATATATGACATCTATGCATCAATACCATACAGCTGGCCATCTGTCCTCTCACTGTTACCCACACTCATCTTCTCATCTAGAATAGAAGCCCTAGAACAATGAATCTAAAGACCATGCCTCTCTCTGAGGGGAAGAGTTAACCTACTTAATCTTGGAAGTCTGCCCAAGGTCACAATTGTCCTAATTGCTGAATAAATGTAAATCTCCAGATGAAGTTTCAACCCTATCCATCCCAGACATTTTGCCATTGTGTGGATTTAACTCCTTTCCTGATTCTAGTTCACTTTCCATCACTTGTTCTAGGAATAGGAACCATATGAGGACTTAAAGACAGCTATGGGGTAAGAGAATGAGGTTTGAGTCAGGAAGACCTACTACATTCAAATCCAGTCTCAGACATTTATTAACTATATGATCCTTGGCCAAGTCACACAGCTTCAATCTGCTTCAGTTTCCTCAACTATAAAAGCACTTACCTCCCAAAGATGCACTATAAAGAAATTAGCACATTAACTGGTGCATAGTAGTTTAATATTCTCTTCCTCTTTCCCACTTCCATTGCTCCACTCACTATCCCTATGACTCTCCAGATGAAATATCCCTTTTCTAGACATCTGTCCCCTATTTATGTTTTCTTATTATGTAAGCCTCTTGGAGGCAGGAACTGTCTCACTTTTCTATGTGTATCCTCTGTGCCCAGAAAAGTCTTGATACACAATAGATATTTAACAAATGATTTTTTCCATTCCTTCATTTATTTTCTCATTCATCTTTTAAAATAGCTAGTAGTACTTCCAGATTTAAGCATTTAGAGTAAAGCACAGATGCATAAATGCAAAGCAAAGGCAAAAAACATTCTATTTCCATCTTCCCACTATATTGCTTATGCTGTATATATTATTATTATTAGAAAGGATAGGATTGTACCTCTGATTTTGTTAGCATAGGGAACCTTTCTGAGGAAATACCTTCTATTAATATAGATCAGCACTTCTCAGTAATGTAAAGTCTTTGAGAGTTTAATGATGCAATGAGAGTTTAAGCAACTTGCCTTTATTCATTCACAGAGCCAATAAGAATTAGGAAGTCCAGGTCTTCCTGAGTCCCAGACTGGCTTTCTTTTATTTATTTATTCATTCATTCATTAATTTCTTTATTCATTCATTTAATTATTATTTATTCATTTTCTTCATCCATATGCACATGTATATTTTTAAATTACAAAATTTATTTTCACCTTCCCTTCCCACCTCCCTCCCCTCAACAGTGAACCATCAGGTTAACATTGTACATATATATTTTTTGTTTTGGGGGTGGGTCTGGTTTTTGCAAGGCAATGGGGTTAAGTGACTTGCCCAAGGTCAAACAGCTAGGTTATTATTAAATGTCTGCAGTCAAATTTGAACTCAGGTCCTCCTGAACCCAGGGCCAGTGCTCTTTCCACTGCACCATCTAGCTACCCCCATACATATTTTTGATAACCATATTTACAGATTAGTGATTTTGGTATGAGGAATTAAGATTAAGAGAAAGAGATGAATACAATTTTTATAAAGTGTGCATCAGTTTCTGAAGGGTTGATTTTTTGTTTTGTTTTGTCCAGATTGCCTTTCTTTCCACTTTACCATCATTATGAATATCTAATATAATTATGAAATCGTTGGATCACAGACTAACAGAGTTGGATGGAATTTCTGAGATCATCCAATATAAGCTATTATCTGAATAGAAATCTCAATAACTTCTTTGACAAATGATTGTCAAGCCTTTCCTTCAATATCTCAAGGGATCACAACAGTCTGGGGTATCCCATTCTGCTTTGAGATAGTTTGCCTTATTAAACTGTTAGGTTACTTACATCAAAGTAAAATTAATTTCTCTGAAACTTCATCTCATTATTCTCTGCACTCTGGGCAAAAGTCAGACAACCTAGTCCTTCTTCCACATGCCAGTCCTTTAAACATTTGAAGAAAAAGTGTATTTGTCTCTTTTGAGTCTTTTGTCTTTTCATCCTTTTTTTTTTGATTCCCAAGGATCAACAATAATCTACAGTATCAGCCTCATCTGACTACTCATTCAGAGGTCTTTTTATTTTGTCATTTTGTTTTTTTTCTTATTTGTTTCATTTCTAAATAAGCAGAGATTGTGATCATTATCGCCAACTCTATTAACTGTTCCAGATCCTGGTCTCTGAATCCATACCTCAAAATTAACTACAGATACTTCTCTGACTCTGACCCTCACCCACTATGCATCACTCCACTGTTCCTGATGTTATCAGAAATCCATGACGACAGGTGCCGTAACCTCATTCTACTCTGCCTCAGAACTTCAGATAAATTCAGTCCCTTTAAGAGTGAAAAATAAAATTTTCTATCAAGTTCTACAATTCTCTGAATTAAAGCTAGCTTTTAGTCTTTTCCTATTCTCAGTTTAAATCTGTTTGAACAGATTGTTTCTGGTTATATCACATTCTGATGAATTTTGCTTCTTGCTCAGAGTGGCAAAAGAGTAGCCTTTAAAACCAGAAAGTTCTGAGTTCAAGTGCTACCCCTGTGCCAAACTGGCAATACAACCCTGAACAAGTCACTAAAGTTGTCAATGTCCTAGGCAACTCTAAAATTATAAGCTGCAAAAACAGTGGATGGTTACTGGTAGAAAGAGTTTTATATTGGGAGCTCTCCACATCAGTAAAACAGGTAATAAATCTAAACAGAAACACAGGATTTAGATAATGAAAACCTAGGTTTTTCTGTACTCTGCCATTCATTACCATTGTCCCATTGGTTTCTGCAGACATTTACTTCTCTCTGTCTGATGCTCATTTTCAAAATTTTATCCACATTTATAAATCTAGTATTTCACTGCCAAAAAGAAAGAAAATTAATGCTCATAGATAGCATTTTCAGGAACTGTTTTTTTTTAATAGCACTTAAATAAGTCCTGCTTTTAAAAGGAAGGGGGAAAAAAGGATAGCTTAAAAAAAGACTGTCATTTAAATTTGTTATAGCCATTTACCTAAGGATATAGTGGCAATGACCAAGATGATATTTATAACTGTGTAAGAGATTTAAAATTGGCATAATATGTGTGATTTAACAAATGATGCCTCTAGAGATCTTTGGGGATCTTTTAATTGGTTAATGGTACATATTGCAAATAAAATCTGAATTTGTTTAAGTCTTGCTTTAGTGCATGCTTAGTAGATATTTACTGAATTGATTTGGGATATTGGCCACAATATTATTTTATGTTGTAGCCCATGTTTTGTTAACTGCCAAGAAAACCTATAATGATCATTAGCTAAAAATTTTAATTGTGGGAAATTTAATACCTATTTTTAAAAGGTCAGCAACTAGATAACACACACACAGTTCTTTACAGGTTTCTTTTATTATCCAAAGATTTTCAGATATTTTTAGAGAGTAGTCAATATCATAAAAATATCATTGAAATGCAAAAAGACTATACAAATTTTGTTTCCTCCCATAAAAACATATGCAAATAAGCTTTCAGGTGCAACATTGGGCTGGAATAAGAAAGATTTCCTGAGTTTAGATGTGGTCTTTGACACTTAGAGACTATGTGACTTTAAGAAAGTCACATAGGTTAGTTAGGTGGCATAGTGGATAAAGCACCCGCCCTGGAGTCAGGAGTCCCTGAGTTCAAATCTGGCTGCAGACACTTAATAATTACCTCGCTGTGTGGCCTTGGGCAATCCACTTAGCCCCATTTGCCTTGCAAAAACCTAAAAAAAAACAGTCATGTAAAACATGCTTGTCTCTGTTTCCTCATCTGTGAAATGAGCTAGAGAAGGAAATGAGAAAAAGTACCTTTATCTAGTATCTTTATTAAGAAAACTCCAAATAAGGTGAGGAAAGATAAGACATGAGTAAACTACTGAACAACAAATAACTTTCACAAGCAGTTCATTTTTCCTGCTTAAATATGTATATGTAATATTTAAAAAGTTAGAAAGTGGATAAGGTTATTTGAATATAAGTTCTTAAAATGAAAATAACTTACAGATCGATATTTCCATTATAAAGCAATAAAAAGAGCATTTTAATGTGGCAATTGGCAGAAAAGTTTTCAAAAAGAAGAAAAAGAAAAACTTCTCCAGGAGTATATTTCTACCAAGTAAACAATTACATTCTCTCAGTTCCAAGGAGAAAGACTGGCACTGCACAGATACTGATTCTATTGATAAGACCATACACATTTCCTCCGTAACTTCTTACAGTTTCCTCTGCTCTTTTGAGAAACTTGGTACCTTGCTTTTGTCCTTGGGACTCATGACCAAAGATAAAGGATTGAAGAAATTCTTTCCATTGAAAAACTCCTTAACAAATTGTACCAAATGTCACCTTGGAGTTTTCCTTTCTGGAGAGGCAATTTACACTCTTGCTTATTCCTTTTTTGTAATTCACTTTTTCAGTCAGGGATGTTTAATGAATAACAGTGACACTACTTATGCTAGAAAAAAGCCATTCTTTGCCACAACAAAAAAACAGAATTCATTTTAAGGACAAAGGTAGGATTTCAGATCAGAATATAATTAAAATACAGTTGAATCTGTGTTTGTTTTTTGACATTGTTTTTATACTTTTGAAATTAGGTATAAATTTTTTTTAGGTTTTTTCAAGGCAAATGGGGCTAAGTGGATTGCCCAAGGCCACACAGCTAGGTAATTATTAAGTGTCTGCAGCCAGATTTGAACTCAGGGACTCCTGACTCCAGGGCCGGTGCTCTATCCATTGTACCACCTAGGCGCCTCTAAATTTTTTTTTAAAAATGAAATTAGATATAAATGCGGACATTCAACAAGAAAAGTACTCCCACAAAGACTAATCAATAGTCATTAGGGTTAAAAATAGAATTTATATGGCTAAGAAAATCACAGAACCTAATATCCTAGACTTATAACTAGAAGGAATATTAGAGATCCTCTAGAAAGCTAATTTATATCAGAAGTTGAGGATTAGAGAAATTAAATGACTTTTTCAAAATCATATAATTTAAGTGGCAGAGATTTGAACATATCTTCCTATTCCCAAATTCAGATTTTTAGTTTCACTCCATCTCTGTCCAGAAGAATCGTTTTTTATTACCAGGAATACACTTATAAGTGAATAATTGTATTTATAATCCAGTTTTTTAATATTTATGAGTTTGTTTCCATTTTAATTTTAACAGCCAAAGTAGTATCTATTATATAAGGAAATAAGAGATACATATAGCTATTCTCTTTTTGTATTTTATGAGGTAAATTCAAGATTGCATTTTACTATATTTTTTAAAAAAGTAAACAACCTTAGTTAAACTTAAAAACCAATACTTGATGCTTCTTTATTATTGTGGTCATGTAGACATACACAACCGTATTTTAGATCTAAGTAAGACAGCTCCAGTTGAATGAACCATTGTGAAAATTTAGGTGCTTAATGTTAATAACTATATATTCTATAGTGATATATGACTTTCTAAGAACAGAACATATATACACATATATAAACAAACATATTCCATATAGTAAACAGTATATATATATATATATATATATGTATGTGTCTACATATATGTACAAATGTGTTTAAGACATATGTACACATGCTGCATACACACATTCATTTCTTCTTAGATAATCATGTTTATATGTATATGAGAAATATACATATATGTGTGTTTATACATATATATATATTCTACATCATTTTCACCATATTTTCCTAACACCATTGAGACAATAAATCTGATATTAGTAGGAATTCATAAGGTGAATAGTGATTCAAAGGTATAGTGGTTTAGGTTGAAGCTTTTCACTTTAATTTTCATTTACCTAAAGCCTAATTTCCTCATCTCCTTTATTTGCAGCCTTGGTCTATATTAATTTTCAAGGGTTTGTATTTACTGATGACATTAAGAGAAAAATGAATGGATGGAGATGAAAATAGATCACCACAGAAATGACCATGAAGGAGGATTGTCCTTCATATTTAAAGATGCTTCTGATGTCTAATTTCCCATTAAGGTCCAATTACTATTTAATTTTCATTGTTTAGCTTAATTTTTTTCCTCTACCTTTGTAATATCAGGACAAAATGGTGAAACAAGAGCAAATCAATAGATTCAACATCTTTTTTCCTACTCACATATTATGAGAAAATAATGAAGAACCTCATCTCTGTTCAGAAAATGTTTAACTGATTAGGTACACATAAATTCAACTTCTTCATAGCAGAGGCCTCAAGTGAATTTTACATAGTATAAAATTTAAAATATGGTTAAGGTGTTGCAGTCAACAAGAACATATCCCATCCCTCTCTATTCCCTACCTCCCCCCTTTATTTGAATTTCAGTCTGCCAGATGGCAAAGAAGATTTTAATACATACTTGGAAGAAGTACTTTCATGTGTGAAATGCTGATTTATAGAAAACAGTCCAATGTGTCTTGCATCAGTTAACATAATTAGTATAGGCGGGAAATTAATGCATCATGTCAAGAGAGAACATTGCACTGGTAAAATATCACCAGTCCTTCTTTAAAGATTACTTACCTTGAGGGTGTTTACTTTTCTAAATGTTTGAATGTCAAAGAGGGTAATAAAGACAATATTTGGACCCTTTTTTTAATTGCAGAGATAACATGATTATTTAACTGGTTTTTGTATGATTAATCAGAACTAGGCAGAAATGTTGAATAGATTCTTTAAAAAGAGCATTAATATACTTGAAATTACATATGAGCTAATTTAGTCAATTCAAACATCTTTTGTAATCATGATTGCATCATTAAAAGGAAACTCCCACTACTGAAATCTTTCTAAGAATTAGTAAAGAAATTCAGTATGTTACATGAACCACATAAATCCTAAATGCTTTGCTTGGGGTCACACACAGATTGAGTATCTGAAGGGCATTAAGCAGCTATAGGAAACTTGAAATATTTTTATGATATTATTATGTTATTTTGAAATAAATTTTTCAATCTAAATCATTATTAAATTATTTCATAAGCAAATAACTTAAACAAGCTTAAATACTATAACTTGCTCTTTTATTTCACTTTATCCAACTTGATATTTCTATTTTTAGATGAAGTGAGGTCCTGCTAATGTGTTATACATTTGGGCTCCGGCTAGTCACCTTATGATTTTTTTTCAACTTTGGCTACTTTACTTCCTTTGATAATATGTAAAATTTTAAAAAAGAGCAAGACATGCTCCAAGATCCAGTAGATGTGGGATTTCTGACAATGTCATTTTTTTATCTGTATCTCCACTTTCTCTCTTTGAACCCCAGGTAATGATCTTATTCTGATTATGGAACTAGAAAACAATGTTTCAGCTTCTTTGATGTACTCCTAATCCAATTTTGGAGGTTATACATTAACCTTAGGAATACAAAAATATATATTTTCAGGTAATCAGATTATGAGCCCCTAAGAAGTAGCAAGATGCATCTGAAACCTGATATATGAAAGAGAAAAGTAAGTGAATCATATGTTTGCTAGTCATTTTTCTTTTCCTATTGTAATTTTAAACACTTTTTAATTTAATATTTAATTGTTTTTAAATTTATGAATTATTTTAGTTAGTAGTAGTGGGTGGGAAGAGGATATACATTACTTATACTTTGAAAGTATTAACAATTTTATTTAATACATTACCCAAGAACTTAACTAAAGTTCTGTAAAAAAGGATTAAATATGATCTTCCAAATTCAAAAATGTTTCTCTCATATTTGGTAGAATGTTCACCATAAACCTGAAATTAATGAAGTAGATATTAAGCAAAATGTTACTTTGTATATCTTCAGCCTCAATAACTCCCAGTTCAACTTCGGATCCAGTAATGACTGTACATGTGAAAGGTAGTTGAAGAAGTACACTGATCTCACCAAAGGATTCCTTCTCCCGAAGTTCTCCTATAAAAACTCGTCTGTGTTTTTTTGCCTGTTTAAAGGAAACAGGACATTTATATATTTTGTAAAATAATTCAAATACATATCATTAAGAACAATAACAAGTGGTACATATAAAGGGCCTTTAATGTCTGCAAAAGCAATTCTCATGTATTGACATATTCAATCATATGGAAGTGACTGAAGCAAAATTCTAACTCAATTCTACCTGATTTCAGACCTAGAAGTAAGTTAGAATCCTGCTCAGTAACTTAAGTAACCTCTTTCAAGGTTAAGTTTCTTTATCTGCATAATAGCACCACAGGGTTGGCTAAACAGGAGAACTGAATATCTACATTGGACATACCTAGCCAAAAAAAAAAAAAAAAGCAAAAAAAAGACAGATAAAGACATAGCTATAATTGGGTAATTTTATACATATGCATATATACATGTATAAAATTATTTATACACACACACACACACACACACACATATATATATATATATATATATATATATATATGCTCTATAAGAGGGATTATTTTAAAATAAGTCCATGAAATAATTTCAGATGGTCTGTTTACTTGACTTTTAAAATTAATCTGATTAATTCAAATAACAGAATAGTTATGTGCATTATATATACTATATGTGGTTCAATATAGATAATATATAATACTAAAATGTAATTTTATATATATACATATATAATTGAATTATAGACAGATATTTAGTTTTCTATGGATGCTGCAAAGGTGGTTTTAAAGGGTTTGAGAAGTCCAAGCATTTATTTTGGAGACCCTTAAAGAGAAGTTGAAGAAGAAAAGTAAAAACTTTGGCTGGTGCAAAAAAAGGAAAAATAAAGGAAGAGGAGAAACCAAAAGGAAAGAAGAATGAGTAAAAGTGTTACATTGTTACAAAAATGAGAAAATATTATCTGAATAAGAAAGAAGGTGAAAAGGTCAGAGTGGAAGACCCAGACAAGTAGTTTGCCAAAGCAATTTTCCAAGGGGTCTACTATCAAAAAATGATAAATGACCAAGAATCTCACTCATTTCCAAGCACACATGAAGAGCAGAGTTAAATTTGCAATGAGCTTACTATCTATTATGTGATGTTTATATATCTGTCAAAACAAAAACCAAAGATGGTTACTTATGCTCAAAATGTGGATTATCAAGGAAGCAAGGAAGAAGTACTAGAGATAATATGCAAGATGGTTTATTTGAAACAATGGAGAAAGATTGATATAGATGGGGGATATGGTAACATTATCTATTTTAAAATGCACTAATGAGGAAAATCTAGGAATCAGATGTGGGAAACATGATGGAAAGTATTTGAACAGAGGTCAGTGAAAGTAAAGTACATTTTGGACATCATGGATTGAAAGAGAACATGAATATAAAATTAGGAAAATAGATCAAGAGTCTAACAAAGAATAGAAGGGAGGGGGCACTTCAAGTATTTGGACATTTGATAGAACTCATTCTACCTAAATCAAAGTGTTAACAATTTCTTAACTTGGCATAACATTAGTATTTTAATGTGAAAATGGTGAAGGAAGGATAAAACTGGATGACATGCAATTAAAAGCAATCAAAATTAGCTGAATGACAAAATCCAAAAAGTAATCATAAAGGCTTTGATGTCAACTTGGAAGGAGGTCTTCATGGCAGTATTCTAGAGATCTATTCTTTACCCTAATATTATTTAACATTTTTATCCATACTTTGGATAAATCCAAGGATAGCAGGTTCAGTAAATATGTAGATGATGAAAAAGTTGGAGGGTAAGTAGTGTATTGGGTGACAAATAGGGATAAGAAAAGATCTGGATAAGTCTAAAGCATTGGGATGAATCTAATAAGATGAAAATAGAAATAATAAATGAAAATACATTTCAAAAATCAACATCACATTTGCATAACTATACAGTAAGTTGATCTGGCAAATGAGGATTCAGGTTAATTTGAAATAACAATTTCACACTGATGACAGAAAAGTTATTATAATCTCAGCACATTAAGAGAAGCTAGGTTATTGGCAGTTCCACTGAACTCTGTCCTAAACATTTCATTTTAGGACTGACCTCTATGAGAAAGAAGTCACTCAAAGGAAGACAACCAGAATTGTGAAGGAACTTCAGGTCATGTCCAGAACTAAAGATAGTTAACCCTGGAGAAGAAAAGATATGGATAGACGTGACAGCTATCTTCAAATTTGTAGAGGGACATCATGTGGAAGAGTGATAAGACTTTTTTTCTGCATGGTCCTAGAAGCAGAACTGGGAGCAAGAGTTGAAATTGTCAACAGCCAAACTCCAACTTTAGGTAAGGCAGATAGCACCTAACCATTAGAACAGTTCAGAGGGAAAGGAATGTCTTGAGAGATAATGTTTTTTTTTTCCTTCACACAAAGACTTGTTGATTACTGAAACTCTCAATTCTCCCAGGCAACCTAAAAGTTGAACATCATTCAATGATTTGCAATAAGAGAGAGGGAATTTCTCCACTAAGAGTTCCTAATATCAATTAAATCACAGATCCAATTTGTTAAAAAGTTAAAATAACTTACCACTTTTTTATGTTGAGATTTCACAAACCCGATAATTTCTCTGTAAACTTTACAAAATCCAGATTGGATGTAAGCCACAAATGAAATGACCTCACCATCTGTCACCAATACTGCAAAGGATATATATGCATATATAAATCTATTTGAGGAATCATTTTAATTAATACATCATGTCTCTGATAAGCTTACCTATTTGATTCAATGGATACAACTTATTAGGTTCTAGAAGGGTAGCACTTTTAAAATACAAAATGTCTAAAGAAGATATGACTTTTGGATATACTAATTTATTCTATGATATACATTTGTAAGAATCTAAAATATATCATATAAATTGAAAATAATAACCCATGATTAATTCATATATACATATATATATAGTTACCTTACTTCTGAGGAGAATAATAAAAATATTTATGTAATATTTTATTTTATAATTATTATCACCACTTTTAAAGCACTAAAAATTAAAAGATAAAGCCATTTGACCAATGTAGAAAATGTGATTTACTCAGCAGAGAAATCTATATGCTATAAAATAGAATATCTTTTTCCTTCTCTTACTTCAAAACACAACCAATTCAAACCAATGCAAATATATCTATCTATAAATCTATCTATCTTCTATATAAAAACACATGATATAAAGTGCTGTGCTAGATAATAGGAAGTCAGTAACTATAGCTATAGTCACAAATCTTGGACAAAAATATGAAGTTAATTTCAAGGTATAGGCTTTTTTTTCCTTAAAAATCAAATGTATAGGCAGGCATCCAAACTACCTGGTATTCATTAAGAAATAGAGGAATATATCAGTGGATTAGGATCGTTTCAAAAGAAACTGCAATAAATGACTTACAGCAAGCAGCTATTTGACAAACCCAAAGACATCAATTTCTGAGATAAGAACTCAATATTTGACAAAAATTGTTGGGAAAATTGGAAAATAGTATGGCAAAAAATAGGCCCACATCTTACACCCTATACCAAAATAAGAGCAAAATAGATACAGTATTCAGATATAAAGGGCAACACTATAGATCAATTAATGGAACAAGAAATACTTGATCTAGCAGATCTATGGAAAGGGGACAAATTTATGACCAAACAAGAATTAGAGTACATTATATTATAAACTACAAAATGAATGATTTTGACCATATTAAATTAAAAAGGCAAAGAGATAAATAAGAGATAATTTTTATAAAATGTTCATCAGATTCTGAAGGGGTTTTGTTTTGTTTTGCTTTGTTTTCTTTTCTTCCTCTGGATGTAGATAGCATTATTCATAGCCAGTCTAATTTTGAACTGCTAAGATGAGCACCTTCCATCAAATTGATCATCTCACGATGTTCTTGTTAATGTGTATATTGTTCTTTTCATTCATGCTGCCAAAATGAGAAGGAAAGCAGAAAGCTGGGAAACAATCTTCACTACTAGGAGTTCTAATAAAGGTCTCATTTCTAAATATATAGAGAATTGCTTCAAACTTATATGAACACAAATCATTCCCCAAGTGATAAATGATCAAATGATATGAATGTTTTCAAAGGAAGAAATTAAAGCTACATATAATCATATGAAAAATGCTCCAAATCATTATTGATTAGAGAAATGAAAATTAAAACAACCATGAGGTAACAACTCACACCAATCAGATTGGCCAAGATGGGAAAAAGGGAAAATGATCAATGTTGGAAAGGTCATGGGAAGATTGGGACATTGTGGCATTGCTGGTAGAGTTGTGAACCGATCCAACTATTCTGAAGAGTATTATGGAACTATGCCAAAAAAGCAATAAAAAATATTGATTCTCTTTGACCTAGCAATTACAATTCTAGGCCTAAATCCAGAAGAAATAATAAAAAATGGGAAAGGTCTCACAGGTTCCAAAATATTCATAGAAGCTCTTTTTGTAGTAGCAAGGAACTGGAAATTGAGGGGATGCCATCAATTGGGGAATGGCTAAACAAATCATGGTGCATGAATACTATGGAATATTATTGTTATATAAGAAACAATAAATTGTCATACTCTAGAGAAGCATGGAATGAGTTACAGGATCAGATGTTGAATAAAAGGAGTAGAATGAAAAGAACAATGTACACATTAACAAGAACATCGTGAGATGATCAATTTGATGGAAGGTGCTCATCTTAGCAGTTCAAAATTAGACTGGCTATGAACAATGCTATCTACACCCAAAGGAAGAAAAGAAAACAAAGCAAAACAAAACAAAACCCCTTCAGAATCTGATGAACATTTTATAAAAATTATCTCTTATTTATCTTTCCCTTAATTCTAATTCCTCATACCAAAAATGACAACTATGTAAATAAGTTTATCAAAAATACATATGTACAATGTTATCCTGCTCACTTCTGTGGGGAGAGGGGATGGAAAGTGAGGGGGAAGGAAATTTTATAACTTAATATGCATATACATATGGATGAATTTTGAAAAAACTTTCATGACATGTATTTGGAAAAATTAAATATAAATAAAAAAGAATCAAAGGTATATATGGTGCAGCTGGGTGGTGCAGTGGATAGAGCACAGGAACAGAGTTCAAATCCAGTCTCATATAGTTAATAAGCACTTAATGACCTTGGATAAGTCACTTAAACCCATTTCCTTGCAAAAAAGAAAAGGAAAAAATAATATCAAAAGTATATCCATTATGTTCCTTTAGAATGCTTCCCATAATTTGGTTGAGAACAACTTTAAAAGAGGAAGGCAAAGGGTTGTTTCTGTGCATATCAATGAGTTGTGTGTCAAATATTTATTTCACAATGTAAAAGTGCACATCAGTAATTATTATAGAAAGCAATTATTGATTATATATAATATATATATAATGACAAAGTAGCTAGGGAACAGTATAACTATTAAAATTAAAACATAAAACAATTATAGAAATAAGATTAAAAAGACCAAGAAAACAATGGTTAATCTTCAGGATTTTACCACTACTAACAATCAGAGTAATTAGGCATAATGAATAAGAAGAAATTTTTAAAGATAAGTCAAATGAAACTTCAATTACTGTTCACACATTTGTAAGTGTAGTTGTCCATTGATACTTCTTTGATCTTCAGCTCTCAGAATTTTTTTAACTTCAAAAATTCCTCTTACTTTTTGACTAATGCATTTTATCTTACATCTTGTTAGCCTATACATTAAGTGAACTATTTTAACATTTTAGTCATGATCATTCATAAATATGATATGATTATAAGAATTTGGTTGTAAGTATTTCTCATGCATACCTTACCACTCATGTAGACTATAAATCAAAAGGTATCCAGAACATTTTGGAAGTTTAGTCAGAGGGACCTGTGTATATTCATACATGCATATAAATATATTACATGTTTAAAATATATTACAAAAGTTTAAAAATGTCTACATTTATATGAACTTATTTATTTTCAATGTGAGAGAATCTTTTCTATGATAAGATATGATAAGAACTACTGACTGACATTTTAAAAGGTGAACACATTAAAAAGTGAGAAGATTTATTGGGAATTTATATTGATTGGGTTTGAGTGGGTGGGGAGAATTCCAAGAAGCATGTATCATCTATGTGTATGTGAATTATATGTGTACATGCATGCATGCATACAGACAAAGATATATATTACTTAAATGGATCTCTGATATTATGAACTTGATAGTTTCCTACAATCCATCCATATCTAACTATTCTATGTGTTTATCTTGTACATGTTCTTCCAAAAGTTCATCCATTCACATCTATCATGCTAGAGACCTTCCTTACTTTCCCACTGAAATGGTTAGTAGTAAATTCTGTGAACTTTTCATCTCTTGCTCTTGACATATGACCAATACACCTTCCTTTCTTATCAAACAAGTCCTTGAGGAAAAACTATTTTTGTTCTTCAGTTTCCTACATGTTATATATTGCCCACACTCACCTTTTCATTTTTCTCTCTATTTTTAATTCTTTGTAGGTTGCAGTATAACAACCAAACAATATTATTACTGAAAAGGTGGGTCTTCACTTTGATTAGAAATGTGAGTCAGTAAAAGACCTTGGCACTTTTTCTTGCCTACCAGTCCTCTCTTTTCAACTATGGATTATAATCATTGTCCATCTGTATTGTACATCCCAGTTCATTAGCTTGCAAAGCAGTGAGAGCCTTCTTGTAAAAGTGAGGTTAAAATAATGGAATGGCATCATTATATAATTACAGATCAGTTCAATAAAATCAAATAATTTTAAAATTTGGCCCTGCTCTCCCTTAACCATCTTTTTATATCTGATTGTCTTCTATTTACTTTACTATACAGAGACATTGGTCACCTTCTTATACCTCTCACATCTCCTGACTCCATGTATTTTCACTGACTCTATCCCCATGCCTGGAATTCTCTTCCTCCTCCTATGCTGACTGAATTTCCTGTCTTCCTTAAAGTTTCAAGTAAAATCTCATCTTCTATAATAAATCCCCCATGATGCTCCTTAATGCTAATGACTTTCCTTAGTTTACTCTCTCAAATTTTTTTCTGTATATGTCTTATTAATCACATACTTATTTCATGTTGTCTCCTCATTAGATTCTGAGGTTTTGGGGAAAAGAGACCTGTTTTTGCTGTTCTTTGTATTCCTAGTACAGGAATAGCTAGATCATTGCAAACAATGTAAGTATTATTCTGTTAGAAAATTTGGAACATGGTTCTTTTTGCCTGGAAAATATTCAAAGGTTTCTTATTTAAAAGTCTTATATGCTACTAGTTTAAATTAATTTACCATTTACTTTTTTTAAAGATTTTTTAGAAACATAGTTTGCCACAAATAACATTTAACTTCCTCATATCTGCAAATTCTGAAGAGATCTAAAAGATTAATTGAGCCATCTGAGTGATCATCAGCAACATATAAAATATGTCAATATCAAAGTCATTATGTTTATTTGTCTACTCTTTATCATGAACGTCAATTGGCAAACAGGGCTTTGAGAATGGTACTTAATGTGCTAAAAGCATAAAAATATGAAAACTCATTCTATGAAGACAATGAGGGATTAAGAATGCTTCCCACGATAAAAGAATTATAAAGTATGACTATATGCAAAATGTCTCCAGAGTAATTTTGACTAGCCAGCTCCTAGTCTTGGTAAAACTTAAGTGAACAAAATTGATCTTCATATGGCTTTCCATTTCATTTGGGCAGGAGGGGTACTGGAGGGATGGGGAGAATTTGGAACTGAAAACAAAAAATTAAAAAATACAATAGAATGTTAAAAAATATGTTGATCTATAATATCCCTTTCCTTCTTCTGGTGTTTCTCAGTTCCTTGTATTCCTATCCCCTATATCATATTCCCTAGGTCTCTTATGCTGTATTCTTTATCTTTGTAACTATGATTGCCAGCATAAATATTCCATTTTCAGTTTATCAAGATGTCAATGTACATATCAGTAGTAAAAGCAACAGAAACCATATGATTATCTCAAAAGGATGAAAAAGACTTTGATAAAAATATAACAACCATTCTTATTAAAACTCTAGAAAGTTTAGGAATGAATGGATTTTTCCTTAAAATAATAAATAGAATCTATGTAACACCATCAACAAATATTACATTTAATGAGAATAAACTCAGAGTATTTCCAGTAAATTCAGCAGTGAAACAAAGATGCCTATTATCACCATTACTATTCAATATAGTATTAGAAATGTTAGCAGTAAGAGAAGAAAAATAATTTGAAGGAATCAGAACTGCCAATAAGGAAGCAAAATTTTCACTCTTTGCAGTATTTGAACTCAGATCTTCATAACTCCAGAACCAGTCTTCTATCCATGGCACCTTGTAGCTAACTCTAAGTTAAATGTTCTGAACCTCGGTTTTACCCTCTGAATAAAAAAAAAGGATTGAATTTGATGATCTCTAATATCTCCTCTAGCTGAATTGTCTCCAGCATATGTGATGCCTAATTTTGTTCCCTAATTTGAATAAGGCAATATGTACTTGAGAGGTTCAGCTAAGGGAAGATGAGCAGATTGTAATCTACTTTATTTCTTTTCAGGAAAAAATTGCATGTGAACCTATCGAGGAATTCTGACATTTCATAATCAATCTAACAATTATAAACGTTTATTGAGATCATACTATATTTTGAACACTTACTAAACTTGGAAGGTTAAAAATAAATAAATGAAAGACAATTATTAAGAAACTCATATAGAGGTAGGAGGAAGAAGAAAAACATATAAATAACTATTTACAAAGCAAGCTACACACATGATAAATAGAAATTAGTTAACAGAGGAAAGGTACTGGAATTAAGATATAAGAAAAGATTTCCAATAAAAAAGGCTTCAGTTGGGACTTAAACGAAGCTAAGAAGTTCAGTAGATAGAGTGGGGGCAAGGAAAGCATTCCAGGCATGGGGGACCACAGAGAAAATCCAAGAGCCCAGAGATGGTGTATTGATTATGGAACAACCAAGAGGCCAGTATCAATGGATCAAAAAGTATATAATGGGGAGTAAGGCATGTCTGGAAAGGTAGGAGGGGACTAAGTTAAGAAGGCCTTTTGATGTTAACCAGAATATTTTGTATACTATCCATGGAATAGAGAATCATAAGAGTTTATTGTGTTAAAGAGGTAATATGGGCAGATCTGTGTTTTATTAAAATCATTTACTGGCAGGATGGAGAATAGATTAGAGTAGGCAAAGACTTGAGGCAGACAAAAACACCAGAAAGCCATTACAAAAATCCAGGCATTAGACGATGATGGCCTACACTAGAGTGGTAGCAGTGTCAGAAGAAACAAGGGGTCATCTTTGAAACATGATACAAAGGTAATATCAACAGACTTTGACAAAATATTGGAAAACTAGGGGTTAGAATTAGTTAGGTATCCAGGATGACTCCCAGGTTGAAAGACTGAACTACTGGGTAGATGATTTTGCCCTGTAGAATAATAGGGAGGTAAGGAGGGCTTAAGGGAAAAGATAATGAGTTCCTTTATGGACCTGGTGAATTTAAGATGCACTTGAGATGTCTAGTTGAGATATATGGAATGCAATTGAAGATGTGGGATTGGAAGTCATCAGAGGGATTGGAGTAGTAAAGGTAGATTTAAAAGTCATCAACATAGAAAATGTAAGTTCATCCACTAGAGCTGATGAGGATCACTAAGAGACATGTGGAGGGAATAAGCAATAAACAAGAGGACCAAAACAGAACATTGGAGGCACCTATGGTTGCACAGTATGATCTAGAAGATTATCCAGTAAAGGAAACAAAGAAAGATCAGTCACATAGGTAGAATAAGAACCTGGAGAAAGTTGTGTTCTGAAAACTATAGAAAAGAGAAAGATCAACAATATCAAAGACTACAGAGAATGGGGGCAGCTAGGTGGCACAGTGAAGAGAGCACCAGCCCTGGAGTCAGGAGTACCTGAGTTCAAATCCAGCCTCAGACACTTAATAATTATCTAGCTGTGTGGCCTTGGGCAAGCCACTTAACCCCATTGCCTTGCAAAAACTAAAAAAAAGAGACTACAGAGAGGTCAGGAAGCATGAGAATAGAAAAAAATGCCCTGGAAATGGCAACTAAGAGATCATAAATTACTTTGGAGAAAGTAGTTTCAGTAAAATAATAAGGCCAGAAGCTAGTCTGTAAGAGGTAAAGAAGAGAATTAGAGTGGAAAGAGTTATTTGCAGTTATTGTAGATGATCTTTTTAATGAGTTTAGATACAAAAGGCAGAAGAGATATAAAATGAGGACAGAAGGATCAAGTGAGCATTTTTCAGAATATGGGGAACATGGGTATATTTGTGGGGAGAAAGGAGATGGTCTATTGTAGTAGAAAGAAAAAATGAGATCATTTGAACCATTAGAAGAGTTAGTCTTGGCAAGGACTAAGACCACTTCATCATATGAGATAAGGGCAAAGGCATTTGAGTGAGATGAGATGAGAAAGAGAGGGAGAAGGAGCTCATGTTGAATAGCCTCAATTTTTTACTGTAATATATGAGACAAGTTTCTTAGCTAAGAGAGTGGGGGGGGCAGGAGGAGCATGGGTGATTTGAGAAGAGATGAAAAGGTTTGGAAAAGCAATTGTAGAAAGTGTGAAAGAGAGTTGATAAGGGAGGTATATAATAGGATTTCCTAGCATCAGGGAGGGTGTAATTGAATTTGCATAAGATAAATTTGTAGTAGCCTAGTAGAATAGTTGCATGGTTTTTTTCATCTTTATTAAGCAACACATATATAGGAGTGAAGGCTGGAAATAGCCAGAGAGATCAAAGGCTGAGGCTTGGCTGGTATAATCAGAAATATGATAATGGAGTTAAGGATGCAAGACAGGATAGTGTAAAGTTGAACTGGTTCACCAACAGGTCATAATAGGGAAAAGAGAAGAGAGTGGCTAATGTGGGGGAGATAGCCTACAAGAGAACTGAAGGGTCATGAATTGGAGGGCATAGAATGAATGAGGAGTAAAATTTTGCAAGAGAAAACAGAGGGGTATGTGAAAGCCAAAATATTAGGGTTATATTGGGAATTTCAGAAATCTTGAAGAAAGAAACATTGTATTTCTAAAATATAGAGAGAATTGCATCAAATTTATAAAGTCATATGTTATTCCCTAATGGATAAATGGCAAAAGAATATGGACAGTTTTCAAATGTAGAAATTAAAGCTATATACAATCATATGAAAATGCTCTAAATCATTATTGATTAGAGAAACGCAAATTAAAACAACAGTAGGTATAATTTCACACCTATCAGATTGGCCAAGATGAGAAAAAGGGAAAATGATCAAGATTGGAGAGGTTGTGGGAGGATTGGAACATTGATGCATTGATGGTGGAATTGTAAATGGAACCAACCTTTCCGGAGAGCAATATGGAACTATACTCAAAGAGCAATAAAAATGTTCATACCCTTTGACCCAGCAATTCCAATTCTAGGTCTATTTCCAGAAGAAATTATTTTTAAAAAAGGGAAAAGTCCTACATGTTCCAAAATATTCATAGTAGTTCTTTTTATTGTGGCAAAGAATTGGAAATTGAGGGGATACCCAACAATTGGGGAATGGCTAAACAAGTTGTGGTACATGAATACTATGGAATATTATTGTTCTACAAGAGACCATAAATGGTGGGATTCTAGAGAAGCATGGAACTAATTCCAGGAACTGATGCTGAGTGAAGGAAGTAGAACCAAGAGAACAATGTTCACATCAACAACATTGTGAAATGAACAATCTTGATGTAAGCAGCTCCACTCCACAGTCCAGAGAGCTAAGACAACTATATTTGACTTGCTATGGATTATATTTTCCCCATCCAGAGGAAGAAAACAAAACAAAACACACACACACACACACACACACACACACACACACACACACAAACAAAACCTTCTGAGTCTGATGAACACTTCAGAAAAGTTATCTCTTATGTATCTCTTTCCCTTAATCCTAATTCCTCATACCAAAAATTACTGATTTGTAAGCATGTTTATCAAAATATGTATGTAAAATGCTAACCTGGCTGTTCGCTGCTAAGGGGAGGGGGGGGGTGGGAAGGGAGGGTGAAAGGAAACTTTGTAACTTAAATATATACACATGCATATGAATGAAAATAAATAATTTTTTTAAAAAAGGTAACAGTGTGGTAAAACTTTGGCCCTCTGAATTTGGTCCTGAGTCTCCCTATCTATATATTGTCAGTAAAGTGAATTGGTAGGTCAAAACAAACAAACAAACAAACAAATAAATAAATAAATAAATAAATGAATGAATGAATGAATGAATAAATAAAGACAGTGACTGAAGTCAAGACTACCCATCCATCTTTCCTCTTTCACTTCTCTCAGAAGATAAATGAAGTAGGAGATGAAGTACCTGATGTATAAGTTGCTCACTCTTTACACCAAAGAGACTGAGAGACTCTCATCATTTCAGTTAGGAAATAGCATTAGCATCAGAATGTAGAGGTAACTGTGCAGGCACAGATGAAAGTCATTGTTTTAGGGTACCTGGAAGACTCTAAGCTTGGCTGGTCCATTGGTGCTTTGCATTTGAGAATACACTACAACATCAGGAGAGAGAAGGCATGACAAGCACTAGGGCAGTTCAAATCTCACCTGAGGAAAGTGGTTTTAGTTGACAGTCGAAAATAGTAAGCCCCCTGCACAGACATATGGAAAACGCTTGACCTGGCTCCTAACACCATTATCTTAGAGGACACATTGAGGCTGTGCTCGTCAAGAGATGGAAAGTACAGAATACTCTTGTGGTCTTTTTGTAGGTTCTCTGTACACAAGGAAGCAGGAGATGACATTCCAAAATTCTCCTTTGAATCACTTGCTACCAAGCACCACTATCCTTGATTAAATCCTTAATGACATTTATCCTGATGGTCCTGTCATGGGAACTTTGTGATGATCGAACTTTCAGTGCCCTGCACTTCTTACATGAATAAGAATATTAAGAAATTTCATTTCTGGCTTTCTTCAAAACAGTGTTAAATAACAAGTGATTCACTAACTGGTTGTGGATGGAACTACACTAAGAGATTTGCATTTGAATGGATTTGTTTTCAGGTATGACCTCTAAGATCTATTTTAAATTAATTTCCCATTTCATAGTCTTCCAGTTTATCTGCAGACACTTGTATGAAAAAAAAATAAAATAAACGTACATCTTTCCTGTGAAGCTAAAGGCAATTTCATGAATTGCTTGAAGTCTTGTTGAACTATTCTACATCAATCAAAGGACTGAAAGAAGGTGCCAAGTACTTCTAGCTCCTTGACAAAATAATCTGCCCTTGTCAGAATCCTCAGAATGGAGATCATATGAGAAGAGTTTGCATAGACCATTGAGAATAGCCCTGAAAACATTTTCAGGCATGCAGATTATTTATAGGAGTGCTTATAAAGATTGTGGTGACACTTTGTTCCAATGGCTAAGAATTGGCTCTTAGGAGAAGCCCATCTAAAGAATTGAAAGCTAATGCAAATAAATATAAGTTAAGCTCATTAACTTTCAGGAGATGACTGAGGAGACAGGGTAAATACATGACAAATTTCACATTATCATTGAACTTTCATGTCTACCTGTATTGCCCCAGTCTCTCTGCTGGCCTCCAATCTTGCATCTTCAATTACCAATCAGGCATCTTGTACAGGATGGCTAATAGACATCATAAACTTACCACGTCCAAAAAGAAATTCATTATTTTTCACCCTTAACTCACCCTCTTCTTCCTACCTTCCCTATTACAGTAGAGGGCAACACCAGCCTCCCAGTCCCTCAGGGTCAGTAACATAATTGACTCCTCACTATCTCACCCCCTCCCATATTCAATATGTTCAAGGCATGCCAACTTCACCTTTCTAATATCTCTCAAATAGCTCCCCTTCTCTCCTCTGAGACTGCTATCTCATTAATGCAGGTCATCATACCCTCAACACTTGGACTATTATGATTTTTACTGAGGTGTCTGCCTGCCTTAAGTCTCTTCCCAATTCAAACCATCTTTCATTCAGCCACCAAATGATTTTCCTAAAGGTCAGGTTCATTTACTTCAGCCCCTGACCCCTAATTCAAATAAATTTCAGTGCCTTCCTAGATTCTCCAAGAACAAATATAAAACCCTCCTTAGCATACAAAGCTTTTTACAATGTAGACCCCTCCTATCTTTCCAGTCCTCTTATACTTTACTCCCTCCCAAATACTCTGATTGAATAAAACTGCATTCCAGGTTATTCCATGAATAACATTTTCTCTGACTATTCCTCACATCTAGAATTGTCTCTTTGAGTGTAGGGTATATTTCAGGGAAGATTAGGACTTCTAATGTGAGGACTGCTAAGTGAGTCCTTTTCAGAGCTGGTTTCTCCCTTTAGTGTCCATCTGATTCACCCAGTTTTCACCCATGGCTCCAAGAAGCTGGGTTTTGGCACATGGATTGAACCATGGGCTGAAGTTGACTGAGGGGGTCTCAAACCCTTCATTGAATTGGGGGGGTGTCTACTCTGCACGTGAAGATTTCCCTTGGAAGAATAAATAGGTGAGAACAACTAAAGGCAGTTGAAGCAGGTATTGGGGAACATTTAAAGGTTAGTTAGAAAAGGAATATGCCAGATCATCCATTGCATCATGAGCCATCACCAGTCATCTTAACTTTTATCTTGTCATGGGATTTCAATGTCTCCAGAAGAGAGAGAGTGAGGCTGACAATTTTTTGCATTTCTGCCTCATTTAAATCAAGTTATGTTCAAATAAAAAAAATCTGGCATACTATTCTACCATTTTTACCTTCTTCAAAGTCCTGTGATGAAGTGCAAGGTGTAGCTCCACTATACAACACTTCACATAGGTGTACAGTCCATGGGATCATCTTCTCACTATACTGAAGCAGCAGTGGGATTCAGCAGGCCCCTGGAACTCTAAGCAATCTTTTTGAAGGACTGCCCTGCTCACCACTTGGCATGAGGAAAGGGCTAGAAAAGGCACCCTAAAAATTATATGCTTCATCTAACACTAATCTACCTATTTTCTCTAGGATTTGCAATAAACACTAATCTAGTCAAGAAGCTTGTATGCATTGAAAGGAGTAACATGTGATTGCCATCTGCAGAAAAAACACTTCACTACTATCATCAGTACATGTACTCCCATAATGACAAACCCTGATGAGGTCAAAGAAAAATTTTATGAATAGCTGAAGATCCTTATTAAAAAGGTACCAAATAAGGATATGCTTATAATTCCAAGTGACTTTAATGAAAGAGTAGGTACTGACTACCACACATTTCAGGGAGTCTTTGGAAGGATTTAGCTAGAAATAATAACAACAATGATCACTTACTACTGAAGACTTGTTCATCTTATGACCTTCTTATCACTAACATTGTCTTCCATTTACCTAAATGCAATAAATTTTGTACATGCATTCATAAAGCAAACATTGACATTTAATAAATTATGTGATTGCAAGGAGAAGAGACAGACAAGATGTGAGAGTGATTATGGAAATATATAGTGAAGAATGCTGGACTGATGATAGACTTATTCTCTCCAAGTTTAATATTTGCATTCAGTAAAAGTGAATTGCCACCACAAAGATGACTACCAGAAGATTTAATGTCAACAGATGAGAGTGCTTTTCCATGCATGATCAGCTTGTTGCTAATTTGAAGGGAAAATGAGCTAGCACATGTTTGGTAATAGTGGAATAGAAAAGGAGTAAGTAGCTTTTGAATATTTGCTATACAACACCACATTTACTCATATGGGCCAGAACACTCAACAAACATCAAAACTGGTTTAACAAAAGTGACAGAGAAGTTCAGAAACTGCTAAACAAAAAAAAAAAACAGAAGTATGATTCATTCATCTCAAAAAAGACAGCATTTAACTCATAAAAAGTAAAGTGAAAGTCAACTTTAGAAAGAGTCAGGATTCTTGGCTCATTCAAAAGGCAGTTGAATGCTGAGTAACAATACAAAGCATTTTTATGATGCCTTGAAGGCTATTTATGGCCCAAAGACCTATGATATATCTCAACTACTCAATGATGAAAAAGAATATATTGAACATGATACTGAAGAGATAGCTTGAACATTTCCATGGTGTTCTCAACATACTGTCATCAACCGATGCTCAAGTACCTGAACCCAGATTACAATCAATTCCTTTCTAGAAGAACTTGCAATTGAAGAAGAGGTTTTGAATTTCATTAGGCTTCTGCAGTGTGGAAAAATATCTGATGCTAATTTTATTCCAGCTTAAATTTACAAGGATCCACATCTTATAAAAAAAGCTGACACAAAGTTTCCAGCTTATTTAGAAAGAGGATTTATTCTCTAGGAGTTCAAGGATGCCTATATAGCCCATCCCTATAAAGTTAAAGAAAATAGATTAGTCTGTGACAATCACAGGGTTGAGATGAGGAGGTTCTTTTTCATTCAGTACTGGCAAGATTCTTTCCAGAAGGTTTACCCTACATCTGTAAGATAATGATTTATCTGAGAACCAGTGTGGCTTCTAAAATGGCCAAGAACAATTGATGTGGTGTTTGTTGACTGACAGCTCCAAGAAAAATTCAGAATAGAGGACTGTACTTTAGTTGATTAGAAAAATTATGTCAAAATTTGGTTAGCCAGAGTTCATCATTATTGTACATCACTTTCATGATAGCATGCTTTCACAGATTCTAGATATAGGATGATGCCCTCATGCTTTTCTAGTCACCAATGGAATGAAGCAGGGCTATGTGCCTGTTCACCTTCTTTATAGCATGTTGTTTTTTATAATGTTGTTAGATGTCTTCAATGTGGATGAATATGGCATCAAGGTCATATACTGCATTGATGATAAATTATTTAAATTAATAAAAGCTACAAAGTTAAGATAAAAGAGGAAGGAGAGTTGGTGCATGGTTTTTTTGGTTTGTTTGTTTATTTGTTTATTTGTAAATGATTATGCACTCTCTGGAGCCACTGAGGCTGAGATGTAACAGATTCTTCACTAATCAGCACTACACCATCCATCCATGAAACCACTAGTTATAGCAAATGTAGAAATAGTGAATGCTGTGGATAACTTCACTTTGGCAGGATTTTTACTTTCCTGGGATGCTGATGCTGTTGTAAGCATTGCCAGAGATAGCTTAGTGTTTGGGAGACTACAAATGAAAGTATGGGAGATAAGAGGTATTAGACTCCTTACCAAATGGAAGGTCTACAGAGCTGTTGTGCTGACCTAATTGTATACCTGTGAAACCTGACCTGTATATGAGCACCACACCAGGGAATTGAATCGTTCCCATTTGAATTCCCTTTTCTTCCTTTTTTAATAATTTTTGCAAGACAATAGGTACCCAAGGTCACACAGGTAGTTAAGTGTCTGAGGCCAAATTTGAACTCAGGTCCTCCTGACTTCAGGACTGGTGCTTTATCCACTGTAATACCTAACTTCCCCCCTCCATTTGAATTTTCTAAGGAAGATTCTGAACATCACTTGATAAGATAATGGGCACTGATGTCCTTTCTCAAGCTAAACTGCTAAGCAATCCAATTTTCCTATAGAGAGCATAACTCCAGTAGGTGGAATATGGTGTTTTTGAATTCCAAACATATGTTTGGAGAATTTAACAAAAGGCAAGTGCTCACAAGGCAGTCAGAAGAAGGACACTCTAAAAGTCTCTCTGAAGAACTTTGAAATCAACTCTGTGACATGAGAGACATTGGCAAAGGACTGCCTAGCATGGCATTCCCCCATCAATGAAGGTGCTATGTTCCATAAACAAAGCAGAATTGAAGTGGTTCAAAAGAAATATTTAGAGACGTTTCCACTCCAAATGATCTTGTTTATTTGTTCCTGATCTGATAGAGCCTTCCAAAGTTCATTTTGATCTGAGCCACAGTTAGATACACTGTACCTTGAGTCCAACATAAGTATGTCCTTTTGGTCCTTTTTTTAAGAATTAAGGACAGGGAGGCTAGGTGGTGCAGTGGATAGAGCACTGGCCCTGGAGTCAGGACTCCCTGAGTTCAAATCTGGCCTCAGACACTTAATAATTACCTAGTTCTGTGGCCTTGGGCAAGTCCCTTAACCCTATTTGCCTTGAACAAAAAACGAATTAAGAACAACAACCAACCAAACAATATGCTAAAGTTACTTTTGTCACTAGGTCCTTTTAACTCCTCCCTATGTGACTACTCAGTCATTCCTGTCTTGGCCTCATTGTTTCAAAACCCAGTCATGAACTTGTGATCAGGTATTTAAATGACACAGTCGCATTACATCTTGACTCCAATATAGTAATATAATTTTGATCCTCTTCAAGAATGAAGGACAATGACAAAGAATATTCTCCTCTCTTCACCAGTTATTGTTTTCCCTAACTTCCTTTAATTTCCAACTAAAATTTCATCTTTTATAGAAAACATTTTTCTGATTCCTCTTTTCTAGCACTTTCTCTTCATTTTTCCTATTAATCCTACATATATATTATACATATTTATTCATTAACTTCTTCATTAGAATATGAGCTCCAAGAGGACAGGGACTGTCTTCTGCCTCTTTGTGTATTCCCAGTGTTAAACATAGTGTATGGAATGTTGCAGGCAGTTAATACATGTTTATTGATTTAATTTAAGAACTGTAAGTGACCTTGGAGGCTAAGTTTTACCTGAAAATATATTTCTTTCAATATACCTCACAAATGATCACTTAATATTTTTGAAGACCTCCATTTGAGAGGACATTCTCTAAGTATTCCATTCTACTTTGTATGAGACAAGAAGGGAAAATATTTTCTTTTAATATGTTGTATTTTGTTAGATGTCAACTACATTTTTACCTCTGTCCTTTTTATACATTGTGCTTCTATCCTCTGGAGTAGAGGAGCAAATTCAATCTTCTTTCTATATTGATATTATTACATGACCCCTTCCAAGCCTCTTTTTTTCTGGTGTATATGAGAGTTAAATAAATATTCAAGTAAAAAACAAAACAGGTACACTTCAACATTTAAGGCTTCTGAATCAATATTAAAATTTCAACAGCCCAGTGACAAGCCTTAAATAAAATAGATAATAAAATTTTATTTAAATTCTTGATTGTAATCATATTTATTAATGCCTAGAGGATAACAATAAAATTTATAGATAGAATAGATGTTTTAATTTAACATAATGTAATTTTGTGATAAGAAATATAAACTCGTAGATTAGAAAGGTTTGGGGAAACATAACAGAGTTAAACAATGCAAGAGAGTAAATTGTTATTCAATCCCATTATTAGCATGGAATTAATAAGGAATTCACAATGCAATGGAAGAATGGAAAGACCTTATGACCACCCTACCAGACTAGTAAATCAAATGACTAAAACCAACAATAATCTGTACATTGATTCAGCATCCAGAGCTGAGGATAGGCCCAACTGCCCACTTCCTAACTCTCTATTACCAAAAGAATACTGTCTTTTGACCCCCCTAACTGGGTCATTGTCTTACCTCAAATGTCCAGGATCTAAACATCTATAAAACTTCATTTCCAAAGGTGGTTCAGGTCTCAACTTCTGTGGCCCAGATCTTAAACCACTGGTGCAAGTCAATTCTTCTACTTTCCTTTTCTTAATTTAACTTAAGTTTTAAACATCACCAGAACTGGGCTGCCCTTTCCACTCCTCTTCCGCAACTCCATATTCCAACCAGATGCAAGACTATGCCACTCATTTCACTCTTCCAACTGCACCCCAGTCAAAATTCTAGCCTCTAGTAGCTACTAAATTGACTACTCATCTTTATAAGTCCAATTTCTAATAGCTGAATTTAGAGCCAGAAAATATGAGTTAGAATTTGTCCCCAAGGAAACTTCTCTGAACTTCAGTTTCCTCATCTATACAATCTGGATAATAACAGCAGCCATCTTACAGGGATTGCTGTTAGGACTGAATGAAAGAATTTATGTGAAATTATTTGAAGTTTTTTTTTAACAAATTTTACAGTGCTTTAAAAATGATAAATATCATACATACAATCTAAAAACAAGTTAGGATGTTATTATTTTTTGTTTGTTTTAGGGTGTTTTGTGTATGTGTCTTTTATAAGGCTGTCTCACTAATGATACATATTAAGTCTAGATTACACAAAAAGAAACCTTTTTTCACATGAATAATTATCTAATCCACATTCTCCACTTGTTAATTTTTTAAATCTGTATAAACTTTTATGTGAGTTTATGCTTATTGAACTTTATTTTATATATAGTCAATTATTATAACCTGTCAACATCTTTTTAGATCCTAATTTTGTCATTTATTGTGTCAACTATCTTTCCCAACTTCATGTCAGTAGCAAATCAATATTCATGCTATCCATGTCTTATGCTCAGCTGCTGATAAAAATGTTAAATAGTCCAAATCCAAGGACAGAATGCTACAGTATTAGATATATCCTCCCAGGTTGATATTGATCCATTAATTACTATTCATTGGGTCTACCATTCCATCAGTGCAAAACTACTGAATTATACAATCATCCAGTTCATATTTCGTTATCTTTATTTCCTTTATAATGAGGTCAATGAAATATCTTACTGAAATGTATGTATCCTATGTTAGACATAGAAGAAAATATACATATATATTCTCCTGTTTCATTCTTTTAAGATAGGGAAATTTTGTTAATCTGATATGAACTCAGCCTAGCTAGAATTCCTTTCAAAATGTTTCAATGGATCTGTCAATGTGGCAACTCTGCAATAATTCAGCTTTGATGGGCAACTGGTTGACACAGTAGATTGAGCACTGGCCTGGAATCAGGAGCAGCTGAGTTAAAATTTGACTTCAGACACTTGATACTTATCTGTATGAACCTGGTCAGGTCACTCAGTTGTCTTTCGAGAAAAATCAACTTTGACCCATTCATGCCTTCTCAATGCCAAAGAGATGTTTCCTCACTTATTCCTGATAATTTTCCATGGAGAGATTTATTTAATTGTATAGCCAAGAATTCTACAAGTGAATGAAGTTAGGTAAACTACTTATCATTCAGATTAATGACCTTTCACTGAATGTGAAAAGCGGAACAGCATTTGCTTACACAATTTTTCAAAGAATCAACACCAGCAACTCAAAATATCCACACAATGGGCAATCTCAATAATCTGTTTTTTTCTTAATCTTGATATGTTGATTTCACTTTAATAAAGGAAAATAAGTTTGTGGCTTGTTTCTTCATTCTACTCTGTTCAGGCTTAACATCACTGCTTTTGGCATAGAAAACAGAACCAAAAGAGTTGAGTATTTTTGTTCTTTTTAATCACATATTATCATCATATTTAACGAGAAGTTGTCTTAGCTTTCTCTGATCTTTTTCTTACCAATTTTGAGAAATTATTTTATAGTCTTTTGCATTCATTTCCAGTTTCATCATCTTCTTGATCTTAATATTAAGAATACTATTTGTACATAGTTATCTGTTCTTTATTCTATCTTCTAACTATATTCTATCTATATTTTAAAACATTAGGTTTTTTTCAATAAGTTCTCCTTGTCTTCAAAAACTTCATTCTTGGGGAAGCTAGGTGGTGCAGTGAATAGAGCACCAGCCCTGGAGTCAGGAGTACCTGAGTTCAAATCTGTCCTCAGACACTTAATAATTACCTAATTACCTAGCTGGGCAAGTCACTTAACCCCATTGCCTTGCAAAAAAATAAAACAAAACAAAAAGCAAAACTTCATTCTTGAGAGGTTCCCAACAGTAATTTTTTAAAAAATAAAATAAATTCTCTGATATAACATGTGTACTAAAACTTGTGATTTGTTAATTTGAAATCATTGAAGAAATGAAGGTTTGAGTTTCTGAGCATATTGATTTATTAAGCAATAAATTCCAGTTGCATAACAAATCAGGACAGGCCTCTTCAGCTTGACACTAGACACTGAATAAAGGCTAAGATGGATATTTGTGCATTAAAAGGAAGCAGTTAATAGGATATAAACCAGGATACAAAATTGGCAATCTGATTTCTATTTGGAGGAAAGATTTCCTCAAAGTTGGTAGGCAAATAGTGAATCTGGAAGATTGGGAAGGGGGAGAGGAAGAAAGTAGCTTTTCTCAGGTGTGAAACAGGATTTCACTCAATTCCCATGATTAGAAAGCCAGTAGAATTTACAAGTAAATCCTCAGCTTTACAAGAAGTCAGTTTGGTTCACACAATGCTCTTACCCTGCAGTGTGAATTGAAGAGAGTCTACTAATAGCAACTACACCTAATAGTTACAAAGGAAGACTTTTTGAAGAAGATGGCACTAAAACTGAAAACTGAAGTTAAAAATTCTAAGCAGAATCAACAAAGATAGAGGGAATTTGAGGGGTGAGGATCAATTTGCGTAAGGATTTCAGAGAATATACTTGTAATATTCATCTCAAAGAAAGGCTAATACTCCAGTTTGACTGTTAACATAGGTCACATGAAAGAGGATACCATCCAGGGAGCACCCTGTATACAAGGAGTACTGAATTAACAAACAGAGGGAGAATAGAGATACTTGAGCATTAGCAATAACAAGAGCATGGTGAAAGTTTACTTATGGTCTATTCTGCTGCTGGACTTGATGCCACCCAAATGTTTAAATTTTGAGGAGTCTTTTGAATGGAATAGAAAGGAGAACAGGCACAGGCAAAAGATAGTCTCTCCTCATTCCCTGCACTGGCTGAGTAATTTGTATTTTTAATATACATATATATATATATATATATGTATATGTATATGTATATATACATATATATATATTGGGTATATAAACAATAAATCAAAATGCAAAAATCTTTTTAAATGGACATAATATTATTGCTAAAAGTCTAAAGATAGGTTGGAGTTAATCAGATTGCAGCAATCCTTAATTTCAGGACACAGATATTTGTTTTTTCCCCTAGAGAAAGATAGCAGTTAATGGAAGTTATTGATCAGAAGAAATATTGGGAAGATAGACAACTTAGGGAGGACACATATAACCCTACAAACATTAGTAAAAGTACCACCCTCTCCTAATATTTCTTAATGCATATATCATGTGCAACATGGTTTAGAAATATAATTGGAATATTTTGGAGAATTTATCAGTCATATGATTCTGACATACTAAAGTATGTCCATAGTATGACTTAGTTCTTTTCCTTCACATTCATTTCAGGGCCCCCTTTTCACCAGATGCTGCTGCTAAATCTCTCAAGTTTTCCATACCTGATGTACCATTCAGAGGTTCTACATTGAATTTAAGCAGCATTCCCAGTACCACTTTTTGCTTCCAGTTTTTATAGCATTTCCCTGGCTTAAAATAAGTAAAACTTTCACCTTAAGTTTCTGCAGAACAATTTTTTTCTGAAAGGAAGGAAGCTACAAGGATAGAAAATGTTGCTGTATGTCACCCAATTTTGAGGCACATTAGGATATCAATATAATTGTTTTTTAATGTGCTTTTCCTCTGTGGCAATGTTCCCTCCTGAAGTCCTGGAAAGTATGTCACAGACAGTTATCACTGATAGAAATAACTCCAACTTCTAAGAGGAAAAATACAGTAGCAAATGCAAGCTAGAAAATTGTAGCAATTTTTATGGATAGGCAACTTTAGTCCCTTGGCAAACTATGTCTCAAATAATTTCTCTCCTTGACATTTTCCCAAAAGTGCATTTATGTCAGAAAAGTGGCCAAAAAGGAGGCCTAGTTAGGCATTTAACTTCAGTCAGAGATTTCCACATCATCTCAGCAGTTCATGAGACTTATTTTGCCCTTTAAATTTGAGTCTAATATTTAAGAACAAAATATAATCTATGTAATACTGCTCTGGTGAAAAGGGAATTACTCACTTTCTGAAAATGAATTATCACTTTTGGGCCCTGTGTGTACCATATATCACCCTAGAAATCATGGTTTACTAAATGACAGTCTTGTGAACCAGGAGAAATTATGTCTTTATGAAAAAGAAATGAAAGGTATACTTTCTTTTCACCAGGAGGATTAAATCAAATACTGGATAGTATATTCTATCTTCTCAAACTAAATCTTCTAATTCTGCAGAACTCTAATGAATACATATGACAACAATATGAAAAAAAGAAAAAAGCTAATAGTAAGAGAATGAGTCTGTACAAAAGGACTGATTAAGACAGTAAAACATCAATTGTCACCAATTTATCCTTATATACAAGGTTCATCCTTTGGACAACAACTGAATCTTGATATGGGACTAATCTAAGTCTATAAATAAATTGCAACAGTATATAACAAACCAATTATGAGTGAGATTATGTGATCACATGAATTAGTTGCAAGGAAGGGCTTAATGAATGTGAAATTCTGGAGCATTGGGTCATTTCTATAATTAAAATATGGCACACAGGAATATCTACAATAATATAAGGATAGTTGGGCCTAGCCAAGTCAGGTTGTCTTGGTGAAGGATGTATTAACATTCAAATGAATGACAGCAAATGGCACCACTGTCTCAAACTTAGCCAAAAATACAGTTATGAAAATAACTCAAAAAGAGAAACAAAAAAGGTATATAATTAGTTACTGACTTTTGAATTACCAAACCTAAGAACTACTTTGAAATTTAAGTAGGAAATTTTGGCAAAGACAATATTTTCCCTGACTGACAGTGAAAAGGCATAGTGAAGAGCTGGCCTCATAGTTACAATATCTATATGAACCCCAGTAAATCATATAATCTCTTAGTGTCCCAGACATTAAAGGCGTAGAGTAATTGCCAGTCTTCATCAGTGAAAGAAGTTTCCTTCATAGAAGTTCCTTGTACCAATGAAATAACAAAAAATGCATATAGCTCTTAGGTGAAGCTAC
This sequence comes from Macrotis lagotis, assembly GCF_037893015.1. NCBI lineage: Eukaryota > Metazoa > Chordata > Mammalia > Peramelemorphia > Peramelidae > Macrotis > Macrotis lagotis. The sequence continues at coordinate 538,334,479 of NC_133666.1, read as the reverse complement.
TACCTACAAAGATCCCAGGAAGGCTTGCCCAATAGAACAAATCAGAGATTTTAGTATTGGAATGTGCATTGTTAAAAGTCATCAAAAATCATCATCATCATCATTTTTATCACTGCATTCTCAAGAAGTATTATGTGACATTTACATAGGACTTTTTAAGTTTGCCACATACTTTAAGTGCATTACCTCATATTTTCCTCAAAACAATTTTATGAGATAAGCACCATGAATATATCAAGATCTTCAAGATGCCTTATATAAGTGATCTCATTTGATTAACTATTTCAATAAAAGTTTTACAGAATTTTTATAAGAGATCTCTCAAGACTTCTAAAACATTGTATTTAATAAGTCTCATCTACTTTAGATAATCCTCAAACACTCTCAGGGAAGAACCATTATTCAATTTGAAGAAGGTTAATTTTCATGGGGCTTTAGTCCCTACAGGGAAAGGCAAAGACTAACTATGAGGTTGTGATGTCAAGACATTTAACTGTATTTTTACCATTAAGCTTAGATGTGAATAGAATATAGAGCTTGCCAAAATGGAACACATAACAATAGTTTCAAACGTGTCCTTATTCATTACTTCTAGCACCTGCACTGCTCAAGAATATTCTGCTAATGACACTCAACTTTCCCTGATGAATAGGAGCTAAATTGAGTGGGACATACACTTAGAGGGAAGCATAGAGGTGGAGAAAGGAGGAATTTTGCCTTCTTTGGTGTTAGTGGGGTTAGGAAGACAGAGAAATGTGTTCCCAAAAATCCCAAATGTATAACCAAAGATTTCTTCACAGAAACAAAGTTATTATTCTTATTGAAGATAGATTTGGGGCAGTGGAAAGGTCATTAACTCTGAAGTAAGACCTGGTTTCATATCTTACCTCTAAGATTTATGACCTCTGTAACCATAAACAAGCTAGGTAACCTCCCTTGGTCTAATTTTTCTTTGGAGTTTATCATCTGTGTGACTTTATAAAAGTTGCTTGATCTCCTTAAGACTTAACTTCCTCATTTATAAAATTATGGGTTTGGTCTAATTGGCCTGGGACGTTCAGTACAACTAAATTCTCTTTCCTGTGATTCTAAAGTGAGAAATTAAACAAGATGATCTCTAAAATTGTGGCAGTTCAAAAATAAATTTCAGATACTTTTAATAAGGGTTAAATAGAGGTCTTTAAAAAAGGCCTAGTAAAAGTCATTATTTTTATGAGAACAGTTTTCCAAGTTCAAAATAACCAAGTTTTTTTTGTTTGTTTACATGTTTTTCTATCTTTTTAAACTTGTATTCCATTTCAAAGAAGTTCCATGGTTAGGAACAGGTGGAGGACAGAATAACTTAAGTTAGGTTCACTTTATTTCAAACAAATGGAACAAACGGAAACAAAGAGCTACAAACCTAGAAGTTAATGCTACATGCTAGGAAAAACAATTGCTACAGAATTTGTCCAAATATTAAACCCTATAATAGATTTGAAATTTGGTTAAATTAATGAAAATCAGACTTTTAACTATATTAAGGAATGTAATTATTTCATAAAATGAAGTACAATTATATTTATGAGGACTATAATATATAATATTCATAATCAAAATTTATTTCTAGGTGTATATGTAATGCTTTATATATATTTGAAAATAAATCACAAGTAGACATATAGACATATATACATATATATATATATATATATATATATATATATATATGAACTTTTTCAATGTTAAAACTACCACATTCATGCAAAGATATTGGGGGTTGGGGGGTGGATTAGTCATGTGTCAGTTAAGGAAAGCTAAAATTATAATAACATAGAATGCTCTACTTAGCCATAGTTCACACTGTAGAAGCAATTATTAACCTGATTCATAAGGCCTTTAACCAAAGTAATAACATTGTTCATCATTTATGACAGCTATTTTGTAAATCTAGTCTTGTAAACTTGCTAAGTCACATAATTGCCTATTTTTTATTTTGTTGCAACAAAAGAAAAACTGGAATGTCCTAGATTTATATCCTACAAAATAATAAATTGAGGATTGCAATGTACCTTTCTCAATATACTTTTGTGAAGTTAGGCACATTATCATTCCCATTTTATAAATGTGGAAAGTGAGGTCCTAAGAGTTTAAGAGACTTAATTGCCTGGGGCTTTTCTAGTTAATTAGTGAAGATACAGGGAATTGAACATAATAATGTCTTTTGATTCTGAGGCCATCCCTCCAACAACCTGTAATCATCACAATAGCAGTAATAACAGTGCAAGCTAAAGGACTATGTGCTGCCCTGATCAACTTGTAAAAATATCTCTTATAGACTTCTGTGTACATGTCAATGTTGTTTTGTTTCCTTTTATCATTTTGTATTTAGTTTAAATGCAATTGAAATGCATTGAAAATACAATTGGAAAAAAATTAAAAGACTAAAATGTAAATAACATTCTAAAATGTGGTTTTTCTAAGTTCAAATGCAGTCCAGATTTCTGTTTTTATTTACATTTGACATTACTGGATTAGATGCTTTTTCAAAGTTCCTTCCAGTTAGATTAAGGTGATTATTAGAAAAAAACTAAAATATTTATACTATGTTTAATCAGAAGATCAAGTCTTTTTGCACTTTTAAAACTATTTTTAATTTATTCTTAAAATTTTTAATACTCTACGTAAATTTTAAATTCTAAATTTTCTCCCTCCCAACAGATCCTTCCCCATTGGAAAAGCAACTAATTTGATACCCATTAGAAATGTAGATCCATGCAAAACATTCCCATATTGGCCATATTGTGAAAAAAAGAGAAAAAGTAAAGTATTTCATTCTCAGACATCATCCTTTACCTCTTTGGAGGTTGAGAATATTGTTCATAATGATTCATTTGGAATTTGGTATGGATTATAATATTGTTCAGAGCAACTAAGTCACAGTTGATTATCATTACAATATTATTGCTACTGTGTTCTATGTTTGCCTGGTTGCTCTGGTTTCTTCTTTGATCCACTCTTTCATGACATTTAGATTATTTAGTTTCTAATTAATTCTAATATATGCTTTAAAGGCCCTTTTTTGGATGTATTCTTTCTTAGCATTATGATCTGGAAAAGGTGCATTTAATATTTTTTTCTTTTCTGCATTTGTGAAGTTTTTATTCCCTAATATGTGATCAGTTTTGTGAAGGTGACATATACAGTTGAGAAAAAAGGCTTAGTCCTTTCTCCTTCCATGCAATATTCTCCTTAGATATAACATATCTGATGTTTCTAAAATTCTATTTGTCCTTTAAATTCCTTCTTTATTATCTTGTTATTAGATTCATCTAAAGGTGTTTGAGTGGGTTAAATTGAGATTTCCTGACTAATATAGTTGCATTACCTCCTGTAATAATCTTGTAATTAAATTGGTCTTTAAGAATTTTAATGATATGTATTTGGTGCATATATGTATATTAAATGTATATGATTAGTATTGATATGACTTCATTGTCTGAGATAGCTTTAAGCAAGATAAAGTTTTATTAAGTTTTCTCTTTAATTTTGTGGGGGTTTTTTCCCTTTATTTATTTAGATCATTACTGCTTATGGAACTATGCCCAAATAGCAATAAAACTGTTCATACCTTTTGATCCAGAAATTCCAACTCTAGAACTATATTCAGAATAAATTGTAAAAAATGGAAACAGTCCTACATGTTCCAAAATATTCATAGCAGCCCTTTTTTGTGGTGGCAAAGAACTAGAAATTGAGGGTATGTCCATCAATTGGGGAATGGCTAAACCAGTTATCGTACATGAATACTATTGTTTATTTTAATTGTTTTTAATTTGTTTAATTTAATTGTTTTTAATTATTTTAATTGTTTATTTTAATAATTGAATATTATTGTTTTATAAGAAACAATAAATGGTAGGACTCTAGAGAAGCATGGAATGACTTACGGGATCTGATGCTGAGTGAAGGGAGTAGAGCCAAGAGAACAATTTACACATCAACATTATGAAATTAATAACCTTGATGGAAGCAACCCCGCTCCATGAGTTCAGAGAGCTAGTATTTGACTGTATTATCCCTAACCAGAGGAAGAAAAACAAAACAAAACAGAACAAGATACACAGGGGAAAAAACCCTACCGAATCTGATGAACACTTTATAAAAATTATCTCTTATGTATTTCTTTCCCTTAATCCTAATTCCTCATGCCAAAAACTACTAATCTGTAAATATGTTTAACAAAATATGTGTAAAAATCCTAACCTGACCATTTCCAATTGAGGGGGGGGGGAGGGAGGATGGGAGGAAACTTTGTAACTTGGAAATATACATGTACAAATGGATGACAACAACTAAAAAAATTTTTTTTAAATTTTAAGATCATTCAGCTAAAACATAATAGTTTTTGCTCTAGTCCCATATTTTAACTGTGTATATATCTCTCTATTTCAAGTGTGCTTCTTGTAAAGAATATATTGTTAGATTCTGATTTTTAATCCATTTTGCTATTCACTTTCATTTTATGAATTCATATCATTCATATTCAGACTAACAGGATATATTTTCCTACATCCTACTCTCTTCTAATTATCTTTTTTTAAAAAACTTTCCCCTCTTCAAAAGTCTGTTTTCCTTTCAACACTGCTTCTTTTCATCCTGTCTCTTGCTGATCACACTTCTTAACTTTATCTTAGCCCCCTTTTCACTTACTTCCCTTTTGGGTAAGGTATATTTCTTTATTCAACTTGAGTGTGTGTGTGTTTGTGTATGTGTGTGTGTGTGTGTGTAGATATTTGCATAATATATATATCCATATATATGGATATATATATATATATATATATATATATATATTCTTCCCTCTTTGAACCATTCAAAAGAGAGTGGAGTTTATGCATTGATTTTCCCCCCATTACTTTGTCCTCCATTGCAAAAACTCTTCCTTGTGTGTCTTTTTTAGATGGAAAAATTTCCTCCATTCTGCTCTTCTTTGTTCCTTCTCCTAGATCATTCCTCTTTCTCAGTCATCAAAATATCTTTTGAGATAATTTCAACAGAATAGATTTATATCATTCCTTCTAAGTAGTCATTCTAAGTGCCCTAAAAATGAAAAAGTTCTAGAAGATCATTCATATCATCATCCCATTTGAGAATATTAAAAAATTAAGCTTATGCTTCTCATGATTTCTCTCTAATGTCTACATTTTTATAATCCTCTCTAATTTTTTTGTATGAATGCCAAATATTTTGTTGGTTTTGGTCTTTTTATCAGGAATGTGTTTGAGTCCTCTATTTCAGATTGTGACTTCAGCTTACATGTCATGATAGTATATCCATTTTTTTCCCCTGAAAAAAATTATACTGTTTTGATGAGTAGGTTATTTTTGGTTATAAATCTAGATGTCTGGTATTCCAGAAAATCATATTCTAAGCCCTCACCTTTCTTATCATGATAACTGCTAAAACTTGTGTGATCCTCATTGTGGCTTTATGGTATTTAAATTGCTTTTTAATGAATTCTTGATACATATTCTTCTTGTCATTTTTCTCTAGATTCAGGTTAAATATTCCTAGAAATTTTCTTGGCATTTCTTTCAGAATGCGTCCACTGGATTCTTTCAGTTTCTATTTTGTCCTATGGTTTTAAGATATTGGGGAAGTCTTCCTTTACAATTTCTTGAATGTTATACCCAACCTGTTGTTCTTTTTTTAATATTGTCTTCAGGTAGAACAAGAATTCTTAAATTATGTCTTTTAACTCTACTTTCAAGATGTTTCAATTTTCAATGAGATATTTCAGTTTCTTCTATTTTTTTCATCCTTTTGTTTTATTGTTTCTCATGCCCCATGGAGTCAATTTCCTCTTATTCAATTTTAATTTTCTATGAATTATTTTTCTTTACTGATTTCTTATACTTTTTTTCATTTGGTCAATTCTGCTTTTAAAGAGCTCTTTTCTTCATTATTTTTCTGTTTCTTTTACCAAACTGCTAATACATTCTTTATAATTTTATTCCATTGTTCTCCTTTCCCCTCATTTTCCCTCTATTATTCTTAATTAATTTTTAAAATCATTTTTTTGCTCTTTTTAATTCATTATTTTGATTTTTCTCAGAAATCTTGCTGGGCTTGTTTCTAATCTTCATTTTTTTCCTTAGAGGTTTTCTTTTTAAATATTTTCATTTTAATTGTTTTTTGAGTTTCTATCTTTAACTTCCATGCCATGACAGTACTCTTGTATGTTTGGGTATTTTTCCAATTTTTGTTCATTTTTCCCTCCTATTTATTGACTTTGAAAATTGCTAAGAATTGGAATTTACGCACCAGTGTCACTATACCAAAATTCTGACTTTTTTTGAATTATTCTTTTCTTCTTTTTTATTCATTAGTTTTTCTTTACTAGTTTCACCTGTTACACATAAAAACAATTTTTAATCCTTGCTTTTATAATTCAAAGTTCCAAATTTGTCCCTCATTGAGAAGGCAAGAAATTCAATAAAGGTTATTTATGTGTAGCCATGCAAAACATTTCCATAATAGTCATGTTGTAAGAAGAGAAAACATAGATCTCACCCCCAATAAAAAACCTAAAATTAAAAAAAATGCTTTAATCTGTATTCAGATACCATCAGTTCTTTCTCTGGGGATGGATAGCATTTTTCATTAAAAGTCCTGCAGAATTGTCTTGAATCACTGTATTGCTGAGAATAGCTAAGTCATCCACAACTAAGTGATAGAGCAGATAGAGCAGCAGTCCTAGAGTCAGGATGACCTGAGTTCTAATGTGAACTCAAACTAGCTGTGCAAACTTAGGTAAGTCACGTAATCCTTACTGCCTCACATCCAGGTTCGTCTCCAATTGTGATGAATCATATCTAGCCACTGGACCCAGGTGGTTTCAGAAGAAAAAGTGAGACTTATGACAGCACAGCACTCCCTCACTCAAATATAATTCATGTACTTGTCATGTCATCACCTCCTTGATGCCATGGTCTTCTTCAAGAACATTCACACCGGATCATCTTACAATATTGTTATTAACTTTATACATAGTACATTTAAATTTTATCACTTCATGGTAAACCTTTCCATGTATTTCTGAGGTTATCCTTCTAATCATTTCTTAAAGCAAAATAGTATTCCATAATAATCCCATTCCATAATGTGTGTTCAGTCATTCCCCAATTGATAGACATACCATCAATTTCCAAATCTTTGCTACAAGGAAAGAGATATTGTAAGTATTTTTGCACATAGAGATTCTTTTCCTTTGTTTTTTTTAACTTCTTTTGTGATGCAGACTTAGTAGTGATATTAGGTCAAATAGTATGCATCCTTCTATTGCCCTTTGGACATAGATCCAAATTGCTCTTCAGAATTGTTGAATCAATTCAGAACTCTACCAATATACGTTAATTTTTCCGACATTTCCTCCAACATTTGTCATTTTCCAATATATAATAATAATTATGAAGTAGTCACTCAGAATTGTTTTAATTTACAGTTCTCTAATCAATAATGAGTTAGAACATTTTTCATATAGCAAAAAATAGCTTCTTTACTTTGTCTGAAAACTGTTGGGGAATGACTGCTAATGTTATGTTTGAGAAATGAGTCTTTTATCAGAGAAGCCTGCCTCAAAGTTTTTTCACAATTACTATTGCTAACTGTATTTCCCTCCATACTATCCCCCCACATTTATTCTATTTTTCCTCATCTTTTACCTTGCCCCTCCTCAAAAGTGTTTTGCTTCTGATTATCCTTTCCCCTTACCTACTTTCCTTTGGGAACACTTTCTCCCCCTTTTCTTATCACCATCCCCTCTTTCCATACTTTCCAATAAGATAATATAGTTTTCTATATGTTTTCCCCCTCTTTGTGCCAATTCTGATGGGAGTTAGATCCACTCTCTTCAACTCTCAGTGTTCTTTTTCTCCTCTATAAAAAGTATTTTCTTGCCTCTTTTATGTGAGACAATGTACTACAATTCTACCTTTCCATTTTCCTTTCCTTTTTGCACATTCCTCTCACCCCTTAATTTCATTTTTAAATATAATTTCTTCATATTCATCTCGTACCTGTTCCCTCTGTCTAAGTTATTCCTTTTAACTATCCTAATAAGAAAGTTTTTATGAGTTACCAGTATCATCTTTCCATGTAGAAATATAAACAGTTTAAACCTATTAAATTCTTAATCATTTCCCTTTCCTGTTTACTTTTTATGCTTTTCACCAAGAATAATTGAAAGTTCTTCATTTCATTGGATTTCCATTTTTTTCCCTGATGGATTCTACTCAGTTTTACTACATAGGTGATTCTTGGTTGTAAACCCAGTTCCTTTGCCCTCTGAAATATCATATTCCAAGCCCTGCATTTTAATGTAGAAACTGCTAAAGTTTGTACTATCCTAATTGTGGTTTCATAATATTGGGACAATTTCTTTCTAGCTGTTTGAAATATTTTCTCTTTGATCTGGGAAATCTGGAATTTATTTGTATCATTCCTTGAGAGTTTTCATTTTCTGATCTCTTTCAGAAGGTTATCAATGGATTTGTTCAATGTCTATTTTACCCTCTGGTACTAGACTATCAGGGTTTCCTTGATTATTTCTTGAAAGATGGTGACTTGGCTCTTTTTTTGATTGTAGCTTTCAGGTACTCCAAAAATGTCCTCTCTTTTGGAACTATTTTCCAGGTCAGTTGTTTTTCAAATGAAATATTTCACATTATCTTTTATTTTTTCATTCTTTTGATTTTGTTTATCTTGATTTCTTATAAAGTCATTTGCTTCATTGGCTAAATTTTAAGTTTTAAGAAATTATTTTATTCAGTGAGCTTTTGTAATTCTTTTTTCAATTTGGCCAATTACACTTTTTAAGGAGTTTTTTTTTCTTCAGTGAATTTTTGCCTCTTTTTCCATTTGGTTAATTATGTTTTTAAAGCATTCTTCACCTTGTGGGCTTTTGATATTTCTTTTATCATTTGTCCTAGTTTGCTTTTAAAGATGTTATTTTCTTCACTGTTTTTTTTGTCTCCTTTACCAAGCTGTTAATTCACTTTGCATGACTTTCATGCATCACTCTCATTTCTCTTCCTAATTTCTTTTCTATATTTTATTTTCAAAATCCATTGTAGAGCTCTTCCTTGGACTGTGGCCAATTCATATTTTTCTTGGAGAATGGGATATAGGAACTTTGAATTTAATATCTTCTTCTGGGAATTTGTGTTTGGATATTTCTTGTCATCATAGTTCACTTTCTGTAGTCAGGATTTTTTTCTGTGGTTTGTTCATTTCCCCAAGCTATTATTTTACCTTTAACTCTGTTAAAGTTAAAGTCTTCCAGAGTGGAGGATGCATTGTCCCAAGTTTCTAGAGTTTCATGCAGCACTTTTTCCAAGATACTGCTAGGGTCTTGTAAGTTTTCATTTCTGCCAAGGAAGTATGATCTAAGGAAAAGTATACTTATTACTCTTCCACCTGTGCTCTGATCTATGGGTGACTACAAGCACTCTTTTTTGCCCTGGAACTGAGAAGGGGGACCTACCCTCCCCAAGGCATAAACTCTATTCGTCCTCCTGCTTGCCTGGGACTGGCACACAGGACTATGACCTACATCTGAGTATGGGCAAAGCAAGAGTCCTGCCTATGTGCTATCAAAGAGACTCTTATCTTCTGACAAGTTGTTGGACTCTTCTACTGTCTGCTCCTAGTTCCAGGAACTCAGGAGGTCTGCTCCTAATAAGCTGTGGTTGGGTCTGCCCTGGGGCGGTTTACCCTGACCTGAACTTTGCTTCATTCTCACTCAGGTATGACAGACCTTTTCTGCTGACTTCAGTTTTCATCAGTGTCCATGGGCTGAGAGGGCTGGAAACCACCACAGCTGCCTTTGACTCATTCACCACCTGGTCTGGGTCTTTGCTGGTGTTAACTGAACTAGACAATTTCTTTCTCATCCTTTTACAACAGGCCTTTCCTGCTGACCTTCTAAGATGTCTTGGAATGGAAAAATTGCTTCACTCCATCTTTTTTTGCCAGTTCTGCCAATCTAGAATTTGTTTAGTGTCATTCTTCAAAGTTATTTGGAGGAATTTTGGGGAAGAGATCAGGTGAGTCCCTCCTTTTATACAGAATCCAAGTGAGTCTCTGCTTTTATAAATAGATCAGGGGTGCCTCTAGGCTTAATCAGGGATCAGGTGAATCCCTACTTTTAATCAGAGATCAGGTGAGTCTCTTAATTTATTCAGAAATCCGGTGAGTCTGTGCTTTTAATCAGTCATTTTGGCTCTGCCTCCATCAGTTATTTTCACTGCTATTTCTGAGGGTCTTTATGTTGTTTGTGCTTCCAAGGTTGTATGTCACAGGGAGAAGAGTGATGACTACTCTCCACTCTTCCTGTCTGATTCTTATCAGTTCTGGTTCTCATACAAAAATTGTCCTCATCTCCTTTCAAACGCAAACACTGGTTTTCTTCTTCTTTCTAGAACTACACAAGGAATTAAGATTCTCGCAACCTCTCTGCCCTGTAACTGGCTCTTAGATAGGCAGTGGAGTTCCCTAAAAGTACCTGGCTCTGTGACCAGTGCAAACACAGGTGCCTAGTCTAGTCTACTTACTATGTCTGGGTGAAGAAAGATCCTGGTAATGCTGCTACTGTTATCACCACCGCTGCCTGCTGTGACTCACAGCTGATGCTGATATTGCTCTGTTAGCTACCCCTCACCCCAGTTCTAAAGACTGTCTCCTGATCCTTTAAGTTCTGGACTGGAAGAATGTCTACTCACCACCTTTTATTGGTTATGCTGTGCCAGAATTCAGTTTGACATGTTATTTTAAAATTGTTTCAAAAGGATTGTTGGGAGAATTTATCTCTACTCTAGCATTCTGGCTGTGCTGCTCAAAATGGGATTGAAGAATTTTAGTGAGAAGATATATCTCCTATTTTATTCCGCAGACATGTTCCTGAAAACAAACTAGAATTTTGTAAAGCTAATCCCATTTTAAATACAGAAGACTTGCCATTTGAATGCTACTGTGAATCATTTTGTAAAGTCAAGCACCTTTTTTGAAAGGCAGGAGATATCTGCAAATTTTAATTTTTAAAAATTCAGCTTTTTACCTCACAAAACAAGGTTCTTTTATAGCAGAAAGAGAATAATGCAATGTTTATATTAAAACTTGTCACCTATTAAATCAAGTAGACTTCAGTTATACAAGCAATCACATACTTATAACAGGAAGCTAGGTGATATAGAGGATTGAACTCGATGGACTGGTAATCACAAAGACCTGAGATCAAATCCAACTCTAAGCTTCAGTTTTCTCACCTATAAAATGGGAATAATAGTAATAGCATCAACTTCACGCACTTAAAAGCAATGTATATAAGGGCAAAATCATCATAAATAAAGAAATAAATAAGCATTCATTATAGCATGTATCAAATAAAATAGTAGCAGAAGAATTGACAACACAGTCAATCTAACCTTGTAGAATTCCTGGGTAGGATACAAGGACTGTGATATAGAAGAAACTAATTCTGAGATTTACAGATTGTATTGTAATAGTTAAGTCATTTAACTTCTTTTAAATTCAAGCTCTTCATAGGTAAAATGAGATTGGTTATACTTCTTTGTATTTCAAGAGCATTAATTGGAAAGAGTTTTGCAAACTTTACCAAAATGAAGTGTAAACAAATCAAGTAACAACTAGTCAATGATTTGATTTATGTCTCATAATTTATTAAAATCAAACTATTTTTTATCAAATTTATACCAGTATTTCTTGGAATTTACAGTACAGTTAGAAATGTTTTCACTAAGTTCTACCTATAAATCTTGAAATTTCATTTTTCTTAGCTAAGTGGATGAGCTCCTTTTCTAATCATAAAAGAAATTAAAAGAAAAATTAATATTCAAGAAAATAACATCTATATCACTAGTTTGTTAAATTATACCTAGCAAACTATTCTCCATGTCATTATTTGATCAAATATGAACTTGTGTATATGCCTAATTAAAATTCATACCCTAATCAGGTTAGTCTTTCAAAGATATAAACATGTCTATGATTGAATAACAATGCATTTTGCTTGAAACTGACCACAATATTTTCTGGGCTTTCTTTGGGTACAGTCATTGATCAAATTAAGATGTAGTGTTAAAGATCTTGTCCCAGCACATACTGAGATTTATATGCTATAAAGCCATACCACCAAGATCTGTATATTGTGTTTATGGTCAAATAGTTAATAATGAAATAAAGCAAGAAAAGGAATAACCAAGAACTGTCTTAATGAAAACATTATATTTTAACAACAGATTCTTTTATAAAATCTCAGAAGTAAATTATGAAAATTTCTACAAGAATAATAGAAGAAACAATTTCCATAAAATGTAAACTCTATTAGTAATTTTCTCCTAAAGGCTATGTATTGTCATCACAAATCATTACTATAGCAACAAGGTGACCCAGAATACTATCAAGTAAAGCTAAACAAGAAAGATATTTCATGGATAAAGACAGAAATTTGAAATTGTGGCAACAATTTTAATGGTAAAAGACCATGTGGAACTTTCTCATGTAAATTATCTAAATTAAGCTTGACAAAAAGATTATTATTATGTATATTTTTGGGTGGTTGCACTTACAATATAGCTTGTTCTAGGAAAAAAACCTGCCTGACAAAATATGTGTTGTTCTCTGGTCATAATTCCTGTTTCTGTCTACCTAATATTTTTTTCTTTTTACTATAAATAAAGATCTAATACCTAAAATGAAACTTTGACTTTACCAATCTTGGTAAATTATAAAGTACACAACTCTGCTCATCCTACGTGACTCCTATCCACATGCTCCTAAGACACAGTTAAGATAATCTTCCCTCAGGAGAAATTCCCCCTGAAATGCTCTAAAATTGAAATTCTTAAACATTTTTTGTGTCATAGACCTTTTTCATAAATAATCTGATTAAGTCTGCAACCCTGTCCTTAAAATAACATTTCAGAATTAATAAATTAAATACTTAGTGTTTCAAAGAAAACCAATAACATTGAAATATATTTATCAATCATATATGTATATACATGTATATATGGATATGTCTATATGCATGGGTGTGTGAATATGTAAAGTTCCTAAAGCAGAGGCTAAGTTCTGTTAGAACTTTTATCATTGTGTGGATACCACTGGAACATACTATCAACCAGTCATTCCTCACTCCCTATGATGGCCCCATTAGCACTTTTTTTCAATCATCAATCTCTTTTTCTACCTTGTGCTACTTCTTTGGAGTTATTTCTCCATTTTTGTACGATGCTGCCTATCTATTCATATCCATTACATGTTTGTCCATTGCCCTAGGGATGAGCTTCACCTTTAATTCTTCAAAGACTGAGATATTCCATAGATTAATGTCAAAGAGTTTCAAGAGAAAAGCACTGTTGCTAAAAAATATGGGCATCTGATTGGGAAAACCATGAAGTCATTAAAAGTACTATAAACTCCCCAGATGCAACTAAGCCTTTTCTCATCTTTCTCTTTAATTCTAAGTGCAATTCAGTGTCCACACATAGTCTCTATCCAGAGAAAAATTCATTAGACAAAAGGATTTTGATAACATTCATGGTCTTTCAATGTCAGATTATGTTGCCTAAATTAGAACTTATAATTAAGCCCAAGTCCTCTGCCTCTGAACATAGAAGACATATGGGAGAAAACAGATTTTTTTACCTAATTTCTATGAAAGACAAAGTTGTCGTATTGAACATAGGAATTATAGTAAACAAATTTTTCGCAATGACATAGTCTTGGTTTAAATGTACTTTGATTCAAAGAATTCTCCTTGATTTTTCTTTGGTAATACTATCAGGACAAAGCAACACTCACTGTTCAATTACTTCTACAATGAATATGTCTCTACTCTCCAAAAAATAATATAATTTTAAACTTAGCAAAGTAATAATTGAGAGCAAAGAGAAGATGGTCTGGAGGTTGTAGATAAAGTGATATTTTGACAGATGCTTATAATTTGTTTTCTTTAGGTAATAGGTCAGAGAGTTGGTTAATAATCCCATAAATACATAGCAACTTAGGATGCTGCTTAGGGGAAAGTTCATCTTTATTGGAGAGGTTAAAAATGAAAAAAATGTTTGTATCTGTGCATAGAAATATGCATAATAAAAACCAAAATTCCCCTAATGAATATATATGTAAGTATACATATATATATATATATATATATCATTTTGCATTTTGAATCTTTTACCTATCAATGAATATACTACATCATTAGTAATCAGAAATCATGAATAGTCATTGTGCTTACTATTTTCAAAGTTGTGTATATTTAATGTTGTTGCCATATAAATTCTTCTCTTGGTTTTATTCATTTAATTTTTCATTAGTTTGTAAAATATACAATATTGTACATTTTTATAACATTGCTACTTTAGTAATTATTCTCCAGGTTCTGTTCATTTCACTCTGTAACAGTTATTATAAACTTTTTCATATGTTTTCAAAATCATTCATTTCTTTATTTCTTATAGTAATAATACCCCATCATATTCATATATCACAACTGATTCCTCTATTTTTCAATTGCTGAATATTCTCTTGGTTTCCAATGTCTTTGCCACCATAAAAAACAACATAGTATATACTCAGAAATATAAAATCTACATATATATTTTTTATGCTGGCATATAGGTATGTGTTTATGCAGGACGTTTTCTTATTTCTTTTCCTTTTTTTTTTAGGTATAAACCTATAAGTGGGTCATGTCAAAGGATATTTAAAATTCCAAATCACTTTCCAGAATGGTTGCACTCCTTCAATAGTATTTATCTAGTATTTATCATTTTTCCCTTTATAATATGTCAGTTATAAAAATGAGATGAGTTTTCATAATTGCTTAATTTTCATTGCATAATTAGTTTTGATTTGATTTGAAATATTTTATCATATGTCTATAAAGAATTTCGGCTTTACTTGAGCTGTCAGTTAATACTCTTTAACCATTTATCAGTTGGAAAATAATTATGTTCCTTATTAAATTTGATTTATCTCCTCATATACTTTGGAAATGAAAGCTTGTCAGATAAAATTTTTTAGAAGGAGATATTTTCCAGTTAATTATTTCCATTTTAGTTCTAAACTTTATTAAACTTGTTTGTGCACATCTATTTTTTATTTTAAGTAATCAAAATCATGAATTTATTTTCTATAATTATTCCTATTTCTTATTCGGTCATGAACTTTTCTCTTACCCATTGACATGATGGATAATTTTTTTTCATGTTCCTTTCATTTATTTAAGTTGTCACTTTTTATATCTAATTACAAGCCCATTGGGAATTAAAGTTCTAAAATATTGTTCTAAATCTACTTTTACCAAATTGATAACTAAGTTTTCTTAGCAAGTTTTGTCAGATGATGAGTCATTGTCACAATAGCTGGAGTGTTTGTGTTTATTGAATATTAGATGTATTTATTATGTTTATATTTATTGACTATTAGAAATTTGCTTTCATATGGTATGTACCTATTCTATTCCACTGAGTAGTTTCTTCCTTAATTTGTAACAAATTTTGTTAATTAAAAATTGCCTTGGGGGCGGCTAAGTGGTGCAGTGGATAGAGCACCAGCCCTGGAGTCAGGAGTACCAGAGTTCGAATCCAGCCTCAGCCACTTACCCCCAATTGCCTTGCAAAAAAAAAAAAAAAAAAAAAAACCCTAAAAATATTGCCTTATAGACCTAGTGCCAAACCTAGCATTCACTACTAGCCCCATCCCCTTATTCTCATTTATTTTCATTTCTCTTGAGATTCTTGATCTTTTTAAAAGAATCCATCAAAATATCATTACTATTTTGTATTGCTATAAAATAATACTTTCGTAGTTTGGCAGATATGGCATTGAAAAAGTAAATTTGGGTAACATCGTCATGTTCATTATATTTACTTATTTTACCCATGAGCAATAAATATCTACCTATTTAGATCTCTATGTCTTTTAAGAGGGTTTTATAGTTGCACACATATAGTTCTTAGATATATCTTGGGAGGTATACACACAAATATTTTATAAAATTTCTATTAATATTAAATATTTTTTCTTTCTATCTCTTCTTTTTCTGTAATACATAGAAATGTTGATAATTTTTATGGATTTATTATATTCTGAAAATTTTTTTAAAGTTAGTGTTTTAGTTAATTTTAATTAACTCTTTAGGATCCTTTAATAAGTCCATAAATATCATCTGAAAATGATCAATCATTTTACTTTACTTTACCTCTGGTTCTTTCCTCAATTTATTTTTCTTGCCTTATTGCTTATAGAGTTCACTTTTTATATTGTGTCAGATAGAAGCAATGACAATGAGAAGTCATGTTTAACTCCTGAATTTTTTGAAAAGGATTCTAAATTACTTCAATACAAATAATTGCATTTCTTGGTTCTTTTTATATATACAATGCATAATTTTGAAACTTTTCATAGTAATTTTTCTAACTTTTTTTGTTAAAATAGTTGTATTGTGTTAAAAGGTTTTATACATTTTGGTATAATTGTGATTTTTGTTTATTGTCAATATGATTAATTTAAGCTTAATTTTTCTATGATTAAATCAATCCTGCATTTCTAGTATATTATGGTGACTGGGATTAATATGTATCTTTTTAATTTGATATTTTTCTCTAATTGCTAATAGTTTATTGAATTTTTTATCTGTTTGTTGAAGATATAGGTCTATAGTTTTCTTTTCCTGATTGATTTAGTTAAGTCTATTTATTAAGATCATAATTGTGACATTGAGGTAATTTGATAGGCTCTCTTATTTTCCTTTTTTTCAAACATTTTTCATGATATTAGGAAAAAATTTTTTGAACATTTGTTTTTATTCATACATCCCTGGTACATTAATTTATTCATACATACCTGGGACATTAATTTTGGAAATATTTTTATGGAAATAGATTTTTCCTCCTCAAAAATTAGACTGTTTTTGTTCCTCTCTAAATATTATATTATTTCATTTATATAGTGTTTTGGGCATATAATTAAACAAAATATTTTCTTATACATTTTTAATTGTTTAGAATTTCACTTTTCATTTTTGATGTAATTTGCTTTCATCTTTGTTCTTTGTAACCAAATTAGTTAATGATTTATCTATTTTTTTAAAATAAGCTTCCAGAATTATCAGTTCAATCTTTTTTGCTTTTAATTAGGTTAATTTCTTCTTGAAACTTTAAAATTATTTTGATATTAAAATGAGAGCATTTAATGTTGTTTTTCTAATTTTTTAGTTTCAATACAAATTAATGATTTCTATTTATTCTTTTTTATTCAATAAAAGTATATAGTTATATGAATTTTCAGCTCACTGCTGTAGAAGAATTTCAAAAAGTTTTTAGTTGTCTCTTTTTTGTCCCTGTTTTTAATGAGATCGTCTATCATTTTTATGATTTTCATTTCTACCAAAATGTTTTAGAATTAAGTGATTTTTTTCTCCAGTTAATTATAAGGAGAAATAGACAATACCACTTTATTATTGAAGGATTTAAGTTTTACCCCAATATACAAATTAGATATGATGGGCTTTTAAAAATGAGGTATATGCATGTTATTCAGCAATATAGTACACATTTACAAAAACTGATCAAGCCCTAGGGAAAAAAAATTACAAACTAATTAGAAAAAAGTTTATAAAGGAATTACAAACAAAAAATTATGGATTTATCACACTGTAATAAGCTTATATCAAAGAACCACTGGTAAAAGCAATAAAAACTAAGAGTTAAAACACTAAAGAACCACAGTTACAATCACACAAAATTTAACACCTATCACTAAAATGGAGCCAAAAGCTTGCAATGTAACATTCAAAAAGAAAATAAATAAAGGCTACTCAAAGAAAAGAAGCATACAAAGCCAAGGTAATTACTTAACTTTATTAGGAGATAGACCTAAAGGAGACACCTTCAGTAGCACCTTGTGACAGAAAGCAAGCAGAGTATACTAATAACAACTATTTATGTGGGGGGTTTTTTTGTTGCTTAAGGAAGAAATGGGTAGAACCATTCTGAATATGTCAGAAAATATGTATATAGCCAAAGTAGTGAGAAGTGTGAATGTTCAACCAAGATATAGTTGGCTGTTTGCCAAAGAATATGAGAATATGAGTGTCTTGCACCTAAAGGCAACCATAATCCATTTAATCAAGAAAAATTTCCATAGCAAAAGAATGTAATACTAGAGGGCAACAAATTAACCTTTAACAAAATAGAAGACTTCCTAGCATTTCTGATAAGAGATCAAAGTTTAATAGAAACATTAAAATACAAACATAGGAATAATAAGAAGTGAACAATTAAATGGAACTATATAAGAAAAAAAATATTTACATTTTAATAGGGGAAGATGTCTCTTGATGATATTAGTGTCATAATGGATCAAAGAATTAAATAAAGCAGAGAACCTAAGGGCTGTTTTTGTTACAATTTGATGAACTTAAAAGAAGAAAGGGAAGAGTATGCAAACAAGAATATCCTAAGGGAGAGAGAGAAGGGGAAGGGGAAAATGGTAGGTGAACTTATCTCACATAACCAGACATACAAGTAGGGCCAAGAAGTATAGAGAATGGACTTCTCTTGAGACTCACTATTATCTAAATTCATACAAAAATTTAGAAGACATCTGACACACAGAATGAGATGGTTAACAAATAAATTCAACTAAAGAGAGTAACAGATGGAAAAGGGGAAAAGAATGGGGGAAATAGGAAGAATAGATTCAGGGAGGGAGTAGACTTAAAAGAAACTTTAAAATCAGAGGGTGACTATGAAGGCTCTCTACAAATATAATTTCATTTGGTCTTCACAATAACTCTGGGAGGAAGATGCTATTTTTATTCCTATTTTGCAGATGAGGCAACTAAAACAGACAAAAGCTAAGGGATTAAAACAGAGGCATATGGCTAATAAGTATCTGAGGGCACACTGAGGTCCTTTCTCAAGATTAACTACCAAGCATTCCTGAATTACTATAAAGAGTGCAACTGCAATGGACTGGACACTTTGTTAGAATGCTAGACATGCACTTGCCCAAAACACAATTTTATGCAGAACTCACACAGGGTAAGTTATCCCAAGGGGGGGGCTGTGTCATAAGAAATTATACCAAAATACCCTGAGGGCCTCATTAAAGAACTTTAGAATTGGCTATACAGCATGGGAGACACTTGAACAGGACCATTCATTATGGCATGCCCGCATCAGTAAGGGTGCTACACTCTATAAGGAAGGCAGAATTGAAGCAGCTCAAAGGAAACATGATACATAAATTTGGAGCACCCATCCCAGGTGTCCACATGGACTATTTGTGCTCAACCTGTGATATAGCATCCTGAGCTCTTATTGGTTTGATCAGCCACAGTCGGACACGTTATAATTTGTCTCAAATATGGTGATGTTTTTGGTCTTCTACAAGAATGAAGGACAAGAACCAATCAACCAGCTATCTTATAAATTCTATGTAGAGGATTTATCAAAGGCAATGGTCATGAATTTTATAGGAGAAGAAGACATAGAAGGGTAATTAATATATGCTGAGATAAGAAGTACCCATTCTGATGAAAACACAGATTGATCACAGTATGAAAAGAGTTGCATTTCTTCAAATTAAAAGGGTCATGAATAAGGATGGCAGAGCTCCAGTCTATGTGACTATACTTGCTTGAAAAATATAGATCTGTTTGTGTTCTCCTTTCTAATTTACAATTTCATGATACTAATCCCCTTAGTATTTCTTTACATTGCCCTCACCAGGTGATAAGTTTCCTCTTTTAGCTTAAGAAAATTAAAGAATATTAAAAAAAAACTATTTTATGATAAAAGTAAAATTTATTCTTGAACATAATCACATGAAGCAAAAAAATGTAATACTGAGATAGACCAACCACACCAGCTTCTAGCCCAGTAAAAGATACTGAACTAAGCTCTTAGGATACAAAAAACAGCTTACTTTATAATGATATATACAGAATATACATGTAAGAATTTAAGGTATTTTTAAGAATTTTTTCTAGCATTAGGGAAACTAGGAAAGGCTTTTTATTTTTTATTTTAATTTTATTTTTTCCAATTTTATATAAATCTAGCTTTCAGCATTCATTTTTGTAAGATTTTGTATTCCAAATTTTTCTACCTCCCTCCCTTTTCTCCCTCCTCCCATGACAACATGTAATATGATATATGTTATACATGTACAGCAAGGCTTGATGTATTTCCATATATGTTATGTTGTGAAAGAAGAATCTAAATAAAAGAGAACAAAATATTGAGAAAAAAAAGAACACAAAACAAATTTTAAATGTGAAAATAGTATGTTTGGTCTGCAAAATGGCAGATGTAGATAGATGGCATTTCCCATCACAAGTCTTAGAATTTTCTTATTTATTGAATTTCAGAGATGAGTTAAGTCTATCATAATTGATCATCACACAATGTTGCTGTTGCCTTATATGATGTTCTCCTAGTCAAATTCACTTCATTCAGCACCAGTTTATGTAAATCTTTCCAGGTTTTTCTGAAATCCATCTGTTAATGATTTTTATGCAACAGTAGTATTCCATCACATTCATATACAACAATTTGTTCAGATATTCATCAATTGATAGGGCATCCCTTCAATTTCCAATTCTTTGCCATCACAAAAAGTGCTGCTATAAATATTTTCATCACTTTTTTAATGACTTCTTTGGGATATAGAACTGATAATGGAATGTATAGTGTTATAGACCTTTGAATATATCAGGAAGGAAGGGCTTTTTGAAAGAAAATGGTACTTAGGTTGCAATGTAAAAGAAAGTAAGGAATTTATGAGGCATTAGTGAAGATAAAATGCATTCAACCTGTGGGAATGTAAAGGTACTGTGGAATGTAAAGGTACTGAGATAGAAGATGGAGTATCATATCTAACAGATTGTAATGCATTAAAGCATGAAAAGGAATGCAAAGAGGGGAGTAATTTGGTAAAAAAAAAAAAAAAAAAGACTACTTCCGGCCAAGATGGCAGAGAGAAGACAAGCACAGTTCTAAAGTCTCCTGATCTCTTCCTCATCTATCACATGAAACAAACCCTTTTAAAAGAAATCTGATCCACAAAACCCAGAAAGAAAAGCCAGGAGAAAGAACATCTACCTCAGGATTTGTCTCCTGAAACAGTTTTGACCAAATTCAGGCAGGTAAGTCTGGGCTCAGAGGGAGGATCAGCCCTGGATCAGCCAGATTAACAGACCAGGAGTCTGAGGGCCCAAGAGCCGGACCTGCTGGATCAGCAGTGAGGCTGGATGAAAGGGGCTTGTGGAGGGGGGGTGGGGTGAAGCAGAGGCGCTGGTGTTGGTGCTGTCCCCCTGGAGCTTAGGGACAGGGCTGGGGGTAGATTTCTGGTGCAGGAGAGCTGTGGACACCATCCTGGGCTCCTCTGGTCCCATTGCAGCTCAGACCTCCTCCCAAACAAACAAATGCAAACTACTTCTGCCTCAGGCCCAGGTGTGTGAGCAGAAGAACCAGCCCAGCTGAGAAATGACTTCAGGCCAGGGTAAAGCCCACCATTGATCAAAGGCAAAAGAATTCAATAGCTCCAACCCCTCCCTTCAAGCAAAGAGAGAAGGCCTCAGCCAAGATCACAGACACTCCAGAGAAAGCAACAAACACTTCCTACTGGCCAGCCAGAGAAACTGCACTCAGGGAGTAAAGCCTTTAGTATCCCAGGCCGCGGTGAACCAGCCCCTCCCCAACTCAGATCTTAGCAAAATGAAGAAGGGTCAGTGGAAAGGTGGATCCATAGAAAAATTCCTGGAAGGGAAAGATCCTAACTCAGAGAGACCTGGAATCTCTGAGGAGAATACAATTTGGTCTCCAGCACAGAATGACTTCCTTGAAGAAATAAGGAAGGAGCTTAAAAATTTGGGAGAGACAATTAATACCTTGCAACAAGAAAACAAAACCTTAGAAAGTACAATTGGACAAATATAAAAGGAGAATAAATTTCTCAGCTCATCAATTGGACAATTACAAAAGGAGAATAAATCTCTCACAGAATCAAATGGACAAATACAAAATGAGAATAAATCTCTCAGATCATCAATTGGACAATTACAAAATGAGAATAAATCTCTCACAACATCAATTGGACAAATACAAAATGAGAATAATTCTCTCAGATACTCAAATGGCAAATGCAAAAAGAAATTAATTCTCTCAAAACCTCAGTTGGTCAAATGGAAAGCTCTTTCAAAAGTAGAATTGACCAATTGGAAAAGGAGTTGCAAAAGGTTAATGAAGAAAACTCCTGCCCCCAAAAAAGAATGGAGTCTACAGAAACTAATGACTCCATGAGAAGAAGAGTCAGTTAAACAAAATCAAAAAATAGAAAAAATAGAAGCAAATGTAAAATACCTCATCAACAAAACCACTGACCTTGAGAATAGATCGAGAAGGGGCAACCTGAAAATTATAGGACTTCCTGAAAACATTGAAGAGAAAAAAAAAGCCTAGACTTAATATTACAGGATCTAGTGATGGAAAACTGCCCTGATATCATGCAATTGGAGGGCAAAGTAGTTATTGAAAGAGTATATCAATATCCACCATAAAAAGATCCTAAAATGAAAACACCAAGGAATGTTGTGGCAGAATTCCAGAGCTATCAGATAAAAGAGATAATCCTGCAAGCAGCCAGAAAGAAACAATTTAAATATCAAGGAGCCACAGTAAGGATCACTCAGGACCTGGCTGCATCAACATTAAGGGATCTGATCGAAGGGCCTGGAATGAGATATTTTGAAGAGCAAGGGAGCCTGGAATGCAGCCAAGAATCTACTTTCCTGTAAAGTTCAGCCTTCTCTTCCAGGGGAAAAAGATGGACATTTAACGAATTGGAAGAATTCCAAAAATAATGTTGGAAAGACCAGAGCTAAACAGAAAATTTGGACATCAAACAGGAGGTTCAAGAGACACATGAAAAAGTTAAAAGGGGGGGGGCGGTAAAAGGAAAAAAAATGCAATCCAGTAAGTTGAAACTGGCTATATCTCAGCATGGGTGGGGGAAAAAAGATTCTCATAACTATTGAGAATTGTAACTCTAACAGAGAGAATACACCTAGGCAGAAATGATGGACATTCATGACCTATCCATGAGACTGCTGTCTAATGGGATGTAACTGGCTTTAACCCCACTTGGGAGAAAGGCTCTAATAACTCTCAGGAATTTTGACTCTATTTGATAGAATATACTGAACTAGAAGGAACAGACACTCGGAATATTCTGTGACTTAGAATGATCTAAAAAAAACTACCTCCTTAAAAAGGGGGACAAGAAAGAAACTGAAGGAGGGAGGGGAGTGAATGGGGTAAAGCTCATTACACTAAGAGGTACAAAAAAACCTGTGGTAATAGAGGGGAAGAAGGGAGCAGAGGAGAAACACTTGAATCTTCTAATTAGACTTGGCTTAAAGTCAATCTGCACATACTCAGTTAACTTCTAAAGCATCTAATTTTTCAAGTATTAAAAGGGGAAAAGGGGAAGGGGGATGGAGAAAGGGAAGGGGAGTGGGGGAAAAAGAGGAAATAACAAAAGGAAGGGAAGGGAAAAGGGAAAGGGGAAAAAAGTGGAGGGTGTGATATAGGAGGGCAAACACACTGAAGGGGGTGGTATTCAGAAACAAAATACTGGGGAATATGAATAAGGGGGGGGGGGGTAAGAGGGAAAAATACAAACAGAAGGAAGATACCACGGAGGGCAATAAAGAATTAGTAATCATAACCTTGAATGTGAATGGGAAGAACTCTACCTTAAAATGTAAGTGAATAGTAGAGTGGATTAAAACCAGAAGCCTACAATATGCTGCTTACAAGAAACTCAATTGAAGTAGGGAGATACATACAGAGTAAAGGTAAAAGTTTGGAGCAAAATATATTTTGCTTCAGCTGAAGTAAAAAAAGCAGGGGTAGCAATCCTTATCTTAGACAAAGCAGCAGGAAAAATAGATAGCATTAAAAGAGATAAGGAAGGAAACTTTATCCTCCTAAAAGGTACCATAGACAATAAAGTCATTTCAATATTGAATATATATATATATATATATATATATATATATATATATGCACCCAGTGGGACAGCACCCAAATTCTTAGAGGAGAAACTGAAAGAACTACAGGAAGACATAGACAGCAAAACGCTAATAGTGGGAGACCTCAACCTCCCGCTATCAGATCTAGATAAATCGAATCATAAAATAAACAAGAAAGAAGTTAAGGAGGTAAATAGATTGTTAGAAAAATTAGATATGGTAGACTTATGGAGGAAACTGAATGGCGATAGAAAGGAATATAACGTTTTCTCTGCAGTACATGGAACTTATACAAAATTTGACCATGTACTAGGACATAAAAACCTAATGATCAACTGCAGAAAGGCAGAAATAGTGAATACATCTTTCTCAGTTCACAATGCAATAAAAGTCATATGCAATATTGGGCCAAGGAGATATAGACCCAGACCAAATTGGAAACTGAATAATCTCATTTTAAAAAATGAGTGAACCAAAAAACAAATTATAGAAAGTATTAACCATTTTATTGATAATAATGAAACAACATATTAAAACCTATAGGATTCATTCAAAAGGACTCTCAGGGGATATATTATAGCTCTAAATGCTTACATGAATAAATTGGAGAAAGAGGAAATCAATGAACTAAACATGCAGCTAAAAAAATTAGAGAAAGAACAAATCAAAAATCCCCAATTAAATACCAAATTAGAAATTCTAAAAATTAAAGGAGAAATTAATAAAATCGAAAGCAAAAAACTATTGAATTAATAAATAAAACCAAAAGTTGGTATTATGAAAAAAACCAATAAAATTGATAAACCTCTGGTCAATTTGATTAAAAAAAGAAAGAAGAAAACCAAATTGCTAGTATCATAAATGAAAAAGGTGAACTCACCACCGATAAAGAGGAAATTAAAGTAATAATTTGAAATTATTTTTGCCCAACTCTATGTCAATAAATTTGATAATCTAAGTGAAATGGATGAATATTTACAAAAATATAAGTTGCCCAGGTTAAATGAAGATGAAATTAAATACCTAAATACCCCTATCTTAGAAAAAGAAATTCAACAAGCCATTATTGAACTCCCTAAGAAAAAATCTCCAGGGCCAGATGGATTCACAAATGAATTCTATCAAACATTTAAGGAACAATTGGTTCCAATCATATATAAACTCTTTGGAAAAATAGGGAAAGATGGAACTTTGCCTAACTCTTTCTATGAAATCAATATGGTACTGTTACCTAAACCAGGAAGAGTTAAAACAGAGAAAGAAAATTATAGACCTATTTCCCTGATGAATATAGATGCAAAAATCCTAAATAAAATCTTAGCAAAACAATTACAACAAGTCATCACTAGGATAATACATTATGATCAAGTAGGATTTATTCCAGGAATGCAGGTTGGTTCAATATTAGGAAAACTGTTAGTATACTCAATTATATCAACAACAAACCTATCAGAAACCATATGATCATATCAATAGATGCTGAAAAAGCTTTTGACAAAATACAGCAGCCATTCCTATTAAAAACACTAGAGAATGTAGGAGTAAATGGACTGTTCCTTAAAATAATTAGCAGTATCTATTTGAAACCATCAACAAGCATTATATTCAATGGGGAGAGGCTAGAGGCATTCCCAATAAGATTAGGGGTGAAACAAGGGTGCCCATTATCACCACTATTATTCAATATTGTATTAGAAATGTTAGCATCAGCAATTAGAGAAGAAAAAGAAATTGAAGGAATTAGAATTGGGAAGGAAGAGACAAAACTGTCACTCTTTGCAGATGACGGGATGGTCTACCTAGAGAATCCCAAGAAATCATCCAGAAAACTACTGGAAACAAATAGCAATTTTAGCAAAGTTGTAGGTTATAAAATAAACCCTCTTAAATCCTCAACTTTTCTATATATGTCTAGAAAGAAACAGCAGGAAGAGCTAGAAAGAAAAATCCCATTCAAAGTAACCCCAGACAATATAAAATATTTGGGAGTCTATTTGCCAAGACAGACCCAGAATCTTTTTGAAAACAATTATAAAACACTTCTCACACAAATTAAATCAGATTTAAATAATTGGGCAAATATCTACTGGTTATGCATGATTCTTCTTTGAAAATGTCCTCACCATGTTTATTTGCTCTTTGCATTTAGTTCCTTAGAGATTATGGTATTCCATAAATGGCATCCTTACAGTGTCATTATAAGAATATCTACTGCTCATGGATAGGTAGAGCTAATGCAATAAAAATGACAATTCTACCAAAACTAAACTATCTGTTTAGTGCTCGACCAATCAAAATTCCAAAAAATTACTTTAACGAGTTAGAAAAAAATGTAAGTAAATTCATATGGAGAAATAAAAAGTCAAGAATTGCCAGGAGCTTAATGAAAAAAAGTGCAAAAGAAGGTGGCTTAGCCCTACCTGATCTAAAATTATATTATAAAGCATCAGTCATCAAAACTGTTTGGTATTGTCTAAGAAATAGAGTGGTGGACCAGTGGAATAGACTAGGTGCAAAAGCAGGAAATGATTATAGTAATCTGTTGTTTGATAAACCCAAAGAGTCCAGCCATTGGGATAAAAACTCTCTCTTTGATAAAAATTGCTGGGATAATAGGAAGTTAGTATGGAAGAAACTTAGATTAGACCAACACCTCACACTCTTTACCAAGATAAGATCCAAATGGTTACAGGACATAGACATAAAAAACAATACTATAAGCAAATTAGAAGATCAAGGATTAGTCTACCTGTCAGATCTATGGAAAGGGGAGCAGTTTATGACTAAGGAAGAGTTGGAGAACATCATCAATAACCAATTAGATGATTTTGATTAAATTAAATTAAAAAGCTTTTGCACAGGTAAAACCAATATAACCAAGATCAAAAGAAATGTAGTAAATTGGGAAACAATCTTTATAACTAATGATTCTGACAAAGGACTCACTTCTAAAATATACAGAGAACTGAGTCATATTTTTAAAACAAAAAACCATTCCCCAATTGACAAATGGTCAAAGGATATGCAAAGGCAATTACAGATGAGGAGATCAAAGCAATCCATAGCCATAGGAAAAAAATGCTCTAAATCATTACTTATTAGAGAAATGCAAATTAAAGCATCTCTGAGGTACCACATCACACCTCTCAAACTGAACAAAATCACCAGCAAGGACAATGATCAGTATTGGAGGGGATGGATGGAAATCTGGGACACTACTACCCTATTGGTGGAGCTGTGAACTCATCTAACCCTTCTGGAGAGCTATTTGGAACTATGCCCAAAGGGCAACAAAAATGTGCATACCCTTTGACCCAGCAATACCACTACTGGGTCTATACCCTGAAGAGATGATGAAAAAGGGTCAAAACATTACTTGTACAAAAATATTTATAGCAGCCCTGTTTGTACTGTCAAAGAATTGGAAATCAAGTAAATGCCATTCAATTGGGGAATGGCTTAGTAAACTGTGGTATATGTATGTCATGGAACACTACTGTTCTATTAGAAACCAGGAGGGATGGGATTTCAGGGAAGCCTGGAAGGATTTGCATGAACTGATGCTGAGTGAGATGAGCAGAACCAGAAAAATACTGTACACCCTAACAGCAACATGGGAGTGATGTTCAACCTTGAAGGACTTGCTCATTCCATCAGTGCAACAACCTGGAACAATATTGGGCTGTCTGCAAAGGAAAGTGCCATCTGTATCCAGATTAGGAGCTGTGGAGTTTGAACAAAGTGCAAGGACTATTCCCTTTAATTTAGAAAAAAAAAACAGATATCTTATTGTCTGATCTTGTTACCTCTGAGACTTCTCTTCTTTTCTTTAAGGATATGATTTCTCTCTCATCACACCCAATTTGGATCAAGGTACAACATATAAACAAAGTAAAGACTGACAAAGTGCTTTCCATGGGGGGGAGGGAAGCAAGAAATTGGGGAAAATTGTAAAACTCAAATAATATCTTTAATAAAAATAAATTTTAAAAAAAGACTAGAAGGACAAGAAAGAACCAAGTTATGAAGAATTTTAAATGCCAAACTGCAGAATAAAAAGCCAGTAGAGTTTGTAGAGGAAGCAGGTGACATAATCAGGAGAAACCAAAATGGTTTCTAATATAGTATTTCAAGTGAGAGAAGATGAGGGTCTGAACTAAAGTGCTGGTTCTGTGACTGGAAAAGGGTTAGATTCAAGATTTTTTAGGAGATAGATCAATATTTGGCTATCAATTTCACATATTCTGAATATATATATACATATATATGTACATATATATATGTATATATATATATTTCTCCATTCTCATTTGGTAATTCTAAATTACATCCTAATTTTCCTTTAGATTGCTGATATTTTCCAAGCATCTGACCATTTACATCACATTTAATTTTGCCTCAGACCAGATCTATTATTTCTATTCTGTTATTTATAGAAATAAAAAATCCCTATAGATGTTCTCTCCAAAAATTCCTATAGAATTCTTTAGCACAATGACCTCCAAATAATTCAAAATATTTTCTGGAAATAGGTTTTTATTCAATTGTATATCTATTTAATAAATATATGAAATCAATTCTTTTCCTGTAATGAAGCACCCTTCCTTTCTAGAAGAGCTGGAGAACATCATCAATAACCAATTAGATGATTTCAATTAAATTAAATATTCTTGTAATGACACTGTAAGGATGCCATTTATGGAATACCGTAATCTCTGAGGAACTAAATGCAAAGAACAAATAAACATGGCGAGGACATTTTCAAAGAAGAATCATGCATAAGGATTGGTATAAAATAATCAGTGACATACCTAATTAGAAAATGAAGTGAATTAGTCAGCAAAATATCAAAAACATTCTGCACTAGAACCTTGGAAATATCAAAACAACTGATATTGAGAAAAGCATTTGTCTTATTAGATAAATGGAAGATTCACAAGAATACTTGTAATTGAATTATAGAGAAGGTATGAAAATAACACATTTAACTGAATTTGTCATAATCGTAAAAGAGTAGCACAGAATTCTATAAATTTTTCATTGTTTTCTGAAATATTTACCAAAACAAACAAAAATAAAATCAACTCCGGATTTATCATGAGTTTGAGACAGAGTTTACAAAAAGATATTTAGTAAGTCTTTGTAGCAATTTAGATAAAGATTCTATGACAAATATCTCATTTCCAAGATAAACAAGAAACTGACTCAAATGTAAAAGAATTAGATATAGATAGGAAGTTTTCTCATAAAGAAACCCATGATATTAATGGCCATAAAAAGTTTTTTTTAAATATGTTATAATCAGAAAAATACAAATTAAAGCAACTGAGGGTCCACTATACATTCACCAAATTAGTAAAACTGACAGAAAAGGAAATTAAGAAGCGGAGAAAAGACTGTGGGGAAATGAGCATATGAATTCCAGAAGTTTGGGACTGGTTGAGTCATTATTGAAAGCATTTTAAAATTATGCCCCCAAAGGTAATTAAATGCACTTTAACTACATGATCTATGATTAGGTATACTATATTTCAAAGTAATTAAAGAGGGAAAGTATCCATATGTATAGTAATATGTATAGCAGTCTTTTTATGACAGTTAAGAAAGACTGAACAATTTATGGTATGTGATTTTCTTTTTTTTTTAATTTTTTATTTTTTTATTCTTATTTTTGTACAAATAATTTTTATACATTACTAAAATATTCTTGTTCAAGAGTAAATGTAATACCCCTCCCCCCAAAAATATACACCCACATGAACAATAAAGTAAAGGAAAGGGAAAGAAATTAAAAGTAAAATTATTATTATTATTAATAATAATAATAATAATAATAATAATAGGGGCAGCCAGGTGGCACAGTGGACAGAGTAGCAGCCCTGGAGTCAGGAGCACCCAAGCCCAAATCCAGCCCCAGGCACACAACAGTCACCAAGCTGGGCAAGCCACCCCAACCCCATTAGCCTGCAAAAACCAAATAAATAAATAAATAAATAAAATAATAATAATGGTAGTAGTAGGGGCGGCCAGGTGGCACAGAGGACAGAGCACTGGCAAATCTGGCCTCAGACACCCAACAATCACCCAGCTGTGCAGCCCCGGGCAAGCCACCCAACCCCCATTTGCCATGCAAACCCCCCAAATTAATAATAATAATAATAATAATAATAATAATAGTGATAATAATGATAATAATGACAATGATAACAAATGTGCTTCATTCTGATTTCCAACACCTCCAGCTCTGTTGCAGGTGGATCACATTCTTTATGATAAGTCCATCACCAAAACTAATTCCATATTTTTTGACTGTTGCCATTGCTGATTGCAACTCCCTCCATTCTTACTTCCCCACTACCATATACTATATTTTCTCTCTCCTTTCACTCTGCCCCTCTTCTTAAATGTGCTGTAGGGTAGCTGAGTGGTGCAGCAGACAGATCCCCAGCCCTGGGGCCAAGAGGCCTCAAGCCTATATACTACCCCTTAGGCCCAGCATCCACCCAGCCTTTTGGTCCAGGACAGGCCATCCGATCCTAGACCCTTGCAAGAAGTAAATAAGAAAATGTGTTATATCTGACCACTCTACTCCCATGGTCCACTCTCTCCTCCTTCACTCACATTCCCTCCTTCCCCCTGTTCCCCTTCTCTCCTTCTTATTCTAGATGTCTATTACCCCATTGAGTATATATGCTGTTTCCTCTCCTAGCAACCTCTAATGAGAGCAAAGTTTCTCTCTCATTCCCCCTTGCCTTCCCCCTTCCATATCATTGCATTAGCTCGTTGTAATAAAAAAATCTTATTATATGAAAAATCTTAGCCTATTCCACCTGTCCTTTCTCTTACTCCCATTACATTTCCCTTTTAGCCATTGACTCTATTTTACAGTATATTATATCTTCAAATTCAGCTCTTTCCTATGCTTCATCTATAGAAGCTCCTTCTACCTGCTCTATTAAATGAAAAGGTTGATAATTAGTATTATCAGTATCATTTTTCTATACAGGAATATATGTATTTCATCATCATTAAGTTGCTTATATTTTCCCCTTCTCCTCCACTCTCTATGCTTCACCTGAGTTCTATATTTGAAGATCAAAATTTCTGTTCAGCTCTGGCCATTTCAGCAGGAACATTTGAAATTCTCCTGGTTCATTGACAATACATCTTTTTCCTTAGAATAGAACATTCAGTTTTGGTGGGTAGTTCATTATCAGTTGCATTCCAAACTCTTTTGGCTTCCAGAATATTATATTCCAAGCCCTACAAGCTTTTAATTTAGCTGCTGGTAAGTCCTGTGTGATCCTGATGGCTCCATGATATTTGAACTGTGTCCTTCTGGCTACTTGTAATATTTTCTCTTTGACTTGGGAATTCTGAAACTTGGCTATAATATTCCTGGGTGTTGGATTTTTAGGATCTCTTTCTGGGGGAGATCAGTGGATTCTTTCCATTTCTATTTTGCCCTCTGCTTCTAGGATATCTAGGCAATTTTCCTGTAGCAATTCTTTAAAAATGATGGTAAGGCATTTTTTTTGATCATGACTTTCAGGTATTCCAATAATTTTTAAATTATTTTTCCTGAATCTGTTTTCCAGATCAGATGTTTATTCAATGAGATGTTTCACATATTCTTCTAATTTTTCATTCTTTTGTTGTTGAAGTATTGTGTCCTGACTTCTCATAAAGTCAGCAGCTTCCCTCAGTTCCATTCTACATCTGACGGATTTATTTTCCTCAAAGAGCTTTCTTATCTCTTTCCGGCTGGCCAATTCTTCTCTTCAAAGCATTCTTCTCCTTAATAACTTTTTGAACTGTTTTACCCATTTGAGCTATGCTGGTTTTGAACATGCTATTTTCTTCAGTCTTTTTTAGATCTCCTTGACTTAAGCTGCTGATTTCATTTTCATGTTTTTCCTGCATCTCTCTCATTTCTTTTACCAATTTTTCTTCTATCTCCCTCACTTGATTTGTAAAATTTTTTTTGAGCTCTGTCATAGCCTGAGCCCAATTTCCATTTTTCTTGCAGTCTTTAGATTCAGGAATTTAGAATTCCTCATCTTCAGATTGAGTATTTTGATCCTTCTTGGGATCATAGACAAAGTATTTATCCAAAGTATTTATCAATGGATGTTCCACTTTTTTTCTGTTTGCTCATTTTCCCAGCCTGTGCCTGGTTTTAGGGTGCTTCCCAAGCTATTGAGTATTATTATGACACCCTACACACAAGGATCTCAGTGTGTGAGGCTCTGTTTTCCTTCCTGGTCTGTGAATGACAACAAGTGTACCCCTCTGCTGTGGGGCTGAGGTGGGGGGCCCCTGTTGTTTTATGGGGTTCCTAGACTGTGATCAGAATCTGAATGTGGTCAGAGCCCCAGATTCCTATTCCAGGTACAGAGGTTGGAAGTCTCTTTCTACCCCTCTACCTAGGCTGACCACTCAAGGCTGAGTTGCCTGGGGGCTCCTGCTTACTGATTCCACCTGCTCACTGAGTGCCCTAAGGGATGGCTTCACGTGCTCACTCTGTCAGAGGTCGCCCCCACCCCCCCATCTTCCAAGTTGTGCTTGGTGCTCCCCAGAGTGTAGGTCAAGGAACTGCCCCTGCTGCTGTGAGCCATGGCTTCTGGTTGCCCTGGGGCTGCCTCCGGGAGGCTGAAGTTCCTTCACTCTGGTGGGTCACCCCTCTAATCCTGTGGAGTAGAGCCTTTCTGCTATTTTCCAGGTTACCTTGGGCTGGAGAACTGCCTTACTGGATCCCTCTGTGGGTTCTGTCTCTCAAAAATTTAGTTAGAGTCCTTATTTTATGAGTTTTGAAATATTAGAGAGCACCTAAGAGTTGCTCTTCTCCTGTCACCATCTTTTCTCCACCCCTGGTATGTGATTTTCAAAGGATACTTTTGTACCATAAGAAATGATGAAAGGAATGGTTTCAGAGTTATCTGATAATATTCATACAGACTGATGCAGAGTGAATTTAGTAGTACCAGAACAACAATAACGACTTTGTAAAGGAAAACAACATTGAAATATTTAGACCCCCTAATGAGCAGAAATATTATATAATATAGATAGATGGGTATAGATATAAACATATATATGTATATATATATATATATATATATATAAACACATGTTTGTTTTTATAACCCATGGACAATACAGACATTTGATTTGCTTTATTATGCATATTTCTTAAATAGGTCCTTTTTTCTTTAATTTTTTTTCCCCTTAGAATTAGGAGGGTGAGAAAGATAAAATAGATTTTGGCTAATTAAGAAATTTTAATGGTTTTCTAAATACAGCTAATAGTATATTCTTTGGGCACTAATATTGTTTCACATTGATAAATATTTAACAATCACTATTAATGACTGATTATATTTTTAAAAATGTTTACTCCTATACATTCTACAATTTTAAAAGATTTTGATTCATGTCAAATAAAATGAAATATTACAAGATCATCAGTATCATTGATTGATATGCTTAGCAGACTACTGACATCATTTCATTTTAAAACCATAACATGTTTTCATAGTTCCAAAACTTTTTCATGTACATTATCTCACATGCTCCTCACAACCATTCTATGGGGTAGATCAGGTAGGGAAAAATTAACCTCATTTTTGTATGTGAGGAAATTGAACTCAAAAGGCTAATTATATATTTAATAGATCTGACTGATTAAATGATGTATATTGTGAGTTTTATGGTCTCTACTAGGTATTTTATTTATTTTGAGGATATGTAAGTGGTTTTTTCCTCACCTTTGAGTTTGTAAATTGTGTGCCTACTAAGAGATTAGTCAGGAATCTCTGGGTGGTATCAGATTAAGCATTCAAATTATCTGGGTGGGGAGAAAGGGGCAGGTTTTAGCTAGAGTGAAAAACAAAACAAAACAAACAAATGTACCTGTGCATCATGTGAAAGATTAAACACAAGAAATTCATTCTGGATTCCATTCCATTACATAAAGGCATTACATGTCTGAAATATCTCAGATTTTCCATATTCCAGGCCTACATTCTCATCTTCCCACTGTAATACTCAATCTATGGTAAAATTTTATTTGAAATATCTGGAAATGGAATTTGATGCAACAATCTGATACTTTAGTCACCAAAAAGAAAGTCATTGGAAAAACAAAACTCACTAGTAACATTTTCTGATTTATAGGGTAAGGTTCTATACATTATTAATGGTCATATTGCTTTCGCAAAACAGTATTTGCCCCAATTTCATAACATAATTCTATTACATTTTTTCACATAATATCAATAACAGTAAACAGAAATATGCTACATTAGGTCAAACATGACCTGAATACCTAATTAGGTATCTCAGTTATCAATTGACTAGAATTTTATCTTCTGAACAGAAGTAACAGTAGTTTATTTACATAATCATGTGTTTCTGAGAGTTAATGCAAGTCTTTCTAAATTATTATCTTTGTCAGATCAGCCTAGTAATTACATAAATCAAATGGAGAGGAATAAAGAGATTACTGAGAGATTGTTCCAGATAACATATGGAATTTAGCTGACATTCTTTTAGCAGCCTGTATTATTTAATACTACTGAATCTGGCCTCATACAGCTCCAAAATCTGATAAATGTATTCTGTATCTCTCTCATACACAGTATTAACAATTATTTGTTATCAAATCTGTTTCTCTTTTCCAATTCAATTCAACAAACATTTAAACATTTATTACTCTACTGGAGGCATAATACATGTAAACATTTAAGTAAATATTAGGTAATGTGAGTATGAAAATAGAAATGGAAATAATATCTTTTTATCTCAATTAACCCATCTGTAAAAATGGAGTTTGGGAAGTTTTATGAAGAACACTGAAATTTTCTCCTACTAATATAATTACTAATTAGTAAGAGACTAATAGTATCTTACTAATATAATTAAATATTACTAAATATAATTAAAGTTAGTTCTTGTCCTTTGGTGTGTTTTGCTCATCCTATCTATCCATTCAGCTATACTCTCCCCCAGTCTGGAGGATGAAGGAAATATCCCTACAAAATTTGTACAACCATACCTAGTTAGGCCCAGAAGGACTCATTAGAAATGAATGGTAATGTGTCCATGAAGTTAAGGTAACTAATCTAAGGGAGAAATTTGGAGTGGTGCCCATTGTTTGGCTGGGGGTGGGGAGGGTCTAATAAGAGAGAAGGTTAGAGAACCCAACAAAACTTTGGAAAAGGCCTCTGATTCGGGCACAGGCATTAGAGAAAAGTGCAAGAGAAACTGCAGGTCAAAATTTAGTTTTAGCTACAAATTGCTGCAGGAGGGATGACATACTATATAGGAAACTGGAGAGGAGACTTAACAAAGACTCATGACATCCAAGGAAAGCAGAAGAGATATGCAGATAGGCTCATATATGGGATGTGGGGGGGGGGGGGAGATGAGACATAAGAAACAGATAAGAACTCCAAGAAGCATCAGGAGGAAATATGTTCTAAGGAGTCACACTAATTTAAGAGCTCTGCCTATTAAATGACTGTTTCTAAGTCAGTCTCTGGTTCTAAGGCTTCATTATCGAAGAAAACCAAAACGACATCACTATGTTTGAGACAAGTTACAGTGTGTCAGCTTGTGGATGATCAGACCAATATGAACTTGGATTGCTCAAACACAGGTCAGGCACAAATAATCCAGTTGAACAGCTCGGGTGGTTACTCAAAACATCCCTATGTCTTGTTTCCTTTGAGCTGTTTCAATTCTGCATTCTTCATAGAGAACAGCCCCCTCACTGATGAGGGCACACCATGCTGGAGGTCCTGTGCCAGTGTCTCCCATGCTGTACAATCAATTCTAAAGTTCTTCAAAAAGACCTTCAGGGTGTCTCAGTTTCGCTTCTTCTGACCTCTTGTGAGCACTTACCCTTTATGAGTTCTCCATAGAATAGCTTTTATGGCAAGTGTACATCTGGCATTCTAACATGACCTACCCATCGTAGTTGGAATACTAGGTAGTTTAGCTAGAGAAATGACCTCAGTGTCTGTATCTTCTCCTGCCAGGTGATCTTCAGAAACTTCCTAAGACAATTTAAATGGAAGTGATTCAGTTTCCTGACATGATGCTGATAGACTTTCCAGGTTTCCCAGGCAAATAGCAATGAGGTCAGCACAAGGGCTTTGTAGACCTTCAGTTTGGTAGTCAGTCTAATACCTTTTCTCTCCCACACTTTCTTTCAGAGCCTCCCAAATACTGAGCTAGCTCTGGTAATGCGAGTGTCAACCTCATTGTCAATATGTACCTCCTTGGAAAGAACACTGCCAAGGTAAGTGAACTTGATTAGTCCTCAAAACTTCTGCATTTGCTGTAATCAATAGTTCCACATTTGGATGGTGTGGAACTGGCTGATGGAGCACCTGGGTTTTCTAAGTGTTAATTGTTAGACCAAAATGAGTACAAGCAGAAAATCAATCCATACTTTGTGGCATCTCAGTTTCAGAGACTGCATCAAGTAACAATCTGAAAACAGAAGATCATGCACCAACACTCCTTCCACAAAAAAAGGGATTGGGCAGCTTTCAGAAATCTGGTGTACAGCACTGCATTTGCTCATCTGGGCCAAAACACTTACAAACACCAAAATTGGTTTGATGAAAATGATGGGGAAATACAGAAGCTGATATGTGAAAAAAAGAGAACTCCACGGGGTTTACCAGTAGATATAGTTTATCCATTTCTAAGAAAGCAGAATTTAATTCCATAAAAAGTAAATTCCAAATGAATCTTAGAGAGATGCAGGACTCTTGGCTCAGTAAGAAGGCAGATGAAATTCAATTTTATGCAGACAGTAACAAACCAAAATGCTTTTATGATGCCCTCAAGGTTATTTATAAGCCAAAGACCTGTGGTGCATCTCAACTACTCAGTGCTGATGATTCACATTGATTAATAATACAGACAAGATCCTACAGAGATGGGCTGAACACTTACAATGTATTCTTAAGAGACCATCATCAGTCAATGCCAAATCCATTGACCGTTTACCTCAAGTTGAAGTCAATCAGTCCCTAACTGAAGTACCAACTGAAGGAGGGGTATTGAATGTCATTAGGCTCCTTTTAAGTGACAAAGCATTTGGTGTTGATTCTATTGTAGCTGAGATCTGGGGGGATGGGGCATTGCTCAGCCAAAAATTGACTGAAATTTTCTAGGTTATATGTAGTGAGGAGGTTATCCCCCAAGAATTCAAAGATGTCTCCAGCCTTCAACTCTATAAAGATAAAGTGAATAAATTGTCTTGTGACAATCACAGGGGTATTTTTCTTTTAGTCATTGCTGGGAAGATTCTTGCCAGAGTCCTTCTAAAATAGGCTGATCCTTCACCTGGAAGATGGTCATCACCCTCAGAGCCAGTGTGGCTTTGGAAAGGGTAGAGGAATATTCAATACAGTGTTTGCTGCCTGATGACTCCAGGAAAAATACCAGGAATAGAACAGAAGTCAGTAAACAACATTTGTAGATCTGATCAAGGCCTTTTTAAAAAAATTATTTAAGGCAATGGGATTAAGTGACTTGCCCAAGATCACACAGCTAGGCAATTATTAAGTGTCTGAGGGCAAATTTGAATTCAGGTCCTCCTGACTCCAGGGCCAGTGCTCTATCCATTGTGCCACCTAGCTGCTCCTGACCAAGGTTTTTTGATGCTGTCAGCTGAGAGGGTTTATGGAAAATTATGTCAAAATTTGGTTACTCTAAGAAGTTTATTTCTATGGTACATCAATTCCATGACAGCATGTATGATCGGGTTCTGGATAGTGGACAATGTTCTCGAGATTTCCCAGTCACCAATGAAGTGAAATAAGGATGTGCCCTTGCTCCAG
Organism: Macrotis lagotis; assembly: GCF_037893015.1. Classification (NCBI taxonomy): domain Eukaryota; kingdom Metazoa; phylum Chordata; class Mammalia; order Peramelemorphia; family Peramelidae; genus Macrotis; species Macrotis lagotis. The sequence continues at coordinate 538,296,505 of NC_133666.1, read as the reverse complement.
TATTTTTTAGCATGGTTTTATTAAATGCCTTCACTAAGGATGAACATGGCCTCAAGGAAAATTCTTCAACTTGAAAAGTCAATCTCTAGTGAAGGAATGTAAACTGATGGGTATTTCTATGGGTTCAAACATAAAAATGTCTGTTTTTCCTGACCTATAAGTAAAACTTCCCTTACTTTGCTTTCCTTTTTTTGATTGTTGTTTATTTGTTTTGTTTTGTTTTGTGAAGAGTGTACACCCAAGGGAAGTTGATCACAAAACACTGGATGCTGTTAGATAATGAAGTTCTTAGATTATCTGAGAATATATAAAGAGATAGAGTAATAAATGACTAAATAAATGGATGAGCAAATTAATTTAAATTAAATAAATGAACTTTTCCTTTCCTTTTTTTTTGTCTGTTTTATAAAAAGTGTACATTCAAAGCCAGCTAATCACAAAATGCTAGGTTGGTTTAGACAATGAAATTCTGTTATTTTCTGAGTAGGGACAAAGCCAGAACAGTTAAACATCGTCCCCCTCCCCATCACAATATATGCCAGGTCCTTTTGTGTGTTATGGGAGATACTGACAAAATAATTACATTTACACTGCCTACTTCTACAGGATTCTCATATAAATTTGCAAAACTGTAAAAATCAAATTGCTTTAACAAGACATGAATTAACATCATATTATTATCCAGATTTCTTCTCCTTTTTCCTATCCAAAAGTACACTACATCTCTCATCTTTATATATTTACAATGGGCTCACCTCTTATCTAAAATGCATTTCTTCATGATCTTCTTAGACTCCTTCCTTCATTTCAATTGTCAGCTCAAGTGCCTGTTCCCCCTCAGATGCCATCCCTAATTCCCCTTTTACACAGCCCAAAATTTTAAATGGCTCTTTAACCTGGATTTACTATGCATTTACTCATTTATATACATATTATTTCATTTTTACACAAAGATCAAAAGAATTTTGAGGATGGGAAATATTGGTTTTTTTTAAATCATTTATCCCTAGTATCTATTATAATGCCACATAATAGATGCTTAGTAGATGTTTTTAATTGGTATTGTGGTAAAATGACCAATAAGAATTTCTGAATTAAAAATGGTATTTAAATTACTGATTTATTTAACACATATTTGTTAGTTGTCATCCACACTGAAATGCCCTGGATTAATGGAAACTTATTCCAGGAAATAAATAATTTTGAGATTTCTTCAAATATGTACCACATTTTTTTAATTTTTATTTGACTTATTCCTTGCATTGATAATATCTTGAAATGATAATGAACAAATTAAAGGATGGAACTTACCATGTCCAGGAGGATAGTGCCTCCACTTAATGTGGACAGTTAATTCATTTATAGAAAGTTTAGGCCAATTTCGATAATAGGGACACTTATGGATTAACTGCTCCCTTGTAAGTTTTTCCTTTTTAGCTTGCTCCTGAAAAAAAAAAGAGTGAATGTTCAGAATACTCATCAAAAGGTAAACTATATATACATACATATATATATATATATATATATATATATATATGTATGTATGTATGTATCAGGAAGAAAAGAGGCAAGAAGAAAGCAGCACAAACACAGAGACTGGCATAGGGGATAAATGTAGTCTTTGCCTGCTTAGAATTCAGTATAATCAAGCACATGCTTAATGAATAATATTCATTGAAGAAGCATCATATTTATGAACATAGAGAGGTGAAAATCTTGCTATCATTTAAGAATTATAATCATAGGCATGCTTATTAAATTTTGTTTCTTTCTTTTCTCACTTTTCTACAAAGCCTTTTATATGGCATATTTTATAGAAGTTTTCATTGTTTATTTATAATAATCACATTACCCCCCATCAGATCAAATTTAAATTTTAGTCTTCTCAGACTCAAAATGAAACAACAATACTTTGAAATACCTGCCACTCTGAAAATCAAAACAATTTTCCTGAGAAGCAGATTTCAGCCTCAGGATTAATAATTCCAGTGACCAATTCATACAATGCTTCTGTTCCTCTGACACAAAAATTTGTCAATTCTTCAGGTAAATATTTTTGCCTCCTAAGTAGTAGTATCATCTTCTATTGACTTAACTCTCTGGTTCTACTCATTTATTAAGTATTCAAGAAATTTTAATTGGACAGGAAACCCATGTTATAGGGGATGAATGAATAGGAAAAAAGAAATGATCTCTCCTTTAAGATATTAAAGAACTTATGATGGCCATAGACTTCTGAAATCTTGAAGTTAGGAGACAGTATTTGCAAATATAAACAACTAAGCGATATGCCTTTTTTCAAATATATTTTGGAAGTACGTTGTGGGATAGGAGATTATGATATAAATAATAAATATAACAAAAATACAATAAATATGATATAAAATGTGCCTGGACCTTAACAGATGCTTGTGAATTGATTGAGTGGAGTGAGAAGAACCTTAAGACAATGAGATGAGTAAGCAACTCAGGTTATACCATGAAGATAGGTTATTACCAGCAAATAAACCAGTCAATAAGAGTAAAGAGAGGAATGAAGAAGTTTCAAAAATTGCAGTTCTTCAGTGTTCATAAGAAATAGGATCATTGCTTTGTGAATAACTATATGGCATAATGGATAATGGAAAGAATGGGAGTAAGGATATATACACACACATATATATATATATATATATATATATATATATATATATATATATATATATATATATAAAGTTACTCGATGACATGTACTGGCAAGTGCTTTACAGTATCTCATCTGATAGTATATTGGGTCTGGAGTTAGAAAGACCTGGGTTCAAATTCAGCTTGAAAGATTTATTAACTCAGATACTGCTTAAGTCACTTTATCTCTGTCTGTCTCAGCTTTTCTAAGTGAAAATGGGGAATAATACTACCCATCCTAGAGGGTTATTTTAAGAATTAAATGAAATATCATTTGTATTAGCTTAGTACAATTCTCAGTAAATTAATAAATATTTAATTTTCCTTCTTAAATCTTTTAATGGAGAGACCATGTAATGAAGTAGAAAGAACAATCAATTTATGGCCAGAAGATGAGGGTTCAAGTTGTGTTTTCAATAGCCATGGCACTATGATTAATTCAATTACTGTAATCGAATCTTCATTTCCTTCTGTAAAAAAGAGGTAACATTTGCACTCTCAACTCCTTTGGGTTATTATGAAGAAGGCATTATTATAAGCAGATTATTATTATAATTGTCCCATAATAAATGTAAACTCACATATAAAATAACAGTAAATATTATCAGTGCAACTATCTCATGAAGTCAGTAGGGAAGGGAGGAAGGTAATTTCTAAGACATTTTACCTCCTAGAGTTCACTTAAACTTCACAGCAATTTCTTCCTTATTCCAATTCACTTTTCATATTCCAGAAGGCAATATTAGCTGATGAATTGGGCTATACCCTCTATACCCTGTACACCAAGAAGTTCATGAGATAGAGGAGACAGGATCATGAATTTTACCATCTGTTACAGGTGTCAGTATTTTAAAACTTCTGGGAAGTTTTGGGAGTAGCAGGAAAATAATTAGCATGATAGAGTATTGATGGTCATACATTGTTGAAAGGCAACTTTCCACTAATTTTCTGATTTTCCCCTGACTAGACTGTGTATAAGAATACAGAAAGATCCTCAAAGATGAGAATCAAGTTTAGAAAAAACCTGGTAACATTCAGACTCTTGTAAATGAATGGAAGTGGGAACCTGAATTTACTTGTGTGCTTTCAATTGTTAATGCAGTGACACAATCCACAGGACTTTTTTTTTTTTTACTTTGAAGGATGTCACTAACACTGTCACTTTCTGGGAAATGAATTAGAAATCCCTACTGCTTTTAAATCCTAAACTTTAATTCTTAATGATTAACTCTAATGATTGCAATACGAATCT